>NC_061510.1:284999037-285071539 GCF_022539505.1 Lolium rigidum
GAGACGTATCAAGCATCCCTAGCTTAGTTCTGCTCGTCCCAGGCCGAGGTAAAACGATAACAAAGATAATTTCGAAGTGATATGCCATCATAACCTTGATCATACTATTTGTAAACATATGTAGTGGATGCGAGCGATCAAAACAATGGTGATGACATGAGTAAACAAGTGAATCATAAAGCAAAGACTTTTCATGAATAGTACTTCAAGACAAGTATTAATAAGTCTTGCATAAGAGTTAACTCATAAAGCAATAAATCAAAGTAAAGGTATTGAAGCAACACAAAGGAAGATTAAGTTTCAGCGGTTGCTTTCAACTTGTAACATGTATATCTCATGGATAATAGTCAACATAGAGTAATATAACAAGTACAATATGCAAGTATGTAGGAATCAATGCACGGTTCACACAAGTGTTTGCTTCTTGAGGTGGAGAGAGATAGGTGAACTGACTCAACATGAAAGTAAAGAGAATGGTCCTTCAAAGAGGAAAGCATCGATTGCTATATTTGTGCTAGAGCTTTTATTTTGGAAACATGAAACAATTTTGTCAACGGTAGTAATAAAGCATATGAGTTATGAAAGTTATATCTTACAAGTTGCAAGTCTCATGCATAGTATACTAATAGTGCCCGCACCTTGTCCTAATTAACTTGGACTACC
This sequence comes from Lolium rigidum, assembly GCF_022539505.1. Taxonomy (NCBI): domain Eukaryota; kingdom Viridiplantae; phylum Streptophyta; class Magnoliopsida; order Poales; family Poaceae; genus Lolium; species Lolium rigidum. The sequence continues at coordinate 284,999,701 of NC_061510.1, forward strand.
GGATCTTTGCAATGCACATGTTTTGACCAAGTGTCACAATGGGGTACCTCCATGCCGCCTGTACAAAGGTCTAAGGAGAAAACTCGCATTTTGGATTTCTCGCTTTTGATTATTCTCAACTTAGACATCCATACCGGGACAACATGGACAACAGATAATGGACTCCTCTTTAATGCATAAGCATGTGGCAACAATTTTTATTCTCATATGAGATTGAGGATATATGTCCAAACTGAAACTTCCACCATGAATCATGGCTTTAGTTAGCGGCCCAAAGTTCTTCTCTAACAATATGCATGCTCCAACCATGAAGGTGGTAGATCTCTCTTGCTTCGGACAAGACGGACATGCATAGCAACTCACATGATATCCAACAAAGAATAGTTGATGGCGTCCCCGTAAACATGGTTACCGCTCAACAAGCAACTTAATAAGAGATAAAGTGCATAAGTACATATTCAATACTACAATAGTTTTTAAGCTATTTGTCCCATGAGCTATATATTGCAAAGGTGAATGATGGAATTTTAAAGGTAGCACTCAAGCAATTTACTTTGAAATGGCGGATAAATACCATGTAGTAGGTAGGTATGGTGGACACAAATGGCATAGTGGTTGGCTCAAGGATTTTGGATGCATGAGAAGTATTCCCTCTCGATACAAGGTTTAGGCTAGCAAGGTTATTTGAAACAAACACAAGGATGAACGGTACAGCAAAACTCACATAAAAGTCATATGGTAAACATTATAAGACTCCATACCGTCTTCCTTGTTGTTCAAAACTCAATACTAGATGTTATCTAGACTCTAGAGAAACCAAATATGCAAACCAAATTAGCAAGCTCTAAGTATTTCTTCATTAATGGGTGCAAAGTATATGATGCAAGAGCTTAACATGAGCACAACAATTGCCAAGTATCAAATTATCCAAGACATTTTAGAGTTACTACATGTAGCATTTTCCAATTCCAACCATATAACAATTTAACGAAGGAGAAACTTCGCCATGAATACTATGAGTAGAGCCTAAGGACATATTTGTCCATATGCAACAGCGGAGCGTGTCTCTCTCCCATAAAGTGAATGCTAGGATCCATTTTATTCAAACAAAACAAAAAACAAAAAACAAACCGACGCTCCAAGCAAAGTACATAAGATGTGGCCGAATAAAAATATAGTTTCGGGGAGGAACCCGATAATGTTGTCGATGAAGAAGGGGATGCCTTGGGCATCCCTAAGCTTAGACGCTTGAGTCTTCTTATAATATGCAGGGGTGAACCACCGGGGCATCCCCAAGCTTAGAGCTCTCACTCTCCTTAATCATATTGCATCATACTCCTCTCTTGATCCTTGAAAACTTCCTCCACACCAAACTCGAAACAACTCATTAGAGGGTTAGTGCATAATAAAAATTCACATGTTCAGAGGTGACACAATCATTCTTAACACTTCTGGACATTGCATAAAGCTACTGGACATTAATGGATCAAAGAAATTCATCCAACATAGCAAAAGAGGCAATGCGAAATAAAAGACAGAATCTGTCAAAACAGAACAGTCCGTAAAGATGGATTTTATTAGGCCACCAGACTTGCTCAAACGAAAATGCTCAAATTGAATGAAAGTTGCGTACATATCTGAGGATCATGCTCGTAAATTGGCGTAATTTTCTGAGCTACCTACAGGGAGATAGACCCAGATTCCTGACATTAAAGAATTCTGAAACTGCGCAGTAATCCAAATCTAGTACTTACTTTTCTATCAAAAACTTTACTTGGCACAACAAAACATAAAACTAAGATAAGGAGAGGTTGCTACAGTAGTAAACAACTTCCAAGACACAAATATAAAACAAAAATACTGTAGTAAAAACATGGGTTGTCTCCCATAAGCGCTTTTCTTTAACGCCTTTCAGCCTAGGCGCGAAAGTGTAACTCAAGTATTATCGAAGGATGGTGCGTCAACCTTACCTTGGGCTTTACCCTTACCTTTCTTATTGTTTTTCGTTCCCTTTGGTTTAGGGAATATATGATTCCCCCCTGACATAGAGGTGAATTTCAGAGTGCCTTTTCCCACATCAATGATCTGCTCCCAATAGTTTCAACAGGGATCTCCCAAGTATGATTTTTCCTGTTTCAATAACAAGATAATCAATGGATATTGTTCTTCCAAGAATGGTTGTATGCACACCTGCAGCTACTCCCTTAGGAATTATAATAGAGTTATCAATGAGAGTTATCTCTTCTCCTCCTTCATCGACTCCCCAAAGTTTCAAAGATTTATAAATGCTTTCAGGCATAAGGCAAAATTCATACATAATATCACAATAGGCATGAAGAGTTCGATCACCGATAACAATTTTAACAGCAGGATCCCATAATGAAAGTTCAGAGTTCACTAAAACTTGATCAAGACGGTTACGAATGTATCCATAATTTTCATTTAAGCGAGATGCACTTGTCTCAAGAGTATTTAACCTATTATGAATGCTGATAAGGGCTGAATCAAAATTATTAGCTGAATCATGTGATGCAACCAACTTCTTTATGGCATTAAAAGCTTGATCCCCATTGCAATGGAGGAAATCTCCTCCCACTAAAGTATCCAAAGCATATCTATAGCGAACCATAAGACCAAAATAAAAATTACTAAGGAGCAAACTTAGAGTCATTTGAGGTTCGGTTTCACGATAAGAAGTAAAAATTCTAGACCAAGCATCCTTAAAACTCTCCTCATCCCCTTGTTTAAAAGTGAAAACTAATTCTTCAGGCGAAGAAGTAACAGGTTCAGAGCTAGACATGGTAACAAAAGTAACTAAATATATATTTTTTTGTATTTTTAATATTGAGTACAAGACAATAAAGCAAACTAGATAAAGTAAATGCAAGTAAACTAATTTTTTTGTGTTTTTGATATAGCAAACAAGACAGTAAATAAAGTAAAGCTAGCAACTAATTTTTTGTGTTTTGATATAAGTGCAGCAAACAAAGTAGTAAATAAAATAAAGCAAGACAAAAACAAAGTAAAGAGATTGAGAAGTGGAGACTCCCCTTGCAGCGTGTCTTGATCTCCCCGGCAACGGCGCCAGAAAATATCTCTGGCGTGTAGTTGACGTGGGAGTTAGAAATCTTTATGGTGTAACTTTTCTTCAGATCCCCGGTAACGGCGCCAGAAAATATGCTTGATGGCGTGTATTTCACACGTTCGTTGGGCAACCCCAAGAGGAAGGTATGATGCGCACAGCAGCAAGTTTTCCCTCGAGAAAGAAACCAAGGTTTATCGAACCGAGGAGGAGCCAAGAAGCACGTTGAAGGTTGATGGCGGCGGGATGTAGTGCGGCGCAACACCGGAGATTCCGGCGCCAACGTGGAACCTGCACAACACAACCAAAGTACTTTGCCCCAACGAAACAGATGAGGTTGTCAATCTCACCGGCTTGTCTGTAACAAAGGATTAACCGTATTGTGTGGAAGATGATTGTTTGCAGAGAAAACAGTAAAAACAAGTATTGCAAGCAGATTTGTATTTCAGTATTAAAGAATGGACCGGGGTCCACAGTTCACTAGAGGTGTCTCTCCCATAAGATAAAAGCATGTTGGGTGAACAAATTACGGTCGGGCAATTGACAAATAGAGAGGGCATAACAATGCACATACATGACATGATAAGTATAGTGAGATTTAATTGGGCATTACGACAAAGTACATAGACCGCCATCCAAGCTGCATCTATGCCTAAAAAGTCCACCTTCGGGTTATCATCCGAACCCCTCCGAGTATTAAGTTGCTAACAACGGACAATTGCATTAAGTATGGTGCGTAATGTAATCAACAACTACATCCTCGGACATAGCGCCAATGTTTTATCCCTAGTGGCGACGGCACAACACAACCTTAGAACTTTCTGTCACTGTCCCAGGTGTCAATGCAGGCATGAACCCACTATCGAGCATAAGTACTCCCTCTTGGAGTTAAAAGTAAAAACTTGGCCGAGCCTCTACTAGAAACGGAGAGCATGCAAGATCATAAACAACACATGTATAATAACTTGATAATTAACATGACATAGTATTCTCTATCCATCGGATCCCGACAAACACAACATATAGAATTACGGATAGATGATCTTGATCATGTTAGGCAGCTCACAAGATCCAACAATGAAGCACAATGAGGAGAAGACAACCATCTAGCTACTTCTATGGACCCATAGTCCAGGGGTGAACTACTCACTCATCACTCCGGAGGCGACCATGGCGGTGTAGAGTCCTCCGGGAGATGATTCCCCTCTCCGGCAGGGTGCCGGAGGCGATCTCCTGGATCCCCGAGATGGGATCGGCGGCGGCGGCGTCTCGGTAAGGTTTTCCGTATCGTGGCTCTCGGTGCCGGGGGTTTCGTCACGGAGGCTTTAAGTAGGCGGAAGGGCAAGTCAAGAGGCGGCACGGGGGCCCACACCATAGGCCGGCGCGGCCGGGGGTGGGGCCGCGCCGCCCTAGGGTTTGGCCACCCCGTGGCCCCTCTTCGTCTCGTCTTCGGACTTCGGAAGCTTCGTGGAAAAATAGGCCCACGGGCTTTGATTTCGTCCAATTCCGAGAATATTTCGTTACTAGGATTTACGAAACCAAAAACGGCAGAAAACGAGCAAGCGGCACTTCGGCATCTTGTTAATAGGTTAGTTCCGGAAAATGCACGAATATGACATAAAGTGTGCATAAAACATGTAGGTATCATCAATAATATGGCATAGAACATAAGAAATTATCGATACGTCGGAGACGTATCGAGGTCCCATTTAGCGACGGCGGTCTCAACGTTTCAAATGCGGCTTGAGATCAAAAGAAAAAGAAAGTTGATTGTACATAGAGGATGACATGCGGGTCCCATGAGTCAGCAGCTTACCCAACGTTTCCAAGGCGGCAGGGGATCAAAAGAAAAAGGAAATAGCCAAAAATCAGAGGGTGAAAAAAAAATAAAGAAAATAAACTTTTATAGCACATAGAGGATGACTTGCGGGTCCCATGAGCCGACGGGTTCCTCAACGCTTCAAACGTGGCATGAGATCGAAAGAAAAAGGCAAGTGACCAAATATGAGGAGCCAAAAATAATTCAAGAAAAGAAAGTTTTATAGTACATAGAGGATGACATGCGGGTCCCATTTAGCAACGAGCGGTATCACCGTTTGAGAGGCGGCAGGGGATCGAAAGAAAAAGGCAAGTGAAAAAATATGAGCAGCCAAAAATAATTCAGGAAAAGAAAGTTTTATAGTACATAGAGGATGACATGCGGGTCCGATTTAGCAACGAGCGGTATCACCGTTTGAGAGGCGGCAGGGGATCAAAAGAAAAAAGAAATTGCCAAAAATCGGAGGGTGAAAAAAAACCAAGAAAATAAACTTTTATAGTACATAGAGGATGACATGCGGGTCCCATGAGCCTGCGGGTTCCTCAACGTTTCAAACGTGGCATGAGATCGAAAGAAAAAGGTAAGTGACCAAATATGAGGTGCCAAAAATAATTCAAGAAAAGAAAGTTTTATAGTACATAGAGGATGACATGCGGGTCCCGGTTAGCGACGGCGGTATCACCGTTTGAGAGGCGGCAGGGGATCGAAAGAAAAAGGCAAGTGACCAAATTTGAGGTGCCAAAAAAAACTCCAAGAAAAGAAAGTTTTATAGTACATAGAGGATGACATGCGGGTCCCATTTAGCAGCAGCGGTATCACCGTTTGAGAGGCGGCAGGGGATCGAAAGAAAAAGGCAAGTGACCAAATTTGAGGTGCCAAAAAAAACTCCAAGAAAAGAAAGTTTTATAGTACATAGAGGATGACATGCGGGTCCCATTTAGCAGAAGCGGTATCACCGTTTGAGAGGCGGCAGGGGATCGAAAGAAAAAGGCAAGTGACCAAATTTGAGGTGCCAAAAAAAACTCCAAGAAAAGAAAGTTGATTGCACATAGAGGATGACATGCGGGTCCCATTTAGCAGCAGCGGTCTCAACGTTTCCAAGGCGGCAAGGGATCAAAAGAAAAAGGAAGTAGCCAGAAATCAGGGGGTTAAAAAAAATCCAAGAATAGAAAGAATTTTGGTTCATAGAGGATGACATGCGGGACCCATGATCCTGCATCGTAAACGGCTCGATCGGAGAACGTTGAACGAGATGGCGCGATCGAGAAAAAAAACAATGCCAGAGAGGCTGCCATCTAGGCCCTACATCCCTCGGCGGTGCGGATTTGCGTTGACTCGGCCGGCGAACCCGAGAGTTCGCGATGCACCACGTCCCGGGCCACCATACGCGACGTTTTGGCCGCTTTCGTCGGGCTAGGTGGCCTCAAAAACGAGAAAAAAAAAGTTTTGACATGCACCACGGAGGGACCAAAATCGTCGGCCATGGTACACCAGCAACCACGGCGCGACTTCAACTTCGTCGGCCATGGCAACTTTTCTTGTAGTGAATGGAAGAACAAACGGCTTGGCATACCTAAAGTGAGCAATAGTATAGAATCACTTAATCTAGAATCAGAACAAAACCATATGCATCAGGTTTATACATCATCTATAAATGATTCAAAGCAAAAACTTTAAACCCTAACATGAGAAATAATCAAATAATCTGGAATCACTTAATAGATGAAACTCATCTAGATAATCAATGTAAGAGATTTACCCAACCAAAATCGAAATAAGACAAGGGGTGGATGTGAAACTTACAGATGCGAAGGATTTTCAACTCAAGCTGACGAAATCGACGAAGAAACAAAGATTTGGAGTATTAGGGTTTGAGTCTGAGAGAGAAAGAATGAAGAAAATGGTTGTTTTGGGCTCCCAGCCAGCCGTTAGACGCGTTATAGCATAGATGCACTTGGTATAGGCGTGTTGCCTCCATACCAGCGCTTGGTACCATTAATAATTAGAATATAGGGTTTGGGAATACCTCTTGATGTTGGTACGGGCTCGTGGTATGAAAAGGCCCCTAAACTCTCTGGGACTTGTTGGAGATATGCCCAAGAGGCAATAATAAAGTGGTTATTATATATCTTTTGTGTTTATGATGAATGTTTATATACCATGCTATAATTGTATTAACCGAAACATTGATACATGTGTGTTACGTAAACAACAAGGAGTCCCTAGTAAGCCTCTTGTATAACTAGCTTGTTGATTAATAGATGATCATAGTTTCATGATCATGAACATTGGATGTTATTAATAACAAGGTTATATCATTATGTGAATGATATAATGGACACACCCAATTAAGCATAGCATAAGATCGCGTCATTAAGTTATTTGCTATAAGCTTTCGATACATAGTTACCTAGTCCTTTCGACCATGAGATCATGTAAATCACTTATACCGGAAGGGTACTTTGATTACATAAAACGCCACTGCGTAAATGGGTGGTTATAATGGTGGGATTAAGTATCTGGAAAGTATGAGTTGAGGCATATGGATCAACAGTGGGATTTGTCCATCCCAATGACGGATAGATATACTCTGGGCCCTCTCGGTGGAATGTCGTCTAATTATCTTGCAAGCATATGAATGGTTCATAAGAGACCACATACCACGGTACGAGTAAAGAGTACTTGTCAAGATACGAGGTTGAACAAGGTATAGAGATACCGATGATCAAACCTCGGAAAAGTAAAATATCGCGTGACAAAGGGAATCGGTATCGTATGTGAATGGTTCATTCGATCACTAAGTCATCGTTGAATATGTGGGAGCCATTATGGATCTCCAGATCCCGCTATTGGTTATTGGTCGGAGAGAGGTCTCAACCATGTCCGCATAGTTCGCGAACCGTAGGGTGACACACTTAAGGTTTGATGTCGTTTAAGTAGATATGAAATATGGAATGGAGTTTGAAGTTTTGTTCGGAGTCTCGGATGGGATCCAGGACATCACGAGGAATTCCGGAATGGTCCGAAGAATAAGATTCATATATAGGAAGTCATTTTATAAGTTTGAAAATGATCCGGTGCAGTTATGGAAGGTTCTAGAAGGTTCTAGAAAAGTCCGGAAGAAATCACTATGGAAGGCGGAGTCCCGAAGGGACTCCACCTAGCATGGCCGGCCAACCCTAAGGGGGTGGAGTCCCAGGTGGACTCCACCAAGGTGGCCGGCCACCCCCCTCCAAGGAAAGGTGGGAATCCCACCTTGAGTGGGAATCCCACCTTGGGTAGGTTTCCCTACACATGGAAGGTTTTGGTTTGGGGTCTTATTCGAAGACTTGTAGACCAACTCTTGGGGGTTCCACCTATAAAAATAGGGACAAGGGGAGGGGGCCGGCCACACCAAGCCCTAGTTGGCCGCACCCCTATAGTGGCCGGCGCCCCCCTCTCCCAAACCCTAGCCGTCCCTCCTCCACCACCTCTCCCGCATACGCTTAGCGAAGATCCGCCGGAGATCTCCATCGACACCGCCAACACGCCGTCGTGCTGCCGGGATTCCAAGGAGGATCTACTACTTCCGCTGCCCGCTGGAACGGGGAGAAGGACGTCGTCTTCATCAACACCGAACGTGTGACCGAGTACGGAGGTGCTGCCCGATTGTGGCACTGTCAAGATCTTCTACGCGCTTTTGAAAGCGGCAAGTGATCATCTTCTGCAAAAACGAGATCTAATCTCGTAGGCTTTGGAAATCTTCAAGGGTTAGTCTCGTTCATACCCTCGTTGCTACCGTCTTCTAGATTGCATCTTGGCTTGGATTGCGTTCTCGCGGTAGGAATTTTTTTGTTTTCTATGCTACGAATCCCTACAAGACTTTGCAAGGTTGTTTAATAGTTTTATCTACCATATGCAAGGTTATGGACATAAGAGAATAATCTCCTAACCGAAGTCTTTTATATAGTGAATTAAACATCAACCCCTGCCCTATGAGGGTTCTGAGGTGCCTGCAGCGTGCAACACCATCAATGCTTTTATCCCTTCCCGAACCGACGAGAGCCAACTTCCCGTTCCCAACCAGAATCAAATGTCTCCTTTTTCCGACTAGCACTATCTTGAAAAACACCAGAATTGGTTGTCGCCTAATTCCCTAGTTTTTTACCGAGAATGACCTATACCGAGAAGTGCTTGCTAGCAGTTTAGCTCGTAAAAACACCTCTCCGTGCCTTTCCCAACTGAAAACCATGACACCCGAAGACCCTTTGGAACTTGTCTTCCTGCTCCAACCTACAAGGCCCATAATGCTGAGTAAACATAGCCTATTTAGCTAGCTCCTCAGAGACTATACCCATAGCCTGACAAGAACCATCAAAGAACGCCTAGCAACAAATATACTAGAATGCTAGTGTTTAGCCTGGCAAGTCTACCTAGTTGAGCATTCAACCCTCATGAACCAGCTTTCAACGACCCAATCCCTTGGCATACAAATCTTACCATCCTCGAGCCCAATTCTCGGAAGGCGCTTAGGCAAGTCCGTTCCTCACAAATTCATATCATGATCAGTGAGTGGGCACTAGTTGGCATCGGTTAAATTCCGGTTTCTAAGCCCGATAACGTTGCCAATACGGGAAAAGGCTTGAAAGAGCAAGTGTCACAACGCTTTGTATCCCGAATACAACACATTGTTCAGTAATCTTGCTTGTTCGAGATTTCTGCATAACATTGACTCCTGCTCCAAGATCAAATAAAGCATTATGAATATCGGTCTTACCAATAGCACAAGAGATAGTTGGTATACCTGGGTCATCTTGCTTAGCTAGAAGTTTTTCATTAAGTGGATAAATTGGCATTACCACAACAATTTTTCTTTCTATTAAGAATAATATCTCTCATGAATTTTTTAAGAGTGGGAATTTGTATAACATCAAGAATAGGAAGTTCTAAACGTAAATCCTTTAAGGCTTTATCAAAATAGTTATGTAATTCTTCATTAAAATCAATGTTTCTACGATTAGGGCAAGGAATCTTCTTTACCTGAGAAGTCTCTTTTACCTTTTGAGTAGGCTCGTGATTCGCCATTACCTTCTTCTTTTGCTGCTTTGGCTTTTCATACGAGTATTATTTTTCTTTTACTGTTATCTTTTCTTCTTGTTATTCATTACTGACTTCAATTTCTTCATTTGGATCAATAGTTTCAGCATCAACGTGTCGTAGAACTTGTCTTGTTGTTCTGTATTAGCTTAAGAGTTTTTCTTCAGTTGTTTGATTTTCTCTTCGAGCTTCACGTTCAGCATCATCCTCAGAATCAAAAAGGTTCTCCTCTTCTTAACTCATCTCTTGTGTTTCCTTTTTCCCTACGGCCTTTTTCTGCTTCCCAATGGGGTGGCCCCCAGTGGTCCCTTTGTCACTTTTCCACTTCTAGTAACAGTATTAGTGGAAACATGAATATTACTCTTATTAAGAATAGAGTCTTGGTATTCTGCCATTTGCTCACCTTGAGTCAAAAACATTTTAATATGCTTAGATAATTGTCTAATAGCATGAGATATATCATTATAGTTTTCTTATAAGTCAGAAATGCATTGCTCGTGCATTTGAAGATGTTTAAACAAACTTTCGCGACTCTTCTCGTGTTGGTACATGCATTGTTGATACTGCTAAAATGTAACAAATGGTGCATAGGATTTTCATCATTTTGTTCTTTAAAATCTTGGTCTTGGATTTTAATTATTAAGTCAGCTTTAAGTTCGAATTCTTCAACTTCAACATCAGGAACACATATGGGCATTCTAGCAGCGTGTTGATGGAGCTTTACAACACCAGCAAAAACTCTTTATTGGGACTTCAAGTGCAGAGTGTTTAATCCAGAAAGTAATTTTCTTCACAAGGGTGACTCGAGGGTTATATCGAACTATCGGGGAACTGCATAAAGAGGTATCTCTCCCTCTCTTCTCCTAGTAATCCTGCAAAGTAAAATAAATCCTTGTGTGCCCAACTTCACCGTGCGGTTGTCAAGCACAAGGTTTCGCGTAAGTAAATAAAACATAAGTAGTAATAAAAAGTAAAACTAGATAAAATAAAGGATCTAAGTAAAAAAAAGTAGAAGGGTTGATTGTTTTGGATACAAATAGGAAAAGTAAATATTTTTGTATTTTCTGATTAAAATAGTGCAGCAAATAATAAGAAAGATAAAAGCAATATAAAGATTTTTCTTATGATAAAAAGTGGACCGGAGTTCATGGGTTCACTTGACTATTCTCTCTTTTAAGGTTTAGTGGACAATATCCATTCATCAATGATATATGAAGATGCAAAATAATAACGTGTGAAAGATACACATTCATATGGGCATGCCGTCCTAACATAGAGATGATGCAACACATCTCTCTTATACTCCAAAAGAAAGGGAAAAATCCATGCAAACTTGTGTTAATAATTAACAGAGCATAGTCATAAGTACTTTTTGAATATCAAATATGCTACCTTGAAAAAATAAGATCATCACTTTTGTCACGTGACGAACATAACACATGCATTCACTTTATCCCTAGTGAGGTAGAAAAATAAAAGGCAAAACTATAATAGATCATGAATTTGTTGTCACTATGAAATCACTAAAACCATGCTATTCCGTCTAATACACACATCACCCCACACCCACTCTTGCATAAAAGTTGGATCAGAACAAATACTTAAGAACGGGGTACATAATATGCATCTATCAATACATCTTGCACATAATATGATTAGATCTCATAGCACAATATCATAGAATAAGGATCCACCACATAGGTATTACAAATATGTTCATAATCATGTAGGGCAGCTCATATGGCACTAAGAACTATGAAGAACATGAGAGAAATAGATCAAGCTACTGACACAAACCCGTAGTCCAGAGGTGGACTACTCCCCCTTGGTCATGGTGATGATGATGAAGACGTTGGAGAAGGTGGAGATCCCTCCGGCGGTGGCTCCGGTGGAGTTTCCCCCTCCAATCTTCGCTGATGCAGCCTCTGTTTTCGTGTTTCTGTCTCCTGCGGCGCTCTCCTTCCGAGAACTCTTCAGAGCCATATATATAGTGATTTTTAGGTCAAAATACATCGGCGGGCGAAAGAATCAAGTGATTTGGTCGATCGACGATCGAAAGAGGGCAGGTGGCACGCCTCAAGCCCATCCAGGTGTGTTTCTAGGTCCCAGGGTGATTCTCCCGATGAAATAATGATGCTCCAAAAACTCCAAGTCAATTTAACTCCGTATAGGTTTCTGAAATGAAAAAAACATAAAACAAGGAATTCCTGTTCTGCAGAGTTATAAACCAAATAAAGAGGATCATTGGTAAATCCCCATAACAATGTGAAACATGGTTGAAAGAACATCTCTCACATTATGTTTTGTGTGTTTGATGTCAATATATGTGATACACTAATGTTTGATTAAGTGGTACAGGGATTACATAGATAATTATTCATGTGTGTTGGATTTGATCGTCTGTCAAAAGTCATCAGAAAAAGTTTGGCCAGGCCGGATAATCCGGGCCGGATATTGTTGAAATATCCGGCCCCCTGGTTTTGGCTAAGTCCTCGAGGAAATGCTGCTCAGTATGGGGGCCGGACATTTGCCCGGATAATGTCCCGGTATTGTACCAGGGCCGGATATTTTGGAAATATCCGGCCCCCGATTTGGCTAAGGACTGGAAGAAAAGCTTCTCTGGCATAGGGCCGGACTTTTGGCCGGATTTTGTCACGGTTTTGTTCCGAAGGCCGGATTATCCGGGGGCGGATTATCCGGCCCTTACTTAGGCCGGATTATCCGGCCCCCCGGTAGCTGCAACGGCTCATTTTTGAGAGGGGGTATAAATACCCCCTTCTTCTACCTTGGTTGCTTGCTCAATCATTACACAAGAAATCTGCCAAGCCACCTCCATTAGAGCCACCTCAAGAAAGTCAAGATTTGCAAGATCTCCTTCCTCCCCCAACCAAAGCTCTTGATCTTTGGAGATTTGAAGGAGAAGACACCGATCTACATCCTCACCGAAGCATTCTTCATTTCCCCCTCTCTTGTTTGAGGGATCTCATGCTAGCGTTCCTATTTGGTTCCCTAGTTGATTTGTTGTTGATGTGTTGTTGTTGATTGTTGTATTGTTACAGATTTGGGAGCCTCCAATTTGGTTGTGGATGTGTGCCCCAAGAACTTTGTAAAGGCCCGGTTTCCGCCTCAAGGAAATCCCTTAGTGGATGTGGGCTAGGCCTTCGTGGCGTTGCTCACAGGAGATCTGAGTGAAGCCTTCGTGGCTGTTGGTTTGGCTTGCGTAGCAATGATGCGTGTAGTTGACACGTCCGTTGGGAACCCCAAGAGGAAGGTGTGATGCGCACAGCGGCAAGTTTCCCTCAGTAAGAAACCAAGGTTTAATCGAACCAGTAGGAGTCAAGAAGCACGTTGAAGGCTGATGGCGGCGGGATGTAGTGCGGCGCAACACCAGAGATTCCGGCGCCAACGTGGAACCTGCACAACACAACCAAAATACTTTGCCCCAACGAAACAGTGAGGTTTTCAATCTCACCGGCTTGCTGTAACAAAGGATTAACCGTATTGTGTGGAATATGATTGTTTGCAGAGAAAATAGTAAAACAAGTATTGCAGCAGATTTGTATTTCAGTATTAAAAGAATGGACCGGGTCCACAGTTCACTAGGGGTGTCTCTCCCATAAGATAAAAGCATGTTGGGTGAACAAATTATAGTCGGGCAATTGACAAATAGAGAGGGCATAACAATGCACATACATGACATGATAAGTATAGTGAGATTTAATTGGGCATTACGACAAAGTACATAGACCGCCATCCAACCGCATCTATGCCTAAAAAGTCCACCTTCGGGTTATCATCCGAACCCCTCCGGTATTAAGTTGCTAAACAACAGACAATTGCATTAAGTATGGTGCGTAATGTAATCAACAACTACATCCTCGGACATAGCGCCAATGTTTTATCCCTAGTGGAAACAAGACAACACAACCTTAGATCTTTCCGTCCATCGTCCCGGTGTCAATGCGGGCATGAACCCACTATCGAGCATAAGTACTCCCTCTTGGAGTTAAAAGTAAAAACTTGGCCGAGCCTCTACTAGAAACGGAGAGCATGCAAGATCATAAACAACACATGTGTAATAACTTGATAATTAACATGACATGGTATTCTCTATCCATCGGATCCCGACAAACACAACATAGAGTATTACGGATAGATGATCTTGATCATGTTAGGCAGCTCACAAGATCCAACAATGAAGCACAATGAGGAGAAGACAACCATCTAGCTACTGCTATGGACCCATAGTCCAGGGGTGAACTACTCACTCATCACTCCGGAGGCGACCATGGCGGTGTAGAGTCCTCCGGAGATGAATCCCCTCTCCGGCAGGGTGCCGGAGGAGATCTCCAGAATCCCCCGAGATGGGATCGGCGGCGGCGGCGTCTCAGTAAGGTTTTCCGTATCGTGGTTTTTCGCATCAGGGTTTCGCGACGGAGGCTTTAAGTAGGCGGAAGGGCAGAGTCGGGGGCCTGACGAGGGCCCACACCATAGGTCGGCGCGGCCAAGACCCGGGCCGCGCCGCCCTATGGTTTGGCCACCTCGTGGCCCCACTTCGTATGTTCTTCGGTCTTCCGGAAGCTCCGTGGAAAAATAGGCACTCGGGTCTTCGTTTCATCCAATTCCGAGAATATTTCGTTACTAGGATTTCTGAAACCAAAAACAGCGTGAAAACGAGAGCCGGCACTTCGGCATCTTGTTAATAGGTTAGTTCCGGAAAATGCACGAATATGACATAAAGTGTGCATAAAACATGTAGGTATCATCAATAATATGGCATAGAACATAAGAAATTATCGATACGTCGGAGACGTATCAAGCATCCCCAAGCTTAGTTCTCGCTCGTCCCGAGCGAGTAAAACGATAACAAAGATAATTTCTGAAGTGATATGCCATCATAACCTTGATCATACTATTTGTAAACATATGTAGTGGATGCAGCGATCAAAACAATGGTAATGACATGAGTAAACAAGTGAATCATAAAGCAAAGACTTTTCATGAATAGTACTTCAAGACAAGTATTAATAAGTCTTGCATAAGAGTTAACTCATAAAGCAATAAATCAAAGTAAAGGTATTGAAGCAACACAAAGGAAGATTAAGTTTCAGCGGTTGCTTTCAACTTGTAACATGTATATCTCATGGATAATTGTCAACATAGAGTAATATAATAAGTACAATATGCAAGTATGTAGGAATCAATGCACAGTTCACACAAGTGTTTGCTTCTTGAGGTGGAGAGATATAGGTGAACTGACTCAACATAAAAGTAAAAAGAGAATGGTCCTTCAAAGAGGAAAGCATCGATTGCTATATTTGTGCTAGAGCTTTTATTTTGAAAACATGAAACAATTTTGTCAACGGTACTAATAAAGCATATGAGTTATGTACATTATATCTTACAAGTTGCAAGTCTCATGCATAGTATACTAATAGTGCCCGCACCTTGTCCTAATTAACTTGGACTACCGGATCTTTGCAATGCACATGTTTTGACCAAGTGTCACAATGGGGTACCTCCATGCCGCTGTACAAAGGTCTAAGGAGAAAGCTCGCATTTTGGATTTCTCGCTTTTGATTATTCTGAACTTAGACATCCATACCGGGACAACATGGACAACAGATAATGGACTCCTCTTTAATGCATAAGCATGTGGCAACAATTATTATTCTCATATGAGATTGAGGATATATGTCCAAACTGAAACTTCCACCATGAATCATGGCTTTAGTTAGCGGCCCAAAGTTCTTCTCTAACAATATGCATGCTCCAACCATGAAGGTGGTAGATCTCTCTTGCTTCAGACAAGACGGACATGCATAGCAACTCACATGATATCCAACAAAGAATAGTTGATGGCGTCCCCAGAAACATGGTTATCGCTCAACAAGCAACTTAATAAGAGATAAAGTGCATAAGTACATATTCAATACCACAGTAGTTTTTAAGCTATTTGTCCCATGAGCTATATATTGCTAAGGTGAATGATGGAATTTTAAAGGTAGCACTCAAGCAATTTACTTTGGAATGGCGGATAAATACCATGTAGTAGGTAGGTATGGTGGACACAAATGGCATAGTGGTTGGCTCAAGTATTTGGGATGCATGAGAAGTATTCCCTCTCGATACAAGGTTTAGGCTAGCAAGGTTATTTGAAACAAACACAAGGATGAACGGTACAGCAAAACTCACATAAAAGACATATGGTAAACATTATAAGACTCCATACCGTCTTCCTTGTTGTTCAAAACTCAATACTAGATGTTATCTAGACTCTAGAGAAACCAAATATGCAAACCAAATTAGCAAGCTCTAAGTATTTATTCATTAATGGGTGCAAAGTATATGATGCAAGAGCTTAAACATGAGCACAACAATTGCCAAGTATCAAATTATCCAAGACATTTTAGAATTACTACATGTAGCATTTTCCAATTCCATCCATATAACAATTTAACGAAGATGAAACTTCGCCATGAATACTATGAGTAGAGCCTAAGGACATATTTGTCCATATGCTACAGCGGAGCGTGTCTCTCTCCCACAAAGTGAATGCTAGGATCCATTTTATTCAAACAAAACAAAAAACAAAAACAAACCGACGCTCCAAGCAAAGTACATAAGATGTGGCCGAATAAAAATATAGTTTCAGGGGAGGAACCCGATAATGTTGTCGATGAAGAAGGGGATGCCTTGGGCATCCCCAAGCTTAGACGCTTGAGTCTTCTTATAATATGCAGGGGTGAACCACCGGGCATCCCCAAGCTTAGAGCTTTCACTCTCCTTGATCATATTGCATCATACTCCTCTCTTGATCCTTGAAAACTTCCTCCACACCAAACTCGAAACAACTCATTAGAGGGTTAGTGCATAATAAAAATTCACATGTTCAGAGGTGACACAATCATTCTTAACACTTCTGGACATTGCATAAAGCTACTGGACATTAGTGGATCAAAGAAATTCATCCAACATAGCAAAAGAGGCAATGCGAAATAAAAGACAGAATCTGTCAAAACAGAACAGATCCGTAAAGATGGATTTTATTAGGCCACCAGACTTGCTCAAACGAAAATGCTCAAATTGAATGAAAGTTGCGTACATATCTGAGGATCATGCTCGTAAATTTGCGTAATTTTCTGAGCTGCCTACAGGGAGATAGACCCAGATTTGTGATAGCAAAGAAATCTGAAACTGCGCAGTAATCCAAATCTAGTACTTACTTTTCTATCAAAGACTTTACTTGGCACAACAAAACTCAAAACTAAGATAAGGAGAGGTTGCTACAGTAGTAAACAACTTCCAAGACACAAATATAAAACAAAAATACTGGAGTAAAAACATGGGTTGTCTCCCATAAGCGCTTTTCTTTAACGCCTTTCAGCTAGGCGCAGAAAGTGTATCTCAAGTAACATCGAAAGATGAAGCATCAACATCATAAGCTCCCACATTTGTAGTGGTACTAGGGGCTTTGTCAATTTTAGGCCTATAATAATATTTCTTTGGTTTAGGCACTTTAGAGGCATACATAAACTTTTGCTCCTTCCCCACATAAGCTTTCTCTCTAAACTGTAAAGATGAAAAGGTTGAACACAAAGTTCCCATAGCTTTTTCAAGTTCGCCAATCCAATTAATTTGATTGTCATGGTCAACACAAGTTCCTAGGACACTAATTCTTTCATCAATTCCTCCTAAGGATTTATCAAGTTCATCAGTTTTATCAAGTAATATATCCAACTTAGTTTCAACACTCGGAAAATTTTTCTCTATGGTTTCCAATTTTTTCATAACATCCTCAAGGGAGGTTTCAATTTTAGTTTCATTAACAGGGTGGTGTTCCAAATAAACTCTCAATAATGCATCTAGCTTCTAAAGCGGGAGCACCTAGGAAGTTTCCTCCCGCGAGACAATCAAGAACATATCTATTCCAGCTAGAGATACCAACATAAAAATTCCTGAGTAGGATAGTAGTAGAGTGTTTCTTAGTACACCTATTATGGGCATCACTAATTCTATACCAAGCATCTTTTAAACATTCTTCCCCTTGTTGCTTAAATGAACGAACTTCAACTTCGGGATTACTCATTTTAGCGGTAGTAAATAAAGCAAACTAGATAAAGTAAATGCAAGTAAACTAATTTTTTTTGTTTTTGATATACCAAACAAGACAGTAAATAAAGTAAAGCTAGCAACTAATTTTTTTTGTGTTTTGATATAATGCAGCTAACAAAGTAGTAAATAAAATAAAGCAAGACAAAAACAAAGTAAAGAGATTGAGAAGTGGAGACTCCCCTTGCAGCGTGTCTTGATCTCCCCGGCAACGACGCCGTGAAATTTGCTTGATGCGTGTAGTTGACACGTCCGTTGGGAACCCCAAGAGGAAGGTGTGATGCGCACAGCGGCAAGTTTCCTCGGTAAGAAACCAAGGTTTAATCGAACCAGTAGGAGTCAAGAAGCACGTTGAAGGCTGATGGCGGCGGGATGTAGTGCGGCGCAACACCGAGATTCCGGCGCCAACGTGGAACCTGCACAACACAACCAAAATACTTTGCCCCAACGAAACAGTGAGGTTGTCAATCTCACCGGCTTGCTGTAACAAAGGATTAACCGTATTGTGTGGAAGATGATTGTTTGCAGAGAAAATAGTAAAACAAGTATTGCAGCAGATTTGTATTTCAGTATTAAAAGAATGGACCGGGGTCCACAGTTCACTAGAGGTGTCTCTCCCATAAGATAAAAGCATGTTGGGTGAACAAATTACAGTCGGGCAATTGACAAATAGAGAGGGCATAACAATGCACATACATGACATGATAAGTATAGTGAGATTTAATTGGGCATTACGACAAAGTACATAGACCACCATCCAACTGCATCTATGCCTAAAAAGTCCACCTTCAGGTTATCATCCGAACCCCCTCCAGTATTAAGTTGCTAAACAACAGACAATTGCATTAAGTATGGTGCGTAATGTAATCAACAACTACATCCTCGGACATAGCGCCAATGTTTTATCCCTAGTCGCAACGAACGACAACACAACCTTAGAACTTTCGTCATCGTCCTCAGGTGTCAATGCGAGCATGAACCCACTATCGAGCATAAGTACTCCCTCTTGGAGTTAAAAGTAAAAACTTGGCCGAGCCTCTACTAGAAACGGAGAGCATGCAAGATCATAAACAACACATGTGTAATAACTTGATAATTAACATGACATGGTATTCTCTATCCATCGGATCCCGACAAACACAACATAGAGTATTACGAGATAGATGATCTTGATCATGTTAGGCAGCTCACAAGATCCAACAATGAAGCACAATGAGGAGAAGACAACCATCTAGCTACTGCTATGGACCCATAGTCCAGGGGTGAACTACTCACTCATCACTCCGGAGGCGACCATGGCGGTGTAGAGTCCTCCGGGAGATGAATCCCCTCTCCGGCAGGGTGCCGAGGAGATCTCCGGAATCCCCGAGATGGGATCGGCGGCGGTGGCGTCTCGGTAAGGTTTTCCGTATCGTGGTTTTTCGCATCGGGGTTTCGCGACGGAGGCTTTAAGTAGGCGGAAGGGCAGAGTCGGGGCCAGACGAGGGGCCCACACCATAGGTCGGCGCGGCCAAGACCTGGGCCGCGCCGCCCTATGGTTTGGCCACCTCGTGGCCCCACTTCGTATGTTCTTCGGTCTTCTGGAAGCACCGTGGAAAAATAGGCACCTGGGTCTTCGTTTCGTCCAATTCCGAGAATATTTCGTTACTAGGATTTCTGAAACCAAAAACAGCGTAAAACGAGAACTGGCACTTCGGCATCTTGTTAATAGGTTAGTTCCAGAAAATGCACGAATATGACATAAAGTGTGCATAAAACATGTAGGTATCATCAATAATATGGCATAGAACATAAGAAATTATCGATACGTCGGAGACGTATCAAGCAACCACACTCCTCCAAACGTAGACGTACCTTCTTGCAAAGGAAGGGAACTACGGGAATCTAGACATCCATACTGGGACAACATGGACAACAGAATAATGGACTCCTCTTTAATGCATAAGCATGTGGCAACAATTATTATTCTCATGTGAGATTGAGGATATATGTCCAAACTGAAACTTCCACCATGAATCATGGCTTTAGTTAGCGGTCCAAAGTTCTTTTCTAACAATATGCATGCTCCAATTCCATGAAGGTGGTAGATCTCTCTTGCTTGCAGACAAGACTGGACATGCATAGCAACTCACATGATGATTCAACAAAGACTAGTTGATGGCGCCCTAGAAACATGGTTATCGCCAACAAGCAACTTAATAAGAGATAAAGTGCATAAGTACATATTCAATACCACAATAGTTTTTAAGCTATTTGTCCCATGAGCTACGTATATGCAAAGGTGAATGATGGAATTTTAAAGGTAGCACTCAAGCAATTTACTTTGGAATGGCATGACAAATACCATGTAGTAGGTAGGTATGGTGGACACAAATGGCACATGGTTGGCTCAAGTGATTTTGGATGCATGAGAAGTATTCTCGATACAAGGTTTAGGCTAGAAGGTTATTTGAAACAAACACAAGGATGAACGGTACAGCAAAACTCACATAAAAGACATATGGTAAAACATTACAAGACTTCATAATCATCTTCCTTGTTGTTCAAAACTCAATACTAGATGTTATCAGACTCTAGAGAGACCAACATGCAAACCAAATTAGCAAGCTCTACGTATTTCTTCATTAATGGGTGCAAAGTATATGATGCAAGAGCTTAAACATGAGCACAACAACTGCCGGGCATCACATTATCCAAGACATTTTAGCACTTACTACATGTAGCATTTTCCGTTTCCAACCATATAAAAAAGAACGAAGCAAAGCTTTTAACTTTCGCCATGAACATTAAAAGCTAAGAACACATGTGTTCATATGAACCAGTGGAGCATGTCTCTCTCCCACACAAGCATTTATTCAAACAAAAAAACAAAACAAAACAAACGACGCTCCAAGTAAAGTACATAAGATGTGGCCGACAAAAATATAGTTTCAAGAGAAGGAACTCGATAATTTGTCGATGAAGAAGGGGATGCTCTGGGCATCCCTGCTTAGATGCTTGAGTCTTCCTTGAAATATGCAGGGTGAACCACTGGCATCCTCAACCTTAGAGGTTTCACTCTTCTTGATCATAGTATATCATCCTCCTCTCTTGACCCTTGAAAACTTCCTCCACACCAAACTCAAAACAACTCATTAGAGGGTTAGTGCACAATAAAAATTAACATGTCTGCAGGTGACACAATCATTCTTAACACTTCTAGACATTGCATAAAGCTACTGGACATTAATGGATCAAAGAAATTATCCAACATAGCAAAAGAGGCAATGCGAAATAAAAGGCAGAGCGACTTTTTGCACATGAAACCGGTATGAGGCCATGTTGGCATCTTTTGCATCCCAATCTCCGGAACACTGTTGCACCACCAGATCTGAATCGCCGTAGCAAATGATCCGGAGCGCTCCGGTTTCCTTTGCGACCTTAAGCCCGTGTATTAGAGCTTCATACTCAGCGACATTGTTTGATGCCCTGAAGTGCATTTGTAAAACATACCGGAGGTGATCTCCCTTAGGTGAGGTGAGTACCACACCGGCACCCAGACCTTCCTTGAGTTTGGATCCGTCAAAGTGCATCTTCCAGTATTCTATTTTGTGTTCTGGCGGCTTATATTGTATCTCCGCCCAATCGACCAAGAAATCAGCTAAAGCTTGCGACTTTATGGCATCTCTTCTTTCATACACCGGTACATACGGTGATAGCTGAATTGCCCATTTTGCAATCCGGCCGCTGGCGTCCTTGTTGCCCATGATATCGGAAATGGGTGCCTCACTTACCACCTTCATGGGATGCTCCTCAAAGTAATGCTTGAGTTTCGTGGCGGCCATGTGAAAGTGCATGGAGCCCCCATGTGTGGTTTTGGTAATTAATGACAATCCCTATGGACTAATGTTTGCATTGAGTTATATTTGTAGGAATTGTCCATAGGCAATTCTTGAACCATATGTTGGCTTCAAGGTTGCAATAAGAAGAATTTGATGAAGGATATCAAGTGTCAAGTATGTCTTGAAGATGAAGATGAAGTGAGCCCTAGAGTTACTTCAAGACATCAACATGATGAAGAATGAAGAAATGAAGTGCAAGTTCAAGATGAGCCATCTCGAAGAGATCCTTTGCTTGAGTCTTGCCATCCACATGGTGGTCATGGTTATGTGAAGATGCGCCGAAGAAGAAGCTCTCCCATGGTGGATTATGGGGAGCAATCCACAAGACTTCGTCAAGCAAACACAAGCAAGAAAGGCGTTCCATCTTGTTGAGGTCAAGATCGTCGTCATCGAGCTCAAGTGGAATGCGAAAGTATAAGGTTTGCTCTTGATAGGGTTTCTTTCTCACCGGTCTCATAGTGTAGTTGGAGACCGGTTTATAGTTTAGTTGCCGTACTATCAAGAGGGCTCTCGAGTGAGTAACTCGATCGTATCGTTCGGAGAGAGCTCAAACCTTTGCATCCTTGCATCATCTTTCTTGGTTGTTATTTGGACCTTATCCATGTGATGTTTTAGAGCTTGTGCTTATTCTCATGACAAGCTCTAGTTCATCGAAAACGGATTTCGCATAGATCACTTGTTGCGTTTTCGAGTTTGGTTCATCATCTTTCTTGGTTTTATTTGGATCTTATCCATGTGATGTTTTAGAGCTTGTGCTTATTCTCATGACAAGCTCTAGTTCATTGAGAATGGTTTTTCCATGGGCAACTTGTTGCATTTTCAAGATTGGAGGTTTTACCGGTATGTCTTTTTGAGATAGGTCAAACCTTTCATCATTTTTTCTATCCTCCTTTGCTGGACTATGATGTTTCTATGCATATTGTTGTAGAGCTCGTTGTTGTGATTTCAACGAGCCCAAGATCATCGAATTCGGAGTCCGGATGCAAAAGTTATGCCCGTTCTTGTTTTGGTGTTTCTGCAGTTTGCCTAGGCCGGATATTTTGGAAATATCCGGGCCGGATATTTCGAAAATATCCGCCCCCCCCCGAAATTGGCTAAGGACCAGACGAAAAGCAGCTCTGGATAGGGGGCGGATATTTGGCCGGATTTTGACCTGGTTTTGTCCCTAAGGCCGGATTATCCGGGGGGGGCGGATTATCCGGCCCTCACTTAGGCCGAATATCCGGCCCCAGTTCCGCCTAACGGCTCGATTCTCTTGGGGGTATAAATACCCCTTCTTCCTCCTTGGGCTGTTGCTTCTCTCACTCTCTCTCCTCCATTGTTGTTCTTGAGAAGCTTGCCCTATCTCTCTATCCCTCCATGATTCTTGCCCCCATTTGAGGGAAAAGAGAGAGGAGATCTAGATCTACACTTCTACCAATCAAATCCATCTCTTTGTGAGTGGAACTCTCTAGATCTTGATCTTGGTGTTCTTTGTGAATTCTTTGTTCTTCCTCTCTTATTCCCCCAATAGCTTTTGTAGCTTTGTTGGAATTTGAGAGAGAAGGACTTGAGCATCTTTGTGGTGTTCTTGCCATTGCATTTGGTGCATCGGTTTGAGTTCTCCACGGTGATTCGTGGAGGTGAAAGCAAGAAGGTTGTTACTCTTGGGTTCTTGGAACCCTAGACGGTTTCTAGGCCTTTGTGGCATCTTAGTGGTGTTCTTGGGGACTCCAATTAAGTTGTGGAGAATCTTCAAGGGCAAGGCCTTTGTGGCATCTTTGTGGTGTTCTTGGGGACTCCAATTAAGTTGTGGAGAATCTTCAAGGGCAAGGCCTTTGTGGCAATTTGTTGGGAGCCTCCAATTAAGTTGTGGAGATAGCCCCAAGCTTTGTGCGGGTTCGGTGACCTTCCTAAGGTCCCATAGTGGATCGAGGACATCCCTTTTGGTGGGAATTCTCGAGGAGAATACGGTGGCCCTCGTGCATTTGGAGTGACTTGTCCTCCACACCGCTCCAACGGAGAGTAGCACTCGCAAGAGTGTGAACTTCGGGCTACATCGTTGTCTCCGCGTCACTTCGGTTATTCCTATACCCGAGCTCTTTACTTATGCACTTTACTTGGTGATAGCCATCGTGCTTGACGTTATATATATATCGTGCTATCACATAAGTTGCTTGTCTTGCTTAGCATAAGTTGTTGGTACACATAGGTGAACCATTTCTTAGAATAAGTTGTTAGTGCACATAGGTGAACCATAGTTTATAGGCTTTGGGCTTGACAAAGTAAACGCTAGTTTTATTCCGCATTTGTTAAGCCCATCTCGTAAAAGTTTTAAATCGCCTATTCACCCCCCTCTAGGCGACATCCGTGTCCTTTCAATTGGTATCAGAGCGAGGTCTCTCATTCTTAGGCTTCACCGCCTTGAGAGTAAAGATGTCGGCTAGGGGATTAGCGCACAATAACTTGTTTATATTTGATGGCACAAATTATGATCTATGGAAAATTTATGTGCTTAATATTTTGCGGCGTATGTCCCCGGACATGGAGCGATTTCTTGACATGGGTTTTTCTTCTCCTAAGGATCCTCAAAATTTATCTCTTGAGGAGGAGAAAAACTCTTGTCTCGATGCTCTTGCTTCTCATGTGTTTTCCATTGTTGTGAGCAATGTAGTTACTTCTTCAATCATGCCTTTTGGGAGCGCTCATGAATTATGGACAAAGCTTCAAGATAAATATGATGTGTCCAAGATTATTGAGGATGATTGTATTGCTTCCACTTCCGGCCGTGATGAGTTCTCATCTTCTTCCACTTCACCAAAGTGTGGTAAGACACAAGGTAATGATATGGTGAGTGGTGATGAAAATTGCAATGTTGATATTGAGCTTACTATTGATGATTCGTCATCTCTATCTCATTGCAATGCTTCATCTTCGGACTTAAACACATCTAGCACTAGAAATGATTTACATGCTTGTGTTGATAGTCCTTGCATATCATGTGTAAGTTGCTTGAATAAATCTAATGATGATATGCTTGCATTGTCTTGTGGCCATGATAAAAATGCTTCTATTTCCTCTAGTTGTTGTGTGTCTAACAATGTAGAGGAAACCAAAGATTCTATTGGTCAAGACAAGATCTTGAAAGGAGCATCAAGTAACTCCTCCTCTTTATCTCACGGTCCTCATATATGCCTTATGGCCAAGGGTTCCACGGTACCTCCTACCATGGAACCCAATATGTCTCGTGGTGATAAGGATGAGGATAAATATGAAGAAGAGGATTGGGTTGTCTCTCTACGTGATAAGGGTAAGAACGTATTCAAGGTTATTTGCAAAGATAAAATTGCTAGCACTCACTTCTTTGAAATCTTGACTACCGCTATTGAGAGCCAAAAACTTATTTGGATGCATGAGAACACCATTGATAAAAAGGGTGCTCTTGAACGAGAGTATGCCGATGATGTAGCATCATTAAAAAATGAACTTGAAGAAGAACAAACCATCAAGGAAGCTCTTGAGGAGACCTTTGCTCTAGAATTGTCTAGAGAAAAGGAAAACCATGATAGAGCTCTTGAGATGGCAAATGAACTAAAGCTAAAAAATGATAAGCTTGTGTTTGTTAATGCTAAACTCCTTGAGGATTTTGAGCAACTCAAAAAGGGCTCAAGGGTCATTGAGAGTGCGCTCACCAAACTCACCAAGTCGCATGAGCAGCTTAAAGCTTCTTATGTAAAAGAGCATGCCAACTTGCCTTCTCCTATTGCTATTGATAATGATGCTTGTGCTACTAACTCTACTTCTTGTGAAGCATCAACCTTGAAGGAGAATGTTGAGCTAAGGGCTCAACTTGATTTGCTAACTAGCAATTATGAGAAATTGGAAGAAAATCATGAAAAGCTTTCTAGCTCCCATGAGGATCTTCTAGCCTCTCATGATAGGCTAAAGTTAGCTCATGAGGCTATCATATTTAAGGCAACACCTTGTGAGCCTCATGTGGATACTAGCACTACTACTCAAAATGTTATATTTCCATGTGCTAGTCTTAGTAATTCATCCACTCATAATATTGCTAAATCTTGTGATGAATTATCTTCCTTGCCTTGTTGCTCTAACAATGAAGATTCTACTTCCTCTAGTGCTTGTGTTGTTACTAACCATGTAGAGGAAATCAAAGAGCTCAAGGCCCAAGTCACTTCTTTGAAGAATGACTTGGTAAAGAGTCATGAAGGGAAATGCAAACTTGACACGATGTTAAGTGTGCAACAATCCCCCAATGACAAGAGTGGACTTGGATTCAAATCCAACAACAAGAACAAGTCCAAGAACAACAACAAGAAGAAGGGCCAAGTACAAGTCAAAGACCCGGCCAAGATTGTTTGCTTCAAGTGCAAAATTGAAGGGCACCATGTTAGATCTTGCCCTTTGAAGAAGAAGCAAAAAGGGAAGCGACCTCAAGCTCAAACTCATATTCAACCTCAAGTTGAAGAAATGTCACTTCCCAAGAAGAATCAAGCCAATGCTCCCATTGTGGAGAAATCTAGTGAGAAGAAGGAGAAGAAAAGAACTTGCTACATATGCCGCGAGAAGGGCCACATCTCCTCCTTTTGCACTATTGGTACCTCATCCAACTCTATCACCGTTGATGATGTTTATTCTCTTCGTAAGGATGAGGGTGGCAATGTGTTTGCCAAATTTGTTGGTGCTCAAAGTGGTGTCAAGAAAAGAACCATTTTGGTTGCCAAGCCTATTGTGACTAACCTCTTAGGACCCAACTTAGTTGGGTACCAACAATCCAAAACTTGATCAATAGGTGCTTGTTGGAGGGCATTGGAGACTTGGCTACATCATGAAGAATTAAGGGATCTTCATCATTTATATTATCTCAAGCCAAGTCTTTTGGTTATCTTACTTCTATCATACACCCAATGTTCCTCCTTGCGGTAACATGTGCTCAACTCATTTATATTGAAAGTTACTCGCCCCTTTGCATGTGTTAGTTTTGTTCCTAACATGTGTTTGTATATGTTGTGCATCCTACTTGTTTTTCTTGAGAAATCAAGTCTATGTATGTTAGGTTGCACACCATGTATGTGTGCTTGTGTTGGAGCCTCTTTGCATCTTGTTGTATCTTATATGGCTCTTATGAGAGATTAATGGACTATAACATTTTGGGGGAGTGATATGCCTTTAGGAATTTCACAATCCTAACAATGTGTGTACATGAGGAATATCACTTAGAATTGATATTGCAAGATTATCTAGTCTCTATGTGGTATGTCATCTTCATGAGAAATTCAAATTCTAATGTCCATTAATATCTCTAGTTGGATCTTATTTGCCTCTTGTGAAAATAAATTCTTTATCACATTATGGGGGAGTAATAAGCTTTGTGCATATTACAAGCCTAGGAAATGTGAACATTCGAGGTTGTGTCACATAGAATTGATATTGTAAATTGTCTCTCATATGTGAGATGTTTTCTCAAACAAGCTCCAATTTGCTTAAATGGCTTCATTGCTAATATCTTTGTGGATCTTATTTGTGAAAGTTCTTCTTGGCATGGTTTTTCACAACGTGTCCCTCAATACCTTTTTGGAAAACCATGTGCTTCAAGTCATACTATTAATTGCTTTGCATGTTGGTATGAATACTATTAATTGCTTTGCATGTTGGTATGAATACTATTAATTGCTTTGCATGTTGGTATGAATACTATTAATTGCCTTGCATGTTGGTATGACTAAATGAAGCTATCAAGAAATTATCTTTGCATGATGGTTAACTCTTATCTTTTACCATATGCTTTATTCGTTGTAAATATGATCTTATGTATACTTACAAACTACCACCGGGAAATATTTCCTAATACCTCTTGTCCTAGGACAATTGGTAATCAATTATGAGGTAAATATTTATTGATCATATCTACATTGGCTCTTGTATTTATTTTGCCTTATTTATTGCCATGAATTTGTTGTGCTTTGACTCCCATGTGTCTTCCTTGCATCTTATGGATCTAAGTTGTCTATTCAAACTTTCTTAGCATTGTTAAAAGATATAGGTAGCGTGATGATCCTAGTTTTGTGCATTTTGTATTCATATAAAAAATCCTTGATAATGCACCAAACTTGGGGGAGCTCTTCTATATTATTAGAATGCTTAACATCTCTTGATCTTTATCAAAAATTGGGTTTTGGGAGACATAAAATTTTATTTTTGGTACTTTGTGCCATCATAAAAAATGTCGAGGGTTTGGTTTATTTGTTGGAACCTTGCTCTCTTGGGAGTTGGTTATCTCATTCCTTTGTGCTTAGGTTTAATTAGCTTCTTATAATGAGATAAGTCTTTGGAGTCAATCTTGTGTTGATTTGATTCTTTGATATAATTTGGACAACCATTGTCTCTTGGTTTATTTGGTGTTTTGTCCAAATTGTATCTTCCTTTGGTTCTTGAAAGTATTGTGCATGCATATTTAATATATGTATATCTTATGGCATGTGTCACTTTCTTTGATCCAATATATAGGGTAAACTCCATCAAATCCTAATTTGACTAAGATGTGCATGAAATTCAATTTCATATCTATATGCACATAGAATTTTGGAGTTTGTCCTATATGTTGTAGTGTGTCTAACTACTTCGGACCCAATTAGTTTGGGGACCATTTTGTACTTACCTTTGTGTTAGGTACAATGGATATGCATTGAATGCTTGTCTCACTCTTGGAAAGAAGTGGTGACTCAATGGTAACGTGAGGCAAGATAGGATGATCAACGAACACATATCTACTACATCCACACCAATGCTATCTTGGTAACAATTATCTTCTCATGCATACTTTTGTTGTATCCAACCTTATGGTTGCATCTTGGCATGAATCTATTGATTTGCAAATGTTGTGCTTCTTGCAAAAGTCTTAATGAAACCTCTTTATTGTGAATGAGAGTAATTTGAGATGAGTGCATTTGTTGCGAAGTATTTTAAATCATGCTCATGATTCATCCACCCCAACTATGCCTATCTAGCAATTTTGTTGCATATCAATTCCTCAAGGCTCTCACATGTGCAATATAGATGAAAGTGCAAATTTAGTTACTTCTTTTGGTATCCCCGTTTGTGATACTTGTTGCCTTTCTCAAATGCATCCCAACTATCTTCTATCCCTTGTTGATATTTGTGATGTATTTTAGTTGTTTGTGGTTGAAGTTCATGAATGTACAATAAGATAAAATTGAGCCTTTGGCCATGCTATTAAGCAAAAATTCTTATTGGTATATTGCATGACTTCGTCTTGGATATCATACTATTTTTCTTGTGTATCTATTTTATGTGTGCATGTTTCTTTGTGGATAAATATCTTTGTGATATTGCTCACTTAGAGAAACTTAT
Organism: Lolium rigidum; assembly: GCF_022539505.1. NCBI lineage: Eukaryota > Viridiplantae > Streptophyta > Magnoliopsida > Poales > Poaceae > Lolium > Lolium rigidum. The sequence continues at coordinate 285,029,042 of NC_061510.1, forward strand.
ACACATATGAGATGATACATCTCCTTTTGATATCTTATTTATTTATTGCATGTTGATTGGTCATGCTAAGCAATATAATTCATTGAAGACTATGATGATGATTTTTGCTCATCCTTGCAATAGTCTTATAATATGCTTTATCATGCCTTTCACATATCCTCTTGGTTGAGCTTTTTATTATGGTGCCTCCTACTTGTTGCTCAACCATTTGTTTGTTGCAAGTGTTAAGCTTAATTTTCTATCTATGATCTATTGCAAATGTTTGTGCTTTAAATGGTAATGAGGGAGTGAGGATTCCATGTTATGCATATTGTATTCAAATACAACATTTTAATCTATGCATGTACCTTGGGGAGCTTCCTCATTTAATTTAGAGCACGATCTTTTGGTGATCATTAGAGTTTGATTCACTTGGTATATTTTGTTTTTGAATGATATTATGGGAGTGATGATTCCATGTTTGTGCACTTTATACTCCAATGCAAATTGTCTTGTTTTGTGCACAAACCTTGGGGAGCTTCCTCATATTATTTAGAGCAATCTTCTTGATCTTATCATAATATCTTTCTTTCTTTTGGTATCTTCTTTGTGGTTCATTTGGTTGCTTGCTTCATTTGTTGAAGCTTCTTGACTTTGTTATCTTTTTGCAATCTTTGATCCTATCTATGGTGTGACTCCTTCCGAATATTCGTAATTGGATATGTGCATTTGATTCCACTCAAATTATGAGAAATGCACACGCTATGGAGGAACTCTCACTATATTGGCCTTCTAAATTTTTCACCCATTTCGGCAATTGGTGCCAATGGGGGAGAAGTTTGGAGGGTTTAAGGGAATTTGGTTATGTCTTTGCTTTGTGATTAAGCATGTGCCTTTATTGCATTGCATCTTGTTGCTTTGCATAGTTGAATATTTAGAGGAAACTCCACTAGGCTTTGAATGCCAATATATGCAATGAAAGTCAAGATCATTCACACATGCATATATTATGGGGGAGTTTGCTCTATATATTCAACTTATTTGTTACTTAAATTCCTTATATAAACCCTCTCAAAGAGATTGTCATCAATTACCAAAATGGGGGAGATTGAAAGTGCATGGAGCCCCCATGTGTGGTTTTGGTAATTAATGACAATCCCTATGGACTAATGTTTGCATTGAGTTATATTTGTAGGAATTGTCCATAGGCAATTCTTGAACCATATGTTGGCTTCAAGGTTGCAATAAGAAGAATTTGATGAAGGATATCAAGTGTCAAGTATGTCTTGAAGATGAAGATGAAGTGAGCCCTAGAGTTACTTCAAGACATCAACATGATGAAGAATGAAGAAATGAAGTGCAAGTTCAAGATGAGCCATCTCGAAGAGATCCTTTGCTTGAGTCTTGCCATCCACATGGTGGTCATGGTTATGTGAAGATGCGCCGAAGAAGAAGCTCTCCCATGGTGGATTATGGGGGAGCAATCCACAAGACTTCGTCAAGCAAACACAAGCAAGAAAGGCGTTCCATCTTGTTGAGGTCAAGATCGTCGTCATCGAGCTCAAGTGGAATGCGAAAGTATAAGGTTTGCTCTTGATAGGGTTTCTTTCTCACCGGTCTCATAGTGTAGTTGGAGACCGGTTTATAGTTTAGTTGCTCGTACTATCAAGAGGGCTCTCGAGTGAGTAACTCGATCGTATCGTTCGGAGAGAGCTCAAACCTTTGCATCCTTGCATCATCTTTCTTGGTTGTTATTTGGACCTTATCCATGTGATGTTTTAGAGCTTGTGCTTATTCTCATGACAAGCTCTAGTTCATCGAAAACGGATTTCGCATAGATCACTTGTTGCGTTTTCGAGTTTGGTTCATCATCTTTCTTGGTTTTATTTGGATCTTATCCATGTGATGTTTTAGAGCTTGTGCTTATTCTCATGACAAGCTCTAGTTCATTGAGAATGGTTTTTCCATGGCCAACTTGTTGCATTTTCAAGATTGGAGGTTTTACCGGTATGTCTTTTTGAGATAGGTCAAACCTTTCATCATTTTTTTCTATCCTCCTTTGCTGGACTATGATGTTTCTATGCATATTGTTTTAGAGCTCGTTGTTGTGATTTCAACGAGCCCAAGATCATCGAATTCGGAGTCCGGATGCAAAAGTTATGCCCGTTCTTGTTTTGGTGTTTCTGCAGTTTGCCTAGGCCGGATATTTTGGAAATATCCGGGCCGGATTATCCGGGCCGGATATTTCGGAAATATCCGGCCCCCCCGAAATTGGCTAAGGACCAGACGAAAAGCAGCTCTGGATAGGGGGCGGATATTTGGCCGGATTTTGACCTGGTTTTGTCCCTAAGGCCGGATTATCCGGGGGGCGGATTATCCGGCCCTCACTTAGGCCGGAATATCCGGCCCTGGTTCTGCCCAACGGCTCGATTCTCTTGGGGGGTATAAATACCCCCCTTCTTCCTCCTTGGGCTGTTGCTTCTCTCACTCTCTCTCCTCCATTGTTGTTCTTGAGAAGCTTGCCCTATCTCTCTATCCCTCCATGATTCTTGCCCCCATTTGAGGGAAAAGAGAGAGGAGATCTAGATCTACACTTCTACCAATCAAATCCATCTCTTTGTGAGTGGAACTCTCTAGATCTTGATCTTGGTGTTCTTTGTGAATTCTTTGTTCTTCCTCTCTTATTCCCCCAATAGCTTTTGTAGCTTTGTTGGAATTTGAGAGAGAAGGACTTGAGCATCTTTGTGGTGTTCTTGCCATTGCATTTGGTGCATCGGTTTGAGTTCTCCACGGTGATTCGTGGAGGTGAAAGCAAGAAGGTTGTTACTCTTGGGTTCTTGGAACCCTAGACGGTTTCTAGGCCTTTGTGGCATCTTAGTGGTGTTCTTGGGGACTCCAATTAAGTTGTGGAGAATCTTCAAGGGCAAGGCCTTTGTGGCATCTTTGTGGTGTTCTTGGGGACTCCAATTAAGTTGTGGAGAATCTTCAAGGGCAAGGCCTTTGTGGCAATTTGTTGGGAGCCTCCAATTAAGTTGTGGAGATAGCCCCAAGCTTTGTGCGGGTTCGGTGACCTTCCTAAGGTCCCATAGTGGATCGAGGACATCCCTTTTGGTGGGAATTCTCGAGGAGAATACGGTGGCCCTCGTGCATTTGGAGTGACTTGTCCTCCACACCGCTCCAACGGAGAGTAGCACTCGCAAGAGTGTGAACTTCGGGCTACATCGTTGTCTCCGCGTCACTTCGGTTATTCCTATACCCGAGCTCTTTACTTATGCACTTTACTTGGTGATAGCCATCGTGCTTGACGTTATATATATATCGTGCTATCACATAAGTTGCTTGTCTTGCTTAGCATAAGTTGTTGGTACACATAGGTGAACCATTGCTTAGAATAAGTTGTTAGTGCACATAGGTGAACCATAGTTTATAGGCTTTGGGCTTGACAAAGTAAACGCTAGTTTTATTCCGCATTTGTTAAGCCCATCTCGTAAAAGTTTTAAATCGCCTATTCACCCCCCCCTCTAGGCGACATCCGTGTCCTTTCACCATGAACACGCCATAAGTCATCTTTTGGAAGTGTGGGTAGTTCTGCTTTGAGGAGGAGAGCACCTCGCTCAGGTAGTATACCGGCCTCTGGACGGTTTTTCCTTCCTCTTCTCTTTCTACCACAACCACAACACTAACCACCCGGTTCGTTGCCGCTATATAAAGCAACATAGGTTCTCTTTCCAAGGGCGAGGCCAAGATCGGGGCCGTTACGAGCATGTTCTTCAATTCTTTAAACGCTGCGTCTGCCTGTGTGGTCCAGACGAAAGTATCCGATTTTTTCATCAAAGCATAGAGTGGCAAGGCCTTTTCTCCTAGCCTGCTTATGAACCGGCTTAGCGATGCCAAGCTTCCGGTAAACCTTTGCACATCTTTTAGTTCCCGCGGAATAGTCATTCTTTCTATTGCCCGGATTTTTACCGGATTGACCTCAATGCCCCGGCTTGACACAAGGAAACCAAGCAGCTTGCCGGCAGGGACACCGAAGGTGCATTTTGCCGGATTGAGTTTCATCCGGAACCGTCTTAGGTTATCAAATGTTTGCCGGATATCATCGACTAAGGTATCTTTTACTTTAGTTTTTATCACAATATCATCCACATAAACTTGCACATTCTTTCCGATTTGATCAAACAAGCATTTTTGCATACAGCGCTGGTACGTTGCACCAGCGTTGCGTAAACCAAAAGGCATTGTAACATAGCAATAAGCCCCATGCGGGGTAATAAACGCAGTTTTTATTTGATCTTCTTTTTTCAGAGGGATTTGGTGGAAGCCGGAATACGCATCCAGGAACGACAACAACTCACACCCAGCAGTAGAATCAATCACTTGATCGATTCGGGGCAAAGGGAAAGGATCTCTTGGGCAAGCTTTGTTGAGGTTGGTGTAGTCGATGCACATGCGCCACACCTTTGGAGCTTGTGCCTCCAGTGTTCTCATCTTTTTCTTCTCGACCATCACCGGATTAGCCAGCCACTCTGTGTGCGTGACCTCCACGATGAAACCGGCAACTAACAGCTTTGTCACTTCTTCTCCAATGATTTTCCTCCTATCTTCTGCGAACCGGCGCAAAGGTTGTCGCACTGGTTTAGCATCTTTCCGGACGTTTAGAGAGTGCTCAGCCAGCTCCCTCGGAACTCCTACCAAGTCATCGATAGACCGAGGCAAAGATGTTCCGATTCTCACGGAGGAAGCCGACGAGCGCGCTTTCCTATGCTTGATCGAGGCCGGCACCGATACGAACGGTGCGCTCCGGGTGAGCCGGATCCAAGCACAATGTCCTTTGTCTCGTTTGTCGGCTTGAATGCCGGTGAGGCCAAGTTTCCACTCATTGTCGCTAAGCTCAACTTTGAGGACTGAGTCAGTGCAACAGCAGTTTGCATTCTTTTCTTTTCTTCCGCTATCACCAGTGATTCCGCCAGGTTTGATCCGGCGGAAGCAGTTTCCATTGAGACTTTATAGTTTCCCACCACAGTCAAGGGTCCACGAGGTGCCGGCATCTTCATCTTGAGGTAAGCCGTATGGGTTGAGGCCATAAAAGCTGCCAATGCCGGTCTCCCCAGCAATGCATGGTAAGGACTATCTAAGTCCACCACCTCAAACTCAATGTTCTCAACACGACAATTGTCACGTCCTCCAAACGACACATCCACCCGAACTTTTCCTATCGGGGCACAGGACAAACCGGGAACAATCCCATGGAAAGTTGTGTGAGTTGGCTGTAGCATATTCTCCGTTATGCCCAGCGTACGCATGGTGTGCTTGTACATGATGTTTATGCTGCTACCATTGTCTATCAGCACCTTGCTGAACTTTACCCGAGTTTCCGGCCCCTTCATGATTGGGTCCACAACAAGAGCGTATCCGCCCGGATTCGGCATGATTTTGGGGTGATCCTTGAACGACCAGCTGATCTCCTGATCTGACCACAGCATGTACTTGGGCACTGCCGGCATCACCGCGTTTACTTCCATGGAACGGCGATGCACGCTCTGCCTGTCGGTTGGCTCAGTGACAAAGACAACCATGCACAGGTGTGGGTCTTCGTAAACATTCCGGCCCAAAGGTGCCGGTGGGGGTGGTTGGTCACGATTCTCCTCCACCCGGTTAACTTGTTGGTATTGTTGCCTGTTTGGCTGAGGTTGTACCGGCAAAGCATTTGCCCCAGTGAGCGGTGGTGGTGGTGGTAGTTGTTGTTGGCGTATCATATCTTGCGGCGGCGGCAACATTGTGGCGCACCCTTGTCCTTGCGCATCTTTCATTGCACCCTTTTGCATCAAGTACTTGGTCCAAGAACAATCCTTCGTCAGATGGTTTGACGGGTGGTCCGGGTTCGGCGTGTGCCACCGGCAAGGTTGGTCCATGGCGGCTTCCATGGTGTATTTGACAGGCTCTTGCCAATTCTTTTTCTGGCCCCAGGGTTTCTTCTCGACCCACTGCTTCTTAGGACCCGCCCATGGCTGCGATCCGGTTTTCTGTCTCTGACTGCCGCTGGCGTCATAATTTTCTTGCACGGCAGCAACTTGCTGTGGTGCGTATCTTCGATCCGGAAAATCTTCCCTTCTTTCGTTGTTCCGGTTATCCCGGTATTGCTGTTGAGGCGGATTTGAGTGCTCCGGTTCAGCTTGCACTGCCGGTTGCATTGGGTCTCCCAATGCATAGCTATCTGCCACACGTATCATTTCCGCCAAGGTTGTTGGCATGCTTCTTTGCAGCCTTTGCCACAAAGGTGATCCTTGATACGTCCAAAACGTATCTACTTTCCCGAACACTTTTGCTATTGTTTTGCCTCTAATTTGTGTATTTTGGATACAACTAACACGGACTAACGCTGTTTTCAGCAGAACCGCTTCCGGTGTCTCGTTTTTGTGCGTAAATCCAACTTTCGGGAAAATCCTCGGAATTTATGCGAAGGCCCTATTTTACCGGAATATTGACGGAGCCGGAAGGGCAAGAGAGGTGGAGGCCCGAGGGCCCCACACCATATGGCGGCGCGGCCCGTGGGGGCCCGCGCGGCCATGTAGTGTGGCCCCCTCGGCCGGCCTCCGACGCCCCCTTCGGACTACTTATTGGGTTCGACCCGAAAACGCACGGGAGAAGTCGAAATCACCGTAAACCCTCCGCAGAGCCGCCACATCGCGAAACTCCGTCGCAGAGCCAGAAGTCTCCGTTCTGGCACTCCGCCGGGACGGGGAATTGGAGGAGATCTTCACCGCCAACGCCTCTCCATCGACCAGCCATGTTTCCCCCATCCATGTGTGAGTAATTCCCCCGCTGTAGGCTGAAGGGGATGGTAGGGATTGGATGAGATTGGTCATGTAATAGTCATAAGATTGTTAGGGCATAGTGCCTAGTATCCGTAGATGTCACTTTTATGATATTGTTGCAACTTGTGATGCTTAATGCTTGTCACTAGGGCCCGAGTGCCATGATCTCAGATCTGAACATGTTATTGATTCATGAAGATATTCGTTGTTTATGATCTTACCCGCAAGTTGTATACACATGTCGCTGTCCGGAACCAATGGCCCCGAAGTGACAAGAATCGGGACAACCGGAGGGGATGGTAGTGATGTGAGGATCACATGTGTTCACGGAGTGTTAATGCTTTGCTCCGGTACTCTATTAAAAGGAGTACCTTAATATCAAGTAGTTTCCCTAGAGGCCCGGCTGCCACCGGCTGGTAGGACAAAAGATGTTGTGCAAGTTTCTCATTGCGAGCACGTACGACTAAATATGGAACACATGCCTATTGATTGATTAGTACTTGGATACCGTTTTATTATTATCCGCAAATGCCCTCGCTTTGATTGTTACATGAGTTTCTCTCATCCATGCAACGCCCGTTAAATCCGTCCCCTGTGCCTACGATATTTTAATCCTGCTGTTTACTATAATCACTACTGCTGTCTTTATTCCACCGTCGCCGTTATTTCACTATTCCCGCTGCCATAAAACTGTCACTACCGATAAACTCTTGCGAGCAAGTCTGTTTCCAGGTGCAACTGAATTGACAACTCCGCTGTTAAGGCTTACAAGTATTCTTTGTCTCCCTTGTGTCGAATCAATAAATTGGGTAATACTTCCCTCGAAGACCGTTGCGATCCCCTATACTTGTGGGTCATCAAGACTATTTTCTCGGCGCCGTTGCCGGGGAGCATAGCTTTATTTGGAAGTTCACTTGGATTGATATTGTTCGCTGCAAATTCTCCATCATGGGTAAACCTCGCGATACTAAGATTGCCATATTACCATCCACTACAAGAAAAGGTACAACTCTTAGTACCTCTGTCGCTCTTGATTCACCATCCGTGATAAGTAAACTTGTTTCACCACCACAAGCTTCAAATGCTCGGTACTTCTGCTGAATCTGAAAATTCCTCTCATAATTGTGATGATGCTTCGCTGTGCTTGATAATGATGGATCGTTAGGATATTTTCTAGATGCTACAATTGCTAAGTCTAGACAAATTGAAAATACCGAAACTCCTAATGAAAATGCTGCTACACCCGTTAATTCACTCCGAGTCTCGTTGAATATTCTAGTGATGATCTTGATGAAGATTATGTAGAGCTTGATGATGATTTTATTGAAAAATGCAATTCTACTACCGATGCAAGAAAAATTAAAAAGTTGCTTGCGTAACATGCTGTTAGATATAAACCACCTCCTGATCCTAAATTTTCCACATCTCCTATAAACATTAGGGATAAAGATTATGATTTTTCTCTTGATCTATCTCATATAGCTATTGTTGAGAAAACACCCTTTTGTGGTACTGAAAAAGAAAGTGCTGTTGAACACATGATTGAGTTATCTACTCTGAGTAGCGTGTTTTCTGATGATGTCAAGATGCGTACTTATTTTGTTGCTAAAATTTTTCCTTTCTCATTAAAGGATGATGCTAAAACTTGGTATAATAATTTGCCTCCTGGTTCTATTAAAAGTCCAATTGACTTGCGTGATGTTTTCTTCCGGAAATACTTTCCTGCTAGTGCTCAACATGCTGCTTTGCAGAGAATTTATAATTTTGACCAGGAAGATGGAGAAAAATTGCCTGAGGCTTGGGCTAGATTTTGCTCTCTTATTAGAGCTCAGCCTGACCATGATTTGGAAAAGCATGATTTACTTGATATATTTTATAGTGGACTAACTATTGAGTCTAGGGCATACCTGGATAGTTGTGCCGGTTGTGTTTTCAGAAAAGAACTCCGGATGACGCTCGAAGAATTATTGGCTAAAATAAGCCGGAATCATGATGATTGGTCTACACCCGAACCAACCCCGACACCGATAGTGAAGAAGAGGGGTATGATTAAATTAAATGATGAAGATATGAGGGAAGCCAAGAAGTCTCTTAAAGAGAAGGGTATTAAACCCGAAGATGTGAAGAATTTACCTCCTATAGAAGATTTATGTGAGATAACTCCCCTTCATCCATGATTGAGGTACACTCTCTTCAACGCTTTACTAGGGAGGATATTCCGTATTCAAAACCTCCTGCTCAATGCTTAGATGAATTTGATAATTATATTGTTAAGCAAGAAAACTTTAATATGAGAGTAGAGAATCATTTAATGGAAAATTCTCGAGCTATTAGTGAATTGCATGGTATTGTGGAGAGAACCTCCAATGATGTTAAGATACTTGTTAAACATTTTCAAATGGTTCAAACTCAAATTGATCAACTTACTAAAGTGCAAAATGACTTGTTGGGAAATAATTCTAAAGAAAAACATGCTTATGAAGTAACAACTAGAGGTGGTGTTTCTACCCAGGATCCTCTATATCCTGAAGGGCATCCCAAAAGAGTTGAACAAGATTCTCAACTAATTAAAACTAGTGCTCCATCTAAGAAAAAGAAAAAGAAACATAAGAATGTTGTAGAATCCTCTGAACCTGTTAATGGTCCTAATAGTATTTCTATTTCTGATGCTGAAACTGAAAGTGGTAATGAACATGAGGAAGATAATGATAAGAATAATACTCCTGGTAAAGAAGAAATTGAAAAAGAACCTGAAAAGCATGCTAAAAATAAAAAGTACACTAAAGAAGATTTTATTACTAAGAAACATGGTAATGAAAGAGAACCTTGGGTTCAAAAGCAAATGCCTTTTCCTGTTAAGAAACTAAAATCAAAGGAGGAGGAACATTATAATAAATTTTGTGATTGGATGAAACCTTTATTTTTGCAAATTCCTTTGACTGATGCTATTAAATTGCCTCCTTATTCAAAGTATATGAAAGATATTGTTACTAACAAAAGGAAAATCCCCAATGAGGAAATTTCTACTATGCTCGCTAATTACTCCTTCAATGGTAAGATTCCAAAGAAGTTGGGCGACCCAGTATACCGAGCTATTCCTTGTTCCATCAAGAATAATTATGTTAGAACCGCTCTATGTGATTTGGGAGCAGGTGTTAGTGTAATGCCTTTTTCTCTTTATAAGAGACTTGATTTAGATAAGTTGATACCAACTGATATATCTTTGCAAATGGCTGATAAATCTACTGCTATTCCTGTTGGTTTATGTGAGAATGTTCCTGTTCAAGTTACTCAGCATTGCTTGATATTAACTGATTTTGTTGTGTTGGAAATGCCTGAAGATGATAATATGTCCATTATTCTTGGAAGACCCTTTCTTAATACTGCAGGGGCTGTTATTAATTGCAATAAAGGCATGGTTACTTTCAATGTTGATGATAAGGAACACACTGTCTATTTTCCCAAGAGGATTGATAAAGTATGTGGAGTTAATACAATTTTTAATGTGAAAACTATCAAAGTGGGATCCATTGATTGTCCTATATATGAGCCTAAAGAAGAATATCAAACTCTTGTGATTGGATCCATATCAATTCAATATAAGGTAACATGATTGATTTGAGGTTTATTTCTTCTTATGTCATATAAAATTTATTTGGTAGCAAGACTTGATCAACCTTGTTAACAAGTATATTTTATTGCATAAAAGAGCTAAACAACATTTCTTTCTTTCTTTCTCCCTCCACTTATTTTACTTGCTGTAGCACTTTTTGTTTTGCAATATGCTTTAGTTGTTTAAGATTTTAGAAATCATTTTCCTGCGCAGTAATCATTAATTTAATACCCAGAAATGTGCATTTTTCAAAGTTTTCCAAAAATTACAAAAATTACACTGTTGGTCCTATTTTTCGACGAGGCACCTGGGAGCACCAGAGGATGACCTGTGGGGCACCAGGAGGTGCCACACCATAGGCCGGCGCGGCCAGCAAGGGGGCCGCGCCACCTTGTGGTGTGGGCCACCCCTTGCCCCACTACATCATCTCTTCCTCCCAACATCTTCTCTCTCCCGAAAAACTCGTACTCAAGTTCCTCTCACTCGTGTTTCTGCTCAAGAACTCGCGATTTTTCGATCTCCTTGCTCAGCCCAGATTTCGTTTGAAATTTGGCACATTTACTCCTTGGTATGTGACTCCTTTGATTGTCCAATTAGAATTTCATTTGGTTGAGTATATCTTGAATATTTTGCTGCTGTAGATAACATGTTTAGTGAGCTTGCATGCTTGTTCTAAGAGGAAGAAACTAGTTTTGATGCATGTTTAGTACTCTAGCAAGTTCCTATAGTAGTTCCCTTCGATTATATACCTTGAAATCAAATTTTATAATGATTGTTGAAAAATTTCAGAAAATGGAAGGGAGTATGCACCAACTTAACCAAGAAGAGTTGGAGGTACAGCAAGTCATGAGAGTTCATCGTGAAGAGGGAGTATACCCCTCTTATTACCCATGCACGGATTTTATGCGGAATGCAGGAATCCTGCAAGACGTTCAAACACTACTTTCCAATGCAGGATTGGAAGGTTTTATTGTTGGTGAACCTCACCAATATGCTAAACTAACGGTGTCGGTTGTGCAGGATTTCGAATTTCACCGGTCTCAAACTAACCCCATGGTCCGGTACAAGATTTACAACAAAACTATCGACTTGCCTTTCAGTGATTTTTGTGCAGCAATTAGAGTGCCGCGATGGGGATCCTGCGAGAAGATCAGGGGAACACCGCGGGAGCTCTCAAATCTTTATACAAGGATTTGTAATGGGAGGAGCTTCTCCAATGATAGTGGTAAGATTAGTAGCATTCAACAGCCCAGCCATCCGCTACTTTGCCTATTTCATTACAAAGTGCGTTCTTGCGAGAAGGACTGGAGGTAAATTATCTGTCCAAGATTTGGCTTTCTTAGCTGCTGCTTTGCAACAGGATAGGACTTATAATTTGGGTGCTTTAATAGCTTGTAGACTTGCTACTAACCGCGAGAAAGGAGGAATTTGTGGAGGTCTTATCGCCTCTCGCTTATTAGCTATGCATGGTGTAGGACCTCACCATTTAGATATTCCGCTTTCTATAGAGAAACTTGATGTTGTCTCCATGATCAGACATGAGTTTATTTCAGATGCATCTAATTTGAACAACCTGCATTATAGGATAACTTTGTATAAGAAAAATTGGAGTATAACCAAGAAAATTGAAAAACTAGTACGCTTGCCTGCACCTGCTTTGTTTAACCTTGATGCCAGGAACGGGTGGTCGATCACATAAAATGAGCTAAACGCATACATAGAAAGGGAAAGCCGTCGTGCAAGGGAAGATGTGGAGGAGGCCGAGGAGCACCCCGACTCTTCATCCGATGCAGCGAGCTCCTCATATCAACATCATGGGCATGTGGAACCTCCACGATATTCTTCTGCACAGGGGCCCTATTACCACTCCATGTATGATCCACCGGCGTGGAACTCCGACCCTCGTTGGGAATGAACTCCACTTAGGCCAAAAGCCTAAGCTTGGGGGGAGGTATACCGGCATCACTCATTCTTTGCATATTATGGTTGCTGGATACTTGTACATATTTGTTTAGTCTGTAGAGTGGTTTTCTAATGAGAGGGAGATGATATTTGGGGAAGTGCTGTCCAAAAACAGATTCTGTGCTGTTACCAAAAAAATTCGTGCTCACAGCCAGAACGTTATTTTGAGTTGCCAATTTGTGAGCATGTTCCCCAGGTTGTTATCTAACTTTCATTAGTTGAACACTTTTTGGTCTGAGCAATGGAAGATTTTTGTTAATTTCGATTTCTGTACTGCTGTCAGGATTTGACAGATTTCTGTCATCCTGCTTTTCTGTGTTTCTGTTAGTTTGCGTTCTTTTGTTTTCACTTTGTTTCTTTCCTAAAACACAAAAAGACCAAAAATATTTCTGTTGTTTCTCTTCACTATTTGGTTATTTGGTTCCTTGCTCTTAGTTTGCTTTATTTGCTATCGTTGGTTGGTTATGAGAAAACCCAAAAAGATTTTACTTTGTTTGCTTGTTTTCTTTCGTTCTTATTTCTAATTCGAAAACACCAAAAATATTTGCTGTTCTTCTTTGGTTTGTAAAGTTCATCATGAGTTCAATGGTCTTCGGTGGCTGGAGCGTGGTTTTCATTTCATATTATCCAAGCTACACAAGTGAAAAGGCAATAATGACGATCTACGACAATCTGATTGTGGTGAGAGGCTGGTATGAACTCTATTTGCTTTCATTTTTGTACATATACTCATCCATGTGAGCATGCTTGGTTGGTTCATGTGAGGTATATGTTATTTGAGAAAGTCTGGTAGTTCATGATCTCTCATGTTTAGCTCCAATTTATTAATATGAGTAGCATGTCATGGATGTTTGCTTGCATTGTTTTATTCATAAGTAAGTATGGCATTGTGGTATCCTCCTCTGAATAATTCATTTATATCGACTTGGCACATGCTCATGCATGCATATGACTGAACAAAAAGTCAATTAAGCCTCGATGATTTATATTGCTTCAGAGTTATTGTATCACTTTTACGCCTCCGTTAATTTATTTTGCCGCAAGCATGATTATGACAGTTACTGCTCTCTTGATTTGTCGCTCCCTAGTATTTTGCTAGCCTTCACTTGTACTGAGCGGGAGCGCCGCTCGTGCTTCCAAACACCTGAAAACCAAGTTGTTCCAAAGTGTCCACCATAAATACCTATGCATGGCATTTCAAACAATTCCAAGTAAATTCTCATGCGCTACCTTTAAAACTTTCAAAATGCTTCTCAATTTGTGTTAATGTTTCATAGCTCATGAGGAAGTATGTGGGTTTAGCTTTCAACCTTGTCATTTACTTTTGACGGGCTCTCATATGGACTAGTGGCACATCCGCTTATCCAATAATTTTGCAGAAAGAGCTGGCAATGGGATTCCCAGTCCCAAATTAATTAACTTAAATAGACACTCCTCCATGGTTTGTGATTATTGGACGACACCCGAAGGATTCGGTTAGCCATGGCTTGTGTGAGCAAAGGTTGGGGGGAGTGTCATCATCATAATAAAACTTAAATAAAAAGGCACTCCTTCATGGTATGTGATTGTTGGCGGGCACCCGAGGATTCGGTTAGCCATGGTTTGTGAAAGAAAGGTTGGAAGGAGTGCCAACCAAAAATAAATAAAATGGGAGCCGCTCTTGTGAGTCCGGTTGATGAGGTAGTTAGTGTACCCATTACCATTCGTTGACAACAACAAACACCTCTCAAAAATAATTTTACTCCTGCTTTACAAATGAAAAGCTCTAGCGCATGTTAATCCCTGCTTCCCTCTGCGAAGGGTCAATCTTTTACTTTTATGTTGTGTCTCCATTCTTTCTTTGAGCACTATCTTGAGAGCACGACTGTCATTCTTAGTATAATATGCTTGTCTCAAAATATGATTGATTGTGGTATAACTTTGATGCTTTTATCTTTGACAATCACTACTTCTAGTCTTTCTATGAACTCAAGAGGTGCCTCGGCATTTATGTTTTGCCAATCAAAAACAGGCAAGCGAGATACCACTTTATCATATTCTCTTATGAACATTGCAATCCTGCTTATATACATGATTCATGGTGCTTATTATTAATTGTTGGTACCTCTCCATGATTGACATAGCTGTTGGATGATCTTATTTGCATGTGTCTCATTATGAACTGCTTAAGTATTAGCCATAGCATGAGAATATATACATCATATGAGCAAATGTGTTCGTGAAAGTTCTTTTATCGCTCAGTTGTTAATCGAATTGCTTGAGGACAAGCAATAAGCTAAGCTTGGGGGAGTTGATACGTCCAAAACGTATCTACTTTCCCGAACACTTTTGCTATTGTTTTGCCTCTAATTTGTGTATTTTGGATACAACTAACACGGACTAACGCTGTTTTCAGCAGAACTGCTCTGGTGTCTCGTTTTTGTGCAGAAATCCAACTTTCGGGAAAATCCTCGGAATTTATGCAGAAGGCCCTATTTTACCAGAATATTGACGGAGCCAGAAGGGCAAGAGAGGTGGAGGCCCGAGGGCCCCACACCATATGGCGGCGCGGCCAAGGGGGGGCCGCGCGGCCATGTGGTGTGGCCCCCTCGGCCGGCCTCCGACGCCCCCCTTCGGACTACTTATTGGGTTCGACCTGAAAACGCACGGGGAGAAGTCGAAATCGCGAAACCCTCCGAGAGCCGCCACATCGCGAAACTCCGTCGCAGGAGCCGAAGTCTCCGTTACGGCACTCACGCCGGGACGGGAATTGGAGGAGATCTTCACCGCCAACGCCTCTCCATCGACCAGCCATGTTTCCCCCATCCATGTGTGAGTAATTTCCCGCTGTAGGCTGAAGGGGATGGTAGGGATTGGATGAGATTGGTCATGTAATAGTCATAAGATTGTTAGGGCATAGTGCCTAGTATCCGTAGATGTCACTTTTATGATATTGTTGCAACTTGTGATGCTTAATGCTTGTCACTAGGGCCCGAGTGCCATGATCTCAGATCTGAACATGTTATTGATTCATGAAGATATTCGTTGTTTATGATCTTACCTGCAAGTTGTATACACATGTCGCTGTCCGGAACCAATGGCCCCGAAGTGACAAGAATCGGGACAACCGGAGGGGATGGTAGTGATGTGAGGATCACATGTGTTCACGGAGTGTTAATGCTTTGCTCCGTACTCTATTAAAAGGAGTACCTTAATATCCAGATAGTTTCCCTAGAGGCCCGGCTGCCACCGGCTGGTAGGACAAAAGATGTTGTGCAAGTTTCTCATTGCGAGCACGTACGACTAAATATGGAACACATGCCTATTGATTGATTAGTACTTGGATACCGTTTTATTATTATCTCGCAAATGCCCCTGCTTTGATTGTTACATGAGTTTCTCTCATCCATGCAACGCCCGTTAAATCCGTCCCCGTGCCTACGAGTATTTTAATCCTCGCTGTTTACTATAATCACTACTGCTGTCTTTATTCCACTGTCTGCTCGTTATTTCACTATTCCTGCTGCCATAAAGCTGTTACTATCGATAAACTCTTGCGAGCAAGTCTGTTTCCGAGTGCAGCTGAATTGACAACTCCGCTGTTAAGGCTTACAAGTATTCTTTGTCTCCCCTTGTGTCGAATCAATAAATTGGGTAATACTTCCCTCGAAGACTGTTGCGATCCCCTATACTTGTGGGTCATCAATCCTCTCCGGCATCCTTGACTAAACCAAGCAATGGCTTGTGCCTCAATCACTCCCTCACATGTGTTCCTCATTGAGTTCCACCGGGTGAGATAATCCCGGTCTGTTTCTCCTGGGCGCTGTTGGCACAGCGCGAGTTGCTGGGGCCGGTTTGGCCTCTTGTAAGTGCTACTGAAGTTGTTCACAAAGGCTTCCTCAAAATCCAACCATCCATTAATGCTTCCTGCCGGCAAATTGTTAAGCCAAATCCTTGCAGGACCTATGAGGTAGGACGATATGATTCTCACCGCCCAACGCCGGTTTACTCCACCACCAGCTACATAAACAGCTGTGACATAATCTGCCAGCCAGTCTTCCGGTTTGGTCGTACCATCATACGTTCTTGTGTCCCGGGGCAACTGGAAATTGCGCACCGGTGGTTCTTCTCTCATGATTCGTGGGCCAAAACACCTTGGGCCAGGAGGTCCCTCGCATTCAACTATTGCGGAAAGATGTACTCTGTCCAACCTGTGCCTCGCATCCCGGTCTGGCAAGCATCTTTCCCCCAGGCGTTCCCCCAAAGGGTTCCGGTGGACTCTTGTTCGTTCCACCTCGGAATCTGATTCGTCATATTCTTCCGGTTCCGCGGCTCTTGCCTGCCGGTACCCTGGTGGTGGCATTTCTTCATCCACATATGCCACTCTTGCGGCTCGATAATTTTGCCCGGTTTCATATCTACCGGCATGATTGTTTCCGGCATAGCCTCCCTTGGCGTAGCCCCGATCTGCCCCTTGGCTTTTTCTACCGGCATCATGTTGCCCGGCTTTTTGCTTTCCGGCAAGAACTGGATCATACACAGTCATCTGCCGTGCATTCTTTTCTCTTTCCCTTCTTTTGTCCGGATGGGGGGACGATGCCTGCCCCTGGGACTTTCTTCCGGCATTCTTTGTTGAACGCGCGGATTTTGAGGCCACTGCCTCGTTCAGCTTAGCTAGCTGCTCAGCATTTTGCTGCTCAATGGTTTTCAGCAGCTCTTTCACACGCTCTTGCTGCTTTGCCAACTCGTCTCCGGAAAGTGATTCACATAGTTCTACCGCAGCTTTAGCGGCTTTTATGGTTTTATCCGGGCTACTGTACTTAGGCTTTTCTACAATGCTTACAGACACAGATGCACTTTTGCCGGTAAGAACTTCTTTGCGCAAATCCTGATCTAGATTGCGAGCTTTAAGCCGGTTTTCCGGTATCCTAGCAGCATGAGCACTAACTGAAGCAAAGCCATGGGCAGCGTTATACTCACGTAGGGTGAGGTTCAGCTCGCGCTGCGCCCGGATGATGTCGGCGCCACCGGTAAGCAGGGCCTTGCGCGTGGCCTCCAGCTCCTCCTGAGCCTTTGCCGGGTCAATATTCTGCGCGATGGGCGTGGCCAGCGTGTGCATCGCCGCTTGAAGAGGTGTTGCCGGTGGTGCTGACGATGCTCCCGCGGCGCCTGCGTCACGCTCCAGCGGCGGTTTTGCCGGGCGGGTTGATGCCGCGCGTTCATTTCCTTCCTCCGCAGCTCCCTTGTCGGTGTTGACCGCACCAGCCATCATGATCTCCACGCTGCCGGCGGCGCGGCCAGCACACAGCCATCTTGGCGGATCCGGCGCCACCAGCACCGGCGAGAGGCGCTGGCGCACGGGAACGGTGCCGAAATAGACGCGGATGCTGACGAACTCGATGGTGCGGCCGTTCTGCGGGAACTTGCCGCCGTTGGCGAAGCAGCCTGCGTTGTCGTTGATGAAGTCCATGTTGTAGATGCGTTGCACGAGCGCGGACACCGTGCGCTCGCCGTTGATGTCGAGGATGCCCGCCCGAATATGAACTCCGGCAAGCGCCACTTCATGCCCCACGGTGGGCGCCAAGCGTCGTCGTGGGGAACAAACGAGATGCCATGGGATGGCTTATCTTGGGGCCGAATGGACGCTAGAGGATTCGGGGGAGGGTTTGTGACTAGATGGGACGAACTTCCGGATGGTTTCCTCAAGAACTTGGCAAAGGCCAGAGGTTGAAGAAGAAAGACACAAGGAAGAACTCGCTCTAGATCACCATTTTCATTGATCTCCACGGAGTTACGGGTTCAAGCTTACAAGGTTCTCTCTCTATCTTCTCTATTGCTCCGCGCGTATGAAAGAGGCTGCCCCTCTCCTTATATAGGGGAGAGGGTGGCTTACGGGACAAGAAACCCTAATGGGATCTTTGACTAGACAAACTACTTTACAAAGATACTTTATAAAGCTACTTTAATCATAGATGACACGGGGTCTTCTTTAAACAGGGAGGGCGACGTCCTCCGACTTCTTTGGCCGTCATCCTCTTCTTTGTCTTCGGGCCTTCGTTTAAAGCTACTTTGCTTAGCTCATCCTTGTCTTTTAGCTCCTGACGGAATCTTTGACCAGCCAGCCGACATGTTCTTCCTTCCAGTGCTCCGGTATCTTTCCTTCCCGGTTCCGGTATGCCCCTCTTGGGGATACCGGCTTAGCTTACTTGGCTAAATTCCTAACTTTGAGTTCCGGTATAAATATTAAACCGGTATCTTGATGGATAAGACCATCCGGTTTGGCATGCCTTTGGCATACCGGGGGTCATCCCCCCAACATGTGGAGCTTGTTAACTCTGGCATTGAGGGTTTGTGTAATCCTACGCAACGAATGGTGTTCATTATCAAACAAGAGTATATGTAGCACAAATGAGAGAAGTTATTATTTATTATGCGATCAATGTTGAGAGTGTCCACTAGTGAAAGTATGATCCCTAGGCCTTGTTTCCAATACTGCAAACACCGCTTATTTACTGTTCTGTTGCATGTTTACTTGCTGCCATATTTTATTCAGATTGCTATTACCACTCATATACATCCATACTACTTGTATTTCACTATCTCTTCGCCGAACTAGTGCACCTATACATCTGACAAGTGTATTAGGTGTGTTGGGGACACAAGAGACTTCTTGTATCGTGATTGCGGGTTTGCTTGAGAGGGATATCTTTGACCTCTTCCTCCCTGAGTTCGATAAACCTTGGGTGATCCACTTAAGGGAAAACTTGCTGCTGTTCTACAAACCTCTGCTCTTGGAGGCCCAACACTGTCTACAAGAATAGAAGCACCCGTAGACATCACAAGCTCAAAATGAACGAGAAATGGCGGACGTCGCGTCATTCGTTGTCGAAGGGGAAAACGCCATTGATCTGGATGCGCCACTCGCAACATCAGCAGGGTGCCCTATCGGCAACAAGGCTGCCAAGGCCTCCTTGGTCGACGCATCGTCGATCGAGAAGACGCAGGCGTCGATCACACAGTGCCTCGCCGAGGTCTCCTCGGCCCTGCTCTCCCGCGACAAAAAGGCCGACGAAAGATGCGCGGCGCTGCTTAAGTGGCAAGAGGAGAAGATGGAGCTCAAGAAACGCAAGGAGGACATGTCCCTGCTGACCGCGTCGACAATTGGAATGTCTCCCCGGACGCGGGCGACGCACAACTTCTACAAATGCATGATCCTCGACGACAAGCCAACATGGCGGCGGCCGAGGCAGCGGCAGCAACCCCACCCCGAGAGCAAGAACCGGCACCAGCAGACGCGTCTGCAACAACGTCTGCTAGTACATCTGCGTCAGCGGCATCGGCATCTGCCTCGACGTCGGCGGCAGAGCAGGCTCACTAGGCAGAGCACGAGGAGGTTGTCGTGATCAATGGGCCTACGTCGACTCAGGATGCGCCGAATTTATGTTAGCTTGCACTCCCGATCTGTAATATGATCGCACGTCCAGTACTTTGATCGCGACGACTTTGGCGGGAACAATCTCTTTTAAATGTAAACTATTTGAATTTCTGTTTGGGGCAGCGTTTGTAGGACGTGGCTGAGGAGCGACTCCTCCAAATGCGGCAAGGACGGCTGGAGATGCTCTTATTTTGACACCTAAATACATGTGCTGCCTCTGATTTAAGCTATTTTAAACTAAAACCCGACACTTATTTGGAGGGGTAACATAATTTGACCGTGTGTGTCAGAACAGGGGTTACAGGAATCTTACCTGTTGGCTGGATTTGAGTAAAGAAAATCGGACGGACGAGATGAGTGCTAAGACAGCGTTGGCCTCCTCCCCTCACCCAAACCCAATATTCCTCTTCAGCTCGACTCAGCGCCGCCGCCACCTGATTCCTCCACCCGAAGCCGCCGCCGATTTCCTTCCTCCCAGCTGCGCCGCCTCCTCTCCGACATCGCCACTCCGGCCCCGTGCTTTGCCACCTTTCGTCTTCGTCCTTCTTCTCCGCGCCGTCTTCTCCCGCATCTCGCAAGGTACCTTCTAAAGGCCAAGTCTGCTTCTAAACTTCAACTTCCTCGGCTCGTGCCGCCTTCCGTGCAAATGGATGATTTCGAGCTTAATCTGATGCCTATTTAGTCTGATGATCAGCCTGAATTCAGGAAGAAAGAAGGTCCATGGCATGTGCTGCTTACAGTATCAGGGGCCATCTCAAGCTTGCCGCGGGGCATGGCCCGTACGCCCTGGCCAATAATCACCTGTGCGGCGGCGGCTTGAAGCCTTCGGTATCATATCCTGTTTCTCAGTCGTGGAGCACTCTCACTAGTAATGCAGGGCGACACGCCGCCAGCCGTTCTCACTTGATTGTCAGCAATTCAGAAAGATGGCGCTCAAGCTTGAAAGCTTCACCGGAAGATGGCACCATCGTTGCTGGTAAGTTTCTTTTGGATCGGTTGGGTGTGAATTATTTAGGAACTGCGCTATGAGACGAACTGCAATGCGAAAACCTTTCTTCTAGTTAATATCAGCAGCAAGTTAAATGCAAAGTGTTACACCAGTGTTTAATACATGTCTGTTTTGCTATCAGAAGGGAAGATAACTGTACTGGTCATTGGTGGTGGAGGAAGGGAGCATGCACTTTGTTTTGCTTTGAACCGTTCACCTTCTTGTGAGGCAGTTTTATGCGCCCCTGGTAATGTTGGTATTGCCCAATCTGGAGATGCGGTCTGCATATCGGACTTGGACATCTCCAGTAGTGATGCTGTTATATCGTTCTGCCACAAGAGGGGAGTGGGAATGGTGGTAGTCGGTCCTGAAGGTCCTCTTGTTGCGGGTCTTGCGAATGACCTTGTCAAAGCTGGGATACCAACCTTTGGTCCATCATCGGAGGCTGCAGCATTAGAGGGATCAAAGGACTTTATGAAGAAGCTGTGTTATAAGTATAATATCCCCACTGCTCAGGTACTTTGTTCATTTGTGTTAAGTACTGCATTTTTCCTACCCGCAAAAAAATGTAGTTTCCAGGGACTACAGGGGTTTGATTCCATTGGATGCCTGCATATGGTTGATGCTATTTCTATATGTTTTTAATAAAAGGTGCACCATGTTAGGCTTAAGCATATTTCCTTTGTCCTGAGGCGATGTTGTTAACCATGCTCATTTTGTACTGAATTGCTATTACCAATTACAGAGGCTAGAAGTATTGCAGCCAACTTTGAGTTTCTCGCGGAATATATTTCACTGTGACTGTATTATTTTTTACCATTCTTCATGGTTCTTCTATTTTCCTAAGGATAATTAATTTTTGATATGAAGTTATCTTACTACTGCAGAAAGAAATTGTAAAATTACTTTAGCAAAAAACAGTGAAACCGGTACTCCTCTTTATATGATACTTATATGCAGTTTCAGATGTTAAGGCATACAAATGAAGCTAATACGAGTACTCTTATCTCTCTCATGTAGTATCGTACATTCACGGACCCCGCGGAAGCTAAACAATACGTTCAGGATCAAGGGGCTCCTATTGTCATTAAAGCTGATGGATTGGCTGCTGGAAAGGGTGTCGTCGTTGCTATGACTTTGGATGAGGCATTAGAAGCAATAGACTCTATGCTGGTTGAAGAGTCATTTGGTTCTGCTGGTTCGCGGATCATCATTGAGGAGTATCTAGAGGGTGAAGAAGCCTCTTTTTTTGCATTAGTAGATGGTGAATATGCTTTGCCACTTGAATCAGCACAGGATCACAAAAGAGTTGGTGATGGTGATGTTGGCCCAAACACGGGTGGTATGGGTGCGTACTCCCCTGCTCCAGTAGTGACGGAAGAGCTTAAGAGCACGATCATGCAAGGTATAATTATTCCAACTGTTAAAGGCATGGCTGCTGAAGGATGCAAGTTTGTTGGTGTATTATATGCTGGGCTTATGATAGAGAAGAAATCTGGGCTGCCTAAGCTTATTGAATACAATGTGCGATTTGGGGACCCTGAATGCCAGGTTAGTGCTTATCTGACATCTACCTCTTAAGATATCTAGATTTCCCAATTCAAGCATTGCAAGTGTGGTTTTGGTTTCGTAGTTCATTTATGATCTAAGGATTTTTGATGAAGTTGCACTACAGAATGCCTTCCCAACAGTGTTTAACCTCATGCTTTAGCGACCCCCCAATGAAGTTTTCTTAATAGTTTCTTTAGTGATGCCTTGATGAAGTTATCATGCTTTAGTGATCCCCTAGTGAAGCTCCTAATAGATCACCTTACCTTATGAGAAGTCTAGTCCTTTTCCTGCTCAATCTTCCAGTGCAGAAAAGTGAGTGGTTCCTGTGCTACAATGGCAATGGTGCATTTGGGTGTTAAAGGTGGAAAAATAAGCCTGGCCCTCTATGGACTGGAAAGATGATGTGCTAGGAGAGCAACTGAGGAGACATGTGAATGCCTAGATGCCTATATGTAACGTAGTTGCCCTGGCCCCTGGGTCCTCCTCTTGAGAACCACTCCACTCAAATTCAAACATTGTAGCCTGTAGGCATTACCATTTTTATAGTTTGAGTATAGATAAGATAAATATTTGATACTAGCAAAGTGAAAGTAAAACTAGGAGATTATAAAACTATCACAATACTGTGTTTTCATAACATTTTAGTACCATATTGTGATAGAAATTGGCGACCGAAAACTCTACATTTGTAACAGAGTGAGTGCCTTACAAATGCCATCTGAACGTTGTGCCTTATTCTCATGTACATTTACTTGTGACACAGAAGGGGCGTATCCTGCTTTTGTTCACTGCTCAAGCTTTCTATCGTTCCATATAATTCCAGGCGCTTGACATTTGTGGGATTTCCAATTGTTATATGTCTGCTTAAAGGCATCTAAACCTTAAATTAATCATCCAGATTTAAACTTCTAGTTCAGTCCAAAGTGCCCTTGTTAAGCTTGGTTGGATTTCATAAATATGTGATAGCTGGTTTGATTTTTGTTGCTTATCAAATATGTCATCATGCTTCTGTAGTATCACATACAGTCTTACTGAGGACATTTTTAATACTACCTCTGTCCATAAAAGGATGTCTTAGATTTATCTAAATTTAAATGTATGTAGACACTGTTTAGTGTATAGTTACATCCAAATTTAGACAAGCCTAAGGCATCCTTTTATGGATGTAGGGAGTATCTTTCTTAAATCGTCGAGTTGACCTGTCACATGTTTTTTGCCCCATCAAATTCGGACTGCGCATTGCTCTATTAATCCATTTTCTTCCACTCAGGTTCTGATGATGAGGTTAGAATCCGATCTTGCTCAAGTTCTGCTATCTGCATGCAGAGGGGAACTGGGCACGGTTTCACTAACCTGGTCACCCGAAATCGCAATGGTGGTTGTGATGGCAAGTGAAGGATACCCTGGCTCTTATAAGAAGGGAACTGTCATAAAGAATATCGACAAGGCCGGGCAGGTTTCTCCAGCCGTTAAGATATTCCATGCTGGAACAGCTTTGGATGGAGATGGCAACCTTGTAGCTGTCGGAGGCCGGGTTCTTGGTGTCACTGCAAAGGGCAAGGACATTGAAGAAGCGAGGTCTAGAGCATACGGTGCAGTTGATGTTGTTGACTGGCCAGAAGGATTCTTCAGGCGGGATATTGGTTGGAGGGCGCTGAAACAGGAGCAGACTGTTAACTACTGACGAGGTTTCCTAATTATTTAGGTGAGCTTCTAGTGTCAAAGTGAAATGAGGACATAATAGTCACTAGTCTTGTGGTTGCGAAATGACAAAAACATAGCTCCTGGTCTCCTGGAACATTAACGTGTTCAAACTTGAGTATCCTTTTGACCATTGGTATCTTCTCAACCATTTGTGACGGTTTTATATTTCTAGATTGCAATATGTCAAGTGCAATTACCTCTTTTCTGAGAGCGAGGTGCAATTACCTCTTCTTTTCTGAGAGCGAGGTGCAATTACCTATTGAGGTGTAATCATACTATCAACTATTCTACTGAACTTATCCATGCGAAAAATCTTAGAAGCATTTGCTAATAACTATAAATTTTGCTTTGGGATATTTGATTCATTGTGGTAGTGACAAATCTAGTATGATCCTAGTTGTAGTCTGTAGAGGAGGGGAGGATATCTAAATACAATAGATGAGCTCCAAAGGCTGCCGTAGCCATCTACATTACTGTTGGGCATTCAACACTACTGAGATGAACAGAGTGCCATATATATGGAGCTTTGCTACAAACTGCTGCTACAACAGTTTGCTAACATCTAGAGCATCCTAGTATGCATTTTTTGCCCTGCCTACCAAAATTTGCTAGTAACATGTAGAGCATTATAGCATGCATCTTTGCCATGTTCTATCCTCTGATGATTAAAGCTATATGCGAGCAGGGTAATGGTACTTGCATAGCTTGTAGTTACTGACATGGCACTGTAACCACTGGAACCAAGCATCATCGACCCATGATGGGAGGAACTGTTGAAAAATCTCTTCCACCATGTTTTCGACCCTCCTTTATTTGGATATAAAGCTGCGCAATTCAAGTCCCTATCTGAATGCTTTAAGCTTTGGTAATTGAAACGTTTTCAAAGACTGCCAAGTACCTTTTGTTTTATCTTTGTTCTTCTCACTTTCCCTGAAACCAAAGATCCAGTCAAGAATCTTCGAACAGATGATTATAGTAGACCTCCTGATGACAAAATTTGCCCAAGTAATACAAAAAGGTCCTGGTAGTACAGAGTTGGGCATAAACAAGAAGTGGTGTAAAAGGAGACGGACAAGGGGTGGTGGCTGAAGATTACCAGGAGATTACAAAGGTCCAAAGCTATGATGGAATTGAAAGGACTATTACATTGGACGACGCAAGCCCCTAGACGGTAGCATATGATTATCAAACCCTATACACCTTTGATGACAGGTAAAAAATTATATGTAGAAAGGGAGATGAGAAGAGAAAACACGATTGAAGTTACATGTTATTTGCTCCTCCCCGTCTTCCGTCACCACGCATCACTGTGGAACAAACTGTAGAATAATGCTAGTAGCTCTAATTAGTTGTAGTAGTAGTACTGTGGTTCAGTTCAGCCCCTGATCGACGCTGAGCCTGTAGTAGAAGCAACGACGTTTTTGCCGCTTAGATTTGCCTTAGGTGAGCAGGTCCGGGAAGAGCTTGTAGCAGTTGGGCTCCTTCTGCTGGGGCGCCGACGAGGACGAGGTTGACGACGACGACGGCGAGGTGTGGGCTGACGCGTGGCGCTGGTACTCGGAGAGCATCTGCACCACCTCCCTCATGGTGGGCCGCTCGACGCTGTTTTCCTGGACGCAGAGCATGGAGACGAAGAAGAGGTGCGCCACCTCGTCCATGGGCACGGTGCCCAGCCGGCGGTCGACGACCTTGGGCACGCTCTCCCTGCGCCCGTCGGTGACCCGCTTCGCCCACTGCACGATGTCCACGCCCTCGCCGAAGTCCCCCACGGGGCGCCGGCCCGTGACGAGCTCCAGCAGGACGACGCCGAAGCTGTACACATCGCTCTTCTCGTCCACTCTCAGGGTGTAAGCGTACTCTGCAAAAAAGAAGACGAACACAGTTAATTAGCTAGCCTGCTAATCTTGCCAAGGGAGTAATTAAATCAACACAGTACATTTTTTTCTTTTTGTGTGAGGAACACAGAATGATGATGTTTTATGTTAAATTAAAGCTATGAACTACTATAACCTAGGAGGAGTGTTCACAACGTGCATGAATGCACTGACCATACTGTAAGATAATCCTGCTAGGTGATCTCCTAGCGCGAACAAATCCAAGTGCGTCCTAGTTTTAAACAAGCGTGTGCTATGGTATTTGAGCTCAGCATGCTAGTAAAGCGAGCTTGTGTTACCTTGGAAATTTGAATAGTGTAGAAACTGGCTACTGCTCCTATGCGCCTACTACATGACAGAGCCGAGTGCCTACAACATTCTAGGACGAATCCCGAGAGAAACAACCCTACCACCATACCAATTGTAAAATGCATCCGAATCTTTCCCATACACATTTACAAATAGTGTATTGCACCAAGGTTCGTCAAACCCAAGGAAAATTCTTTGGCAGGATCGAAGATAAGCCAGCCCATGCCTACCTTAAGATCTTGCCAAATCCCCAATACGAAAGAGCTATAGCAAAAGAGAAAGGAGCGACGACAAAACAATAAAACTAAAGTGTGGTGGCCGTAACAGTGAAGGCGCGCCCGTGCCGTTCGAAAGCATTAGCCGTAACAGCACGCCGTCCCGTTGGCGTTGGGTCGCTTTGGCTTTGGCGACGGAACGGCAGCAAAGGCGGCGAGCTGCTTTGGCGACGCCCCATGAGGATGATGAGGCTTTTTTACGTACCGGAAGCATGGCCCATGCCGGTCAAAGATACAGCAGCGCAACCCAACTGATCCTGACCTAAAGTTGGGGACCAGCGGCCAGCGGGCAGCCGGTGCTGGAACCCGATGGATGAGCATATCGTATCATACTGATACGGGATCCGTATGATTTGGTTCAAAATGTTCAACAGGATGGCATAAATTCGTATTCTTTGGCTTGCTCTGGAGCTGCGCTCGTCAGTCAGTGGGATGCGATTCAGAATCAGATTGGGCTGCACCGAGAGCTGGTGGGCAGAATCTCCCTTTTGCGAAGCCCGATGCTGCTGCTCTGCCCTGGCGGTGGCGGCCATGCTCCGGCCGCCCAGTTCTTCACCTGTCAGGCTGACACGGCGCAGTCCACCCACCGCCCGCCCACGACAAGTACACACATGCATGTACGCTACGCTACGCGCACATTGATGCGCCGCGTTACACGGGAGGCAGGCTCGGCACCGTCCGTGCATGCACGCCGGACCGGCCGGCCGCCGCCCGGCGAGCTCGGCTTCAGCGGTGCCAGGGTGGGCGCGCATCTGATCTTGTTTGTTTCGTAGAATGCATGGGGAACGTGTCGGGTTCGTGACTTGTGTTGGCTAGCGACTGTGCGCCCCGCCGGCATCGTGTCGTCGCTATCGCGCCGGGCTTGGGTCCACTCCCCTCATCTCCCTGACACTGCGGCAAATAATTGGGTGCTCGAGTGCGAGGCCTGACCGGAGGACCCCTTTTCGGCCGCTTTCGCCGGGGACCCACCGCGCAGAGTGCTGATGACGTGGTGATGTAAAGCAGGTCTGGATCGATCGTATGCATGACGACGTACTGCAGCTGCTACTGCGTGTCATGTGCAGACGCGTAAAGTAGACCGGAGCCATACGCCCTCCCCTCCCCTCCCGTCCCGACTATTCAAATCGAAGATACACGAGTCATCTTCTTCCCCATATTTCGCGAGACCAAGGGAGACAAAAGAATGGAATAACGCTCTGTTCACTCACAAATAAAGCTCCACCGCCTGCTCCAGTAGCGCCAGTGGCGGAGCCAGAACCTAAATCATGTGTTGTCATTTCAAATCTACAATGTCAAATATACATACTTTATACTTATTTTAAATATTTTTTTGCAATATTAATGCCAAAATACAAAGAATTTGGCAAAAAGTTGTGTGGTCAATTGACCACACAGCTCTCAACGTGGCTTCGCCACTGAATAGCACCACCAATAGGTATATTCGGGCGCCGGGCCTTGGTGTGGGTGTGAGCACCCGCGGTCACGTCATACCAGACCGGAGGTGGGGACGACCAAGAAGCACCGTCCATGGTGCACATAGTGCCACGAAAGCCCACACTCTAGGAGGCGGCCAACAACAACTCCGGCAGGTGAACCGAACTACAAAGACGTAGCCTCCAATGAGGGAAGCGACACATCAACGCCGCCGCCGCTCGATCCGATGACTAGATCTAGGGTTTCCCCTATATATGGTCGAGGAGAGGAACCACGAACGGTTCCATGAAGACGTCTCCAAGTAGGTGACGGCACCCTTAGGGAAACACCGACGGGCTTTCATCTAGCTGAAGACTTCGACAACTTCTACCTTGCCGACCATATTGCCAGCTACGATTTAGGGGCTACCGATGGAGATGCTCTAAGGATTGCGAAAAATCTAGTTGGAACAGAGAAATACACTCGAAGGGTACTAGTAGTGGCATACCCAAATTTCTATCAAGCCTAGACGCACTGTAAGCCTGGCCGAATTTTCATCAAAATATTCATCAATTTTTCATCAAAATATAGGCTGCGCCGCCTATGCGTACTAGTGTAAATCAAGATCTGCCGATGTTTTACGATCTAGGGGCACGGGTGAAGATGCTCTAAGTTCAGATATTCTATTTTCTAATAATATAATTTTTACATTATATAATTTAAAGTATATATGTCAAATTGATAACCTAGAGATAGGGGAAAAATTAGTAACTGAGAGGAAGGAAGTACTATGGTGCTGTGGTTACGTTCTGGCGGCAGACATTGAGACAGAGCACCATCACTATCTGCGTGCATGTGGTCGACGTACGTTATACTACGTGAAGTTCTTTGACTTGGTAGCAAATCAGACGCTCCCTTGCATTGCATTGCATGGTAGTACTGCTAGGCACTAGCTATTGACTTTGATCAGTGGGTCCCAGGCCCAGACACCGTGTCTAGTGTACCATGGACGTGGAGGATCGCGACAAGCATATGAGCTCAAGAAATCCGATGGATCCTACCCAAATCGGACTGACCCCTCCTAGGCAGGCAAGCCGATAACAACAGACAAAAACCAACACGTGTACTAGTACGAGCAACGAGACACGAAAATCAAATTTGTACGCACGCACCTGGGGCGATGTAGCCGTACGACCCGGCGACGGCGGACATGCACTCCGACGCCCCGGCGGCGCCGCCGGCGCCGGCATCGGAGCGGAGGAACTTTGCGAGTCCGAAGTCGGCGACGTGCGCCTCGAGGTTGTCGCCGAGGAGGATGTTGTTGGACTTGACGTCGCGGTGGACGATCATGGGCGTGCAGTCGTGGTGCAGGTAGCAGAGCCCGCGCGCCGCCTCCAGCGCGATCCGGTACCGCCGCTCCCACGCCAGGAACCCGCCGCCCTTGCCGTGGAGCACCGACCCCAGGCTGCCGTTCGACATGTACTCGTACACCAGCACGTTCGCGCCGCCGCCGTCCCGGCTGCTGCAGAAGGCCAGCAGCCGCACGATGTTCCGGTGCCGGATGCTGCCCAGCGTCCGGATCTCCGCCCGGAACCCGTGGTCGTGCCCGCGTCCTGCCGCCCCCGGACCGCCGCCGTTCAGCCGCTTCACCGCGATCATCTCGCCGCCGTCGCGCGTCCGGCCAGCGTACACCACGCCGGCGCCGCCGCGGCCCACCACGTTCCCGTCCTTCATGCACTCGATCACCTCCGCGATCCCGAACTCCACCTTGTGGAACGCCGTGAACCGCCACGCGCCGTCGGGCCCGCCGCCGCCGCCGCGGTACGACGACCGCGCGCGCCACACCGCCGCCACCGCGAACGCCACCGAGCACGCCAGCAGCCCCAGCGCGAACGCCAGCTTGTAGTCGCCCCACCTCGCCCGCCGCTGCCCCGTTACCACCGCCGACCCGCCACCACCATAGCTGCACGGCCGGCTCAGCACCGGCCCGCACAGCCTCGGGTTCCCCGCGAACGCCGTCGCGTTCAGGTACCCGAGCTGGCCCGTGTCGGGAAGCTGCCCGGACAGGTCGTTGAACGAGAAATCCGCCGCCGTGAGGCTGCTCATCGCGCCGACCGCCGCCGGGATCGACTCCTCCAGCCGGTTCCGCGACAGGTTCAGGTAGTTCAGCACCCTGATCCCGGCGATCGCCTCGGGGATCGGCCCGGACAGCCTGTTCCTGCTCAGGTCCATGTACGTCAGCTGCCCGCACCGCCCGACGGCATCCGGAATCGCCCCTGCAAGCTCGTTGCCGCTCAGGTCCAGCTTCACGAGCAGCCGCAGCTCCCCGACCTCCGCCGGCACGGCGCCGGCGAGCCGGTTGTTGCTCGCCAGCAGCGTCTGCAGCGCCGAGAGGTTGCCCAGCGCGCCGGGCAGCGGCCCGGACAGCAGGTTGTTGGACAGGTTCAGCTGCGCCAGCTGCGAACCGGTCTGCGGAGTCGGGTTCGGCGGGACCGGGCCGGTGAGCAGGTTGTTCTGGAGCTCCAGCAGGTTCAGCCGCGGCAGGTACAGCAGGCCGCCGGGGATGCTGCCGTTGAGGTAGTTCTGCCCGAGCCGGACGCGGGTGAGGCTCGCGCACGACCCCAGCGACGCCGGGATGGGCCCGAACAGGAAGTTGTTCATCAGGATGGCGGTGCGCAGCTCGCCGGACGCGCACAGCATCTCCGGTATCATCCCGGTGAGCCGGTTCGTGGACAGGTCGACGAGCCGGAGCGCCGCGTTCGCGCCGAGCCCCGCCGGCACGCGCCCGGTGAAGTTGTTCATGAACAGCTGCACCGTCTCCAGCCGCGGCAGCGCCGCTATGAAGTCTGGGACAGGACCGTGGAGGCGGTTCAGGAACAGGTTGAGCAGACGGAGCGAGGTCAGTGACGCGAGGGAGGCCGGGACCTCGCCGGTCAGCGCGTTGTTCGACAGGTCCAGCGCGGTGAGCGCCGTGAGGTTGCCGAGCTCCGCCGGGATTGCGCCGGTTAGCTGGTTGGTGTGGAGGAACAGCGTGACGAGGGAGGTCAGCTCGCCCAGCTCCGACGGGATGTTCCCGCTGAGGCCGCAGTTGGACACGTCCAGCACGGTCAGGTTGCGCAGCCGGCCGAGCTCCGGCGGGATGCCGCCGTCGAACGCGTTGTAGTACCCGAGGTACAGCTCCTTGAGGCTCGTGAGCTTGCCGAGCTCCGGCGGGATGGCGCCCTGCAGGTTGTTGCCGTTGAGGGACAGGTACTCGAGCGCCGCCATCCCGCCGTACGATGCGGGTATCGCCCCGGAGAAGTAATTGCCGCCAAGGTCGAGGTGCCGGAGACGTGGCAGCGCCGCCACGCCGGCCGGGAGCGGGGAGGAGAAGTTGTTGTCGTAGGCGTCGAGCACCTCGAGGCTCGGGAGCGACGGGAAGTCCCAGCCCTCGAGGCCGCCGCCGAGCTGGTTGCCGGAGACATTGACGTAGCGGAGCGCCGGGAGCGCGGACACGGCCACCGCGCCCACGATGCCGTTCCCGGCGAGGGAGAGGTTACGGAGCGCGTCGAGCCCAGTCACCTCGGCTGTCACGGGCTCGCCGGTGGATACGTTCATGTTGGCAATGTCGATGGAGACCACCCGGCCATCGTCGCAGCGGACGCCGGTCCACTCGCACACCGAGGCGACATTGCCCGGCGACCATGAGCGCAACACGTGCGGGCGGCAGCTCAGGGAGGACTTGAGGGAGAGCAAGGCCAGCGCGTCTCCACGCAAGGCATCTCCATGGCCATTGCCATCGACACCGATGGTGGATAATAGATGAAAAATCAAGAACCAGAGCAAGATAAGAGGATTAGGAGCCCTCATCTGGATTACAATTCTTTGGGGCTTGGGAATTGCGGTGAGGATTAACTAACTTGAATATGCAGCCGTTGGCATTGGCATTGCTGCTGTTTGAGTAGGCTTACAGAGTGACGAGTGAATGGATGTAGAGATGTAGATGTAGAAGGATATAGAGGGAACGGCAAAGGCATGCAAGAATCTTGAGAAGCTTCACATGAAAATGGAGGCGAGAGAGGCTAGCTTCACACTGAAGGTGAGGGGAATATGTTCTCTCTGTGCCAAGAATGGCTTTGTCTTTTGAGCTATTTATGCCTTGTGGGAGAAGAGTGTCTAGTAGCGCATTGGGCTCTCTGCTTTCAGTGTTTTTGTGTTCTCTCTTCTCCTCTCTCTAGTGCTGTTCATCTCTGTCTTCTCCTTTTGCTTTATCTTTGGGAGCAGAGAAGCTAACTGTTAAAGGCTTGTAGTGGGCGAGGAAGCAGCCATGGCAAGTGATAGGGGAGTTTCTGGCTTTGACAATTATCTACAAACTGGCCCATTGGGTTTTGGGGAGTATTTAGAAAGGCTTCTTGTAATTATTACATAGCGCCCGACAGAAAAAGAGACATGCACTCTGGTCACTATCCAAGTACAGGGCCTGTGATTGAATTTTCAGCAATGATGAAAGAGAGCAAGCAAACTAATCAATGTGCTCAATATGTGTATGTGTGCCATTCGGTAGCTTTGGGAGTACAAGCAAAAACAGGCTTTGGCCAAGTCTTTTGGCATGTATTTGATGTGTTGATCATGTGTAGGAAACTTGGATCTAGCAAAATGGACCCATACTGCTTAATATAGAAAAAGGAACTACTTAACTCCACAAAGTTTCACCTGTTGTATACTCCACCCCCTCAAATATGAAATCAAATGTCGTACTCTCCCATCTAATAGAAAGATCACATAAATCTCCATGCGAATTTTGCCCCTTATAGTGAAGTGATTCTTAAGCGTTTTTTAAGACAGTCTTTTACCAAAAATTAACCCATGTATATATGGATTACTTGATATCAAACTAGCATCATTAAAAAGTGTTTTTAGCACGAATGTAACAATATCAATTGTATACTATACAATCGGGATATTGTTGCTTAAATCTTTGGATCAAAGTTTATCATAAAATGTATGTGTGTGTCGTATTCATAGAAATGGAGTTATGTTTTCCAACAAAAGGATCTTAATTGTCACATATCCGTTGTTCCATCAACTCAATAGGACTATGCAATCACATAAGATCTATATCCGGTCTCTGCTTACGAAATTGTATACAACCACACAAGATCGAAGCAAAAAAAAAATGACAGAAGAAGTTCAACCCCATATAAGGGAGAAAAACTGAACTCATGTAGGGGAGCATCACCCCACCTAAGATGAAGTCAATGTGTACATGCATATACATAATTTTCTCATGTAGCACGATATCATTTTTTATATAGGCATATCGATCAACAAAGACCTTATTTTCATACCAATTGATAAGGGGGTTGCCCGATCTTCTCGATAAGCATGGTGGATGGTGATGAACACACGATGAACACAACGAAGATAACACGATGATGAAGTGGATGATAACTTGTATGACACAACGAGTCTCTCGATTGGTCCCTGTCGCTAATGCAACAGCTCTCAACCTTGCAAAATATTCGCAACTCCACACACTTGCGCACGTAGCCGCCGACCACGAAGCGGTAAATTGTAACCTTCTAATTTCCAATGGAACAACAGATCACACAAACTTTCAGTAGCAAAACACCAGATCGATACGAATTGGTGTATAGATTCGATAGAGTTGCAAAGCAATCAACTATGAACTAGGGTTTATCTTAAACATGGTCTAAGGTTGTTTTGGGGGCATCCTAGACACTTATATAGGGGTTTATGAAGACCAGAAGTCGAAAACTACGATTACAAACCGACCTAGATCGGGATCTGGTCGAGACTGACTTGGACACGACCGACGTGGGGACCGGTCGACCGAGCCAGGGGCCGGATGGTCCGGCGGTGACATAGGCATCCTGAATGGGCCTGCCAAATAAGGTACCCGATGTTATCTAGAGGCCCACGACCCAAAGCTTATGAGGCCCGGAAGCCCAATTAACATCGATATGGAAGATAGAGATAGATTAGGAATAAAGAGTCTTGTAATAATACGGGAAGGACTCAAATAGTCTCCCGGAGTTTGTAACTTGTACGATACGAAAACCTCGGCTCCATCTCCTATATAAAGGGGAGCCGAGGGAGAAAGAAAGGATCAAAATCGTTGTCAACACACATCCTAGTTTTTCATAGTCGAGCACATTTTCGGCTGAACCTTCGAGATCTACTTGCCCTCTACTTTCCGTGAAACCATAGTCTACAATCTGTAGGCATTGACAAGTTAAACCCTTGTCAATTGTCGCCGTCTGTGGAAAATTGGAGGCGACGAGGAGGTGATCTCGATGGCATCGTCAACATCGTCATCATCGTCGACATCAAGCAATGTGATGGACGGAGGTAAACAGGCCCAACCTGATCTCGTCGATTTTGTTCCTCACCCTCCCGCCCGTTTGCATGCATATGCCGATCTGGAGGAGTCGATGGAGATGACGTTCGGGAGTTTCCACTTCCGCGTTGGGAAAGAAGGATCGCATCGTCTCGCGGCACCGATTTTTTAGGGATCGTTAGCGGCCGATTCCGATTTCTCGGGATCATCATCATCGATCGAGTCAGGCGACGAGGAGGTCTCACCTCCAAGCTTCATCAAGTCCGCCATCGGCGGAGAACTCGCCGATATACTCGGCTGTATGTCTTTCGAGTCGTTCACGGGCTCCGATCTGAGCAGCGACTCGGAAAGCATCGACGATTTCGACTTCATCGACAAATCTACTTCTATCCAGGAGGTCTTCACCAATCGATACGACGGTGTCATCGATCCTGAAGATGATGAAAACACAACTGCAATATATCATAAAGTCTGCGCAATCGGGGAATCAAGCCGACAAGAGGACGAAGCGTCGGAGGCTTTCGATGACTTGGGCAATCCATACATCGACCCTGCAGATCTCACGCGCGGAACATGAAAAAAATACATCGGGTCCACGCCGCGAGAGAAGATACAGCTGTCGCAAGCAGCTTGGGATAGAGCTCAGAGAGCCATGAATGGCACAGAGCCGATGATTACCACGGCTACACCGGAGGCGCTACAAGCATATCAATATAAACTCGCTCGTGCTGGACGAGAGTTAGAGAAACAGAGAATAGCACTCAAAGCAAGGAAACCTGCAGCTTCTACGTCAAGTGCGCGTAGGGCTGCCTTGAGTCGACAATCAGGAACGTCGGGAGACAATCACAGAGGCGCCCGTGCGAGAGGAAGATCTTGACTGGCAAACGTGCCTGAGCATGAAAGAGAGAGTTTGATCCAAAACCTCGATCTGTCCTTTATGTCGATAGACACGAGAGGTCACATCATCCCAAAAACACCGGAAGCGGGATATCTAGCGACACATGCTTTCATGTTAGCATCCAAGCCACCTGCAGGAGACCCAAGATAAGCATTGTATAACATGGCTATGGCAGGAGTTGAATCATGGGAACAACAATACAAGGATCAAGTACACCGCAACCCGAGAGTGCTCCAAGGCAAAATAGTCCTCGGCCCACTTCGGCGGCGCGAGATCCTCCACGAGAAGGTGACGCGAGAAATACAATGATGCAAGCACGAGTCGATAGAGTATGGTAGGAGAGAGATCGTGAAAATAGAAGAGAGCATCGGCACTCACCGAAAGTTTGCGGTGAAGACATGTGTGGACTCCCTTGCTTTACCCGAAGGGTTCGCAAAACTCGGGTTCCCTCTGGTTTTAAGTTACCTGATAATTATAAAAAAATCGATGGATTGCAAGATCCAGAGGATTGGTTAGTCGACTACCAGGAAATAGTGAAGTTGATGGGTGGAACCAGAGCAACAGCCATGCAAAGCATCCAAGTTCACCTCAGTGGAGCCGCAAGATCTTGGATGAAGAAATTACCAGGAGGACCCATCGACAGTTGGGAGACTTTTGAGGATTTGTTCGTGAAAAATTACCATTCCACGTGCAAAAAGCCCGCATCAATAGAGCAGCCAAGGACTTGCAAGCAGAAGTATGATGAGTCGATGAGGATGTATATCCAGCGGTGGAGCATGATACGTCTCCGACGTATCGATAATTTCTTATGTTCCATGCCACATTATTGATGATATCTACATGTTTTATGCACACTTTATGTCATATTCGTGCATTTTCTGGAACTAACCTATTAACAAGATGCCGAAGAGCCGATTGCTGTTGTTCTCGTTGTTTTTGGTTTCAGAAATCCTAGTAACAAAATATTCTCGGAATTGGACGAAATCAACGCCCGGGGTCCTATTTTGCCACGAAGCTTCCGGAAGACCGAAGAGGAGTCGAAGTGGGGCCACGAGGCGCCGCCACCATAGGGCGGCGCGGCCCAGGCCCCGGCCGCGCCGACCTGTGGTGTGGGGCCCTCGTGTGGCCCCCACGTTGCCCTTCCGCCTATTTAAAGCCTCCGTCGCGAAACTCCCGAGCACCGAGAGCCACGATACGGAAAACCTTCCGCAGACGCCGCCGCCGCCAATCCCATCTCGGGGGATTCTGGAGATCTCCTCCGGCACCCTGCCGGAGAGGGGATTCATCTCCCGGAGGACTCTTCACCGCCATGGTCGCCTCCGGAGTGATGAGTGAGTAGTTCACCCCTGGACTATGGGTCCATAGCAGTAGCTAGATGGTTGTCTTCTCCTCATTGTGCTTCATTGTTGGATCTTGTGAGTTGCCTAACATGATCAAGATCATCTATCTGTAATAGTATATGTTGTGTTTGTCGGGATCCGATGGATAGAGAATACTATGTTATGTTAATTATCAAGTTATTACCTATGTGTTGTTTATGATCTTGCATGCTCTCCGTTATTAGTAGAGGCTCTGCCAAGTTTTTGCTCTTAACTCCAAGAGGGAGTATTTATGCTCGATAGTGGGTTCATGTCTCCAGTGAATGCGGGGAGTGACAGAAACCCCTAAGGTTATGGATGTGTCTGTTGCCACTAGGGATAAAACATTGATGCTATGTCTAAGGATGTAGTTGTTGATTACATTACGCACCATACTTAATGCAATTGTCTGTTGTTTAGCAACTTAATACCGGAAGGGGTTCGGATGATAACTCGAAGGTGGACTTTTTAGGCATAGATGCAGTTGGATGGCGGTCTATGTACTTTGTCGTAATGCCCAATTAAATCTCACTATATTTATCATGACATGTATGTGCATTGTTATGCCCTCTCTATTTGTCAATTGCCCGACTGTAATTTGTTCACCCAACATGCTTTTATCTTATGGGAGAGACACCTCTAGTGAACTGTGGACCCCGGTCCATTCTTTTATACTCGAAATACAAATCTGTCTGCAATACTTGTTCTTTACTCGTTTTCTTGCAAACAATCATCTTCCACACAATACGGTTAATCCTTTGTTACAGACAAGCCGGTGAGATTGACAACCTCACTGTTTCGTTGGGGCAAAGTACTTTGGTTGTGTTGTGCGGGTTCCACGTTGGCGCCGGAATCCCGGTGTTGCGCCGCACTACATCCCGCCGCCATCAACCTTCAACGTGCTTCTTGGCTCCTCTTGGTTCGATAAACCTTGGTTTCTTTCTCGAGGGAAAACTTGCTGCTGTGCGCATCATACCTTCCTCTTGGGGTTCCCAACGAACGTGTGAGTTACACGCCATCAAGCTCTTTTTCCGGCGCCGTTGCCGGGGAGATCAAGACACGCTGCAAGGGGAGTCTCCACTTCCCAATCTCTTTACTTTGTTTTTGTCTTGGTTTATTTTATTTACTACTTTGTTTGCTGCATTATATCAAAACACAAAAAAATTAGTTGCTAGCTTTACTTTATTTACTATCTTGTTTGCTATATCAAAAACACAAAAAAATTAGTTACTTGCATTTACTTTATCTAGTTTGCTTTATTTACTACTGCTAAAATGAGTAATCCTGAAGTTGAAGTTCGTTCATTTAAGCAACAAGGGGGAGAATGTTTAAAAGATGCTTGGTATAGAATTAGTGATGCCCATAATAGGTGCACTAAGAAACACTCCACCACTATCCTACTCAGGAATTTTTATGTTGGTATCTCTAGTCTGGAATAGATATGTTCTTGACTGTCTCGCGGGAGGTAACTTCCTAGGCGCTCCCGCTTTAGAAGCTAGTTGCATTATTGAGATTTTATTTGGAACACCACCTGTTAATGAAACTAAAATTGAACCCCCCCTTGAGGATGTTATGAAAAAATTGGAAACCATAGAGAAATTTTTTCCGAGTATTGAAACTAAGTTGGAAATGTTACTTGATAAAACTGATGAACTTGATAAATCCCTAGGAGGAATTGATGAAATAATTAGTGTCCTAGGAACATGTGTTGACCATGATAATCAAATTGATAGGATTGGCGAACTTGAAAAAGCTATGGGAACCTTGGGTTCAACCTTTTCATCTTTACGGTTTAGAGAGAAAGCTTATGTGGGAAAGGAGCAAAAGTTTATGTATGTCTCTAAAGTGCCTAAACCAAAGAAATATTATTATAGGCCTAAAATTGACAAAGCCCCTAGTACCACTACAGATGGGGGAGCTTATGATGCTCCATCTCTCGATAACACTTGATATACACTTTCTGCGCCTAGCTGAAAGGCGTTAAAAAGCGCTTATGGGAGACAACCCATGTTTTTACTACAGTATTTTTGTTTTATATTTGAGTCTTGGAAGTTGTTTACTACTGTAGCAACCTCTCCTTATCTTAGTTTTGAGTTTTGTTGTGCCAAGTAAAGTCTTTGATAGTAAAGTAAATACTAGATTTGGATTACTGCGCAGAAACAAATTTCTTTGCTGTCACGAATCTGGGTCTAATTCTCTGTAGGTAGCTCAGAAAATTAAGCCAATTTACGTGCGTGATCCTCAGATATGTACACAACTTTCATTAAATTTGGGAATTTTCATTTGAGCAAGTCTGGTGCCTCAATTAAATCCATCTTTACGGACTGTTCTGTTTTGACAGATTCTGCCTTTTATTTCGCATTGCCTCTTTTGCTATGTTGGATGAATTTCTTTGATCCATTAATGTCCAAGTAGCTTTATGCAATGTCCATAAGTGTTAAGAATGATTGTGTCACCTCTGAACATGTTAATTTTTATTGTGCACTAACCCTCTAATGAGTTGTTTCGAGTTTGGTGTGGTGGAAGTTTTCAAGGATCAAGAGAGGAGTATGATACAATATGAACAAGGAGAGTGAAAGCTCTAAGCTTGGGGATGCCCCGGTGGTTCACCCCTGCATATTTTAAGAAGACTCAAGCGTCTAAGCTTGGGGATGCCCAAGGCATCCCCTTCTTCATCGACAACATTATCAGGTTCCTCCCCGAAACTATATTTTTATTCCGTCACATCTTATGTGCTTTGCTTGGAGCGTCGGTTTGTTTTTGTTTTTGTTTTGTTTGAATAAAATGGATCCTAGCATTCACTTGTATGGGAGAGAGACACGCTCCGCTGTAGCATATGGACAAGTATGTCCTTAGGCTCTACTCATAGTATTCATGGCGAAGTTTCTTCTTCGTTAAATTGTTATATGGTTGGAATTGGAAAATGCTACATGTAGTAATTCTAAAATGTCTTGGATAATTTGATACTTGGCAATTGTTGTGCTCATGTTTAAGCTCTTTCATCATATACTTTGCACCCATTAATGAAGAAACACTTAGAGCTTGCTAATTTGGTTTGCATATTTGGTTTCTCTAGAGTCTAGATAATATCTAGTATTGAGTTTTGAACAACAAGGAAGACGGTGTAGAGTCTTATAATGTTTACAATATGTCTTTTATGTGAGTTTTGCTGCACCGTTCATCCTTGTGTTTGTTTCAAATAACCCTGCTAGCCTAAACCTTGTATCGAGAGGGAATACTTCTCATGCATCCAAAATCCTTGAGCCAACCACTATGCCATTTGTGTCCACCATACCTACCTACTACATGGTATTTATCCGCCATTCCAAAGTAAATTGCTTGAGTGCTACCTTTAAAATTCCATCATTCACCTTTGCAATATATAGCTCATGGGACAAATAGCTTAAAAACTATTGTGGTATTGAATATGTACTTATGCACTTTATCTCTTATTAAGTTGCTTGTTGTGCGATAACCATGCTTCCGGGGACGCCATCAACTATTCTTTGTTGAATATCATGTGAGTTGCTATGCATGTCCGTCTTGTACTGAAGTAAGAGAGATCTACCACCTTAATGGTTGGAGCATGCATATTGTTAGAGAAGAACATTGGGCCGCTAACTAAAGCCATGATTCATGGTGGAAGTTTCAGTTTTGGACATATATCCTCAATCTCATATGAGAATAATAATTGTTGCCACATGCTTATGCATTAAAGAGGAGTCCATTATCTGTTGTCCATGTTGTCCCGGTATGGATGTCTAAGTTGAGAATAATCAAAAGCGAGAAATCCAAAATGCGAGCTTTCTCCTTAGACCTTTGTACAGTCGGCATGGAGGTACCCCATTGTGACACTTGGTTAAAACATGTGTATTGCGATGATCCGGTAGTCCAAGCTAATTAGGACAAGGTGCGGGCACTATTAGTATACTATGCATGAGGCTTGCAACTTGTAAGATATAATTTACATAACTCATATGCTTTAGTACTACCGTTGACAAAATTGTTTCATGTTTTCAAAATAAAAGCTCTAGCACAAATATAGCAATCGATGCTTTCCTCTTTGAAGGACCATTCTTTTTACTTTTATGTTGAGTCAGTTCACCTATCTCTCTCCACCTCAAGAAGCAAACACTTGTATGAACTGTGCATTGATTCCTACATACTTGCATATTGCACTTGTTATATTACTCTATGTTGACAATTATCCATGAGATATACATGTTACAAGTTGAAAGCAACCGCTGAAACTTAATCTTCCTTTGTGTTGTTTCAATACCTTTACTTTGATTTATTGCTTTATGAGTTAACTCTTATGCAAGACTTATTGATGCTTGTCTTGAAGTACTATTCATGAAAGGTCTTTGCTTTATGATTCACTTGTTTACTCATGTCATTACCATTGTTTTGATCGCTGCATTCATTACATATGTTTACAAATAGTATGATCAAGGTTATGATGGCATGTCACTTCAGAAATTATCTTTGTTATCGTTTTACCCGCTCGGGACGAGCGAGAACTAAGCTTGGGGATGCTGATACGTCTCCGACGTATCGATAATTTCTTATGTTCCATGCCACATTATTGATGATATCTACATGTTTTATGCACACTTTATGTCATATTCGTGCATTTTCCGGAACTAACCTATTAACAAGATGCCGAAGAGCCGATTCTTTGTTTTCTCGCTGTTTTTGGTTTCAGAAATCCTAGTAACGAAATATTCTCGGAATTGGACGAAATCAACGCCCGTGGTCCTATTTTGCCACGAAGCTTCCGGAAGACCGAAGAGGAGTCGAAGTGGGGCCACGAGGCGCCGCCACCATAGGGCGGCGCGGCCCGGGCCCTGGCCGCGCCGACCTGTGGTGTGGGGCCCTCGTGTAGCCCCCACGTTGCCCTTCCGCCTACTTAAAGCCTCCGTCGCGAAACCCCCGAGTACCGAGAGCCACGATACGGAAAACCTTCCGGAGACGCCGCCGCCGCCAATCCCATCTCGGGGGATTACGAGATCTCCTCCGGCACCCTGCCGGAGAGGGGATTCATCTCCCGGAGGACTCTTCACCGCCATGGTCGCCTCCGGAGTGATGAGTGAGTAGTTCACCCCTGGACTATGGGTCCATAGCGGTAGCTAGATGGTTGTCTTCTCCTCATTGTGCTTCATTGTTGGATCTTGTGAGCTGCCTAACATGATCAAGATCATCTATCTGTAATACTATATGTTGTGTTTGTCGGGATCCGATGGATAGAGAATACTATGTTATGTTAATTATCAAGTTATTACCTATGTGTTGTTTATGATCTTGCATGCTCTCCGTTATTAGTAGAGGCTGCGGCCAAGTTTTTGCTCTTAACTCCAAGAGGGAGTATTTATGCTCGATAGTGGGTTCATGTCTCCATTGAATGCGGGGAGTAGTGAGAAACTCCTAAGGTTATGGATGTCTTTGTTGCCACTAGGGATAAAACATTGATGCTATGTCTAAGGATGTAGTTGTTGATTACATTACGCACCATACTTAATGCAATTGTCTGTTGTTTAGCAACTTAATACTGGAAGGGGTTCGGATGATAACACTGAAGGTGGACTTTTAGGCATAGATGCGAGTTGGATGGCGGTCTATGTACTTTGTCGTAATGCCCAATTAAATCTCACTATATTTATCATGACATGTATGTGCATTGTTATGCCCTCTCTATTTGTCAATTGCCCGACTGTAATTTGTTCACCCAACATGCTTTTATCTTATGGGAGAGACACCTCTAGTGAGCTGTGGACCCCGGTCCATTCTTTTATACTTGAAATACAAATCTGTTGCAATACTTGTTCTTTACTTTGTTTTCTTGCAAACAATCATCTTCCACACAATACGGTTAATCCTTTGTTACAGACAAGCCGGTGAGATTGACAACCTCACTTGTTTCGTTGGGGCAAAGTACTTTGGTTGTGTTGTGCGGGTTCCACGTTGGCGCCGGAATCCCTGGTGTTGCGCCGCACTACATCCCGCCG
>NC_061510.1:285071639-285117383 GCF_022539505.1 Lolium rigidum
GAAAACGTATCCGATGAAAGAGCAATCGATGCATTCGTTGCAGGGATCCGAAGAAGAGACCTAATCGAGGATTTGGGCAAATCCAACCCGAGAACAATAGCAGACCTCATGGAGATAGCGAATCATTGGGCAGATGGCGAAGATGCTGTTCAAAACAAACGGCAGAGGTCACCAGAGGAG
Organism: Lolium rigidum; assembly: GCF_022539505.1. Lineage (NCBI taxonomy): Eukaryota > Viridiplantae > Streptophyta > Magnoliopsida > Poales > Poaceae > Lolium > Lolium rigidum. The sequence goes on from NC_061510.1 coordinate 285,071,820, forward strand.
GACCGCAACAGAAACAACAATCAAAATAGACGACGATATCGCCAATTCTCGGACTACGACGGTCCTGGCCAAGTGGCAGCTGGCTTCTGAGGAAATAGTGGAGGAAATCATCGAGATGATTATCAGAGAAACAACGATCAACGAAGTGATCACAGAGATGCGCCAGGCTCCAGCAGGCAAAATAATCGACCAAGGTTTCAGAGGCCATACAACATATCACCCGAGGATCTTCTGAATGGTCCATGTCAGATGCATTTTTACCTCGACAGTGAAGGGAAAAGACAGTCAGGTCATCTTCAGAAGGACTGCCGAACCTTCCAAGCTTTACATAGGTATGCGGAGCACACCAACGCACAAGCAGCAAATAGGGGGCACGTACAGGGGCCAAGGAGTGAAGTCCACCTGCCACCACCACCCGCAATTACCAGCTCAAATCAACATCATCTGCAACTGGCAGCACCTCCAGGCAACAACGGTGAGTTCATTGACACAATGGGAGCAGTGTCGATGATCCAGAAAGGTAGACCCTCGAATAGGGCTCATAAGATAATCTCGCGACAGGTATACATGGTAGAAAAGTCGCCTCCGCCAACCATTGAGTATCTCAATTGGTCGGGACAAGCGATAGGATTCACCCAGGAGGGTCATCCACCGCAAGTTCCTCGACCAGGACAGTCAGCCATGATTCTACCAGCATTTATCGCGGGATTTGAGGTCTCTCGCATATTCGTGGACGGAGGCAGCAGTTTAAACCTCATATACGCGGATACACTGCGGAAGATGAATATTTCCTTGGCAAACCTGACACCAACAGACACGCGTTTCCATGGCATCACACTGAGAAGCCAAGTTATCCTTTGGAGAAGATCTTACTTGATGTACAATTCGGGACAAGAGAGAACTTCAGGAAAGAAAGGTTGGAATTCGAAGTTATCGACTTTCCTTCACAATACCATGCGATATTAGGAAGGTCCGCATATGCCAGATTCATGGCAGTGCCGCACTATACATATATGTTGTGGAGAATCCCTGGACCCAACGGCTCAATAAGAGTCAAAGGAAGTTTCGCCATGGCGGACAAATGCGACAAGGATTTTCATAAGCTGTCTGAAACCTTCGGGATGCAAGCTGGGTATGAAGCGTCTAGGCTAACAACCAACTATGACGTGCTACCCGACGGAGGAAGGGCACTCAAGGATCAAACCTTCGACACCTCCAAGAATTCCAAGGAAGTGCAAATTCACCCAACAAATCCCAAGAAGACGACAGCTATCACAACAAACATGGACAACGCATAGGAAAGCACGCTCGTCGAGTTCCTCCGTGAGCGCTGGGAAATCTTCGCAAGGTGTCCAGCTGACATGCCAGGAGTACCTAGGGAACTTGCCGAGCACCCTCTCAATCTAGATCCAAGAGCTAGACCAATTCGACAACCTTTGCGGCGTTTTTCTGCGCAAAGCTATGCTATCTGAGATTCGTCGACTCAATGAAGCAAACTTCATCAAGGAACTACGCACCAAGGCTACGTGGGTCACCAACCCAGTCCTAGTCCCGAAGAAAAATACTGAGGTCCTTCGCATGTGCGTCGAGTTCACATGTCTCAGTAAACATTGTCCAAATGATCACTTTCCCCTCCTGAGGATCGATCAGATTATCGACTCCACAGCGGGTTGTGAACGTCTTTCCTTCCTGGACACGTATTCTGGTTACAATCAGACCCGCTTAAAAGAAGAAGATGAAGTCAAAACTGCTTTCATAACCCCTTATGGCGTGTTCTGCTACAGGACAATGCCCTTCGGGTTGAAAACACAGGAGCCACTTATCAGAGGATGTCGTCATCACAACAAAGACAGGGTCATCCCTCATCGATGACCTTCGGGAAACCTTCGACAACCTCGAAAAGTTTCGCCTCAAGCTTAACCCGACTAAATGTTCCTTTGGAGTTCCTGCGGGAGAACTCCTCGGATAACTGGTGTCAGCCAGAGGAATTGAGGTCAACCCAGAAAAAATACAAGCCATCGTGACGATGAGGAAACCAACAAAGCTTAAGGAAATACAGCAGCTAACTGGACGAGTTGCAGCATTAAGCAGATTCGTCGCAAGGTTGGGAGAAAAAAGCGTTGCCTTTCTACGCGCTCATCAAGCAAGGAGAAAAGTTCGAGTGGAACGAAGAAGCAGACTAAGACTTTGAGCATCTCAAGCGCACAATTTCAACACCACCAGTATTGGTGGCTCCAAAGGAAAAGGAACCTCTCCTGTTATACACCGCGGCCACACCTGAGGTGGTCAGCATAGTCCTCGTGGTAGAACGAGAAGAAGAAGGGAAGATTCACGGGGTGCAGTGGCCAATATATTTCCTTAGCGAAGTCTTATCACCATCCAAACAGCGCTACCCGCAGTATCAGAAGCTGGCTTACGGAGTTTTCATGTCAGCACGAAAGCTAAGACATTATTTTTCGGCACACCCGATAATAGTGGTCAATGAGGCTCCTCTATCAAACATACTGAACAACCCAAAAGCTACGGGAAGTGTCTCCCTCTGGGGAATCGAGCTTTCCCCTCGGGACATCTCATATGAAAAAAGAAAGGCAATCAAGTCGCAAATTCTGCCGGACTTTGTTGCAGAGTGGATGGAACAGCAAAATACGGGACCCCCAGATTTATCGAGTACATGGCATATGAACTTCGATGGGTCCAAGAGATTGGAAGGAGCTGGAGCAGGCGTGATACTTGTGTCACCCCAAGGCGACAAAATGAAATACATATTGCAGATGACGTTCCCCAATGCATCCAATAATGAGGCAGAATATGAAGCCCTCATACACGGGATTAAGATGGCAAAGGCGTGCGGAGCCACCCGCTTGAAAATCTTTGGCGACTCATAGCTGGTGGCTCAGCAGGTGATGAACAAGTGCGACACAGTCAATGACATCATGATAGCATATAAGGAGGTTTACAATGAACTCGAGAAAACCTTCGACGGCTGCGAAGTAAACCATATCACGAGGCTCAGCAATGATGAAGCCGACGTTTTGGCAAACATCGGCTCGTAATGCTTGCCGATACCACCTGTCGTTTTCTGGGAAGAAATAAGCAAAAGATCAACCAAGGCAAAGAAGGCACCAAAGCAGCCGAAGAAAAAAGAAAAGGCCAAGACAGAGGGGCTCCAGCAGCCCAAGAAACACATACATCAAATGATGAGGAAGAACCAGAGGAAGTCATGATGATTGAAATTCCGTGGATGCAGATGTACGTGGCATATATCATGAGAAAGGAAATACCTCAAGATCCGGTCGAAGCAAGGCGAGTTATTCGACGATTCAAAGCATTCACCGTGGTCAAATAAGGTGAATTATTCAAGCGAAGCATATCAGGAGTATTGCAGAGGTGCGTTACACCCGAAGAAGGACGAATCATACTCAAAGATATACACGAGGGAATATGTGGCCACCACGCAAGCAGCCAAGCAATAGCAGCCAAAGCTTTTTTGGCAGGATTTTATTGGCTATCAGCAATAGAGGATGCAAAGGAAATCGTGCGCACCTGTGAATCCTGTCAGATGTTCGCATCCAAGCCTCACTCACTAGTAGCAGAATTAATGCATATACCATTGACGTGGCCTTTCGCGCAATGGGGCCTAGACATGGTCGGGAAATTGCACAAGTCCTGGCCTGGAGGACACGTATATTTACTGGTAGCTGTCGACAAGTTTACAAAGTGGATTGCAGCAATACCAGTAATGTCGGTAGACGCAGCATCAGCGGTGAACTTCATCAAGGGAATAGTTTTTCGATTTGGCATCCCTAACAGCATAGTTACGTACAATGGCAATAATTTTACTTCTCGAGAATTCAAAGAGTACTGCAAAGAAGTGGGTATCAAACTACAGTTCGCATTGGTGGTGCACCCGCAAACCAATGTTCAAGTCGAAAAAGCAAACGACACCATTTGCAACGGCATCAAGAAGCGACTACTAACACCACTAGAGAAAGCACGACACACTTGGGTTGATGAGTTACCCAACGTGTTATGGAGCATACGAACAACACCCAACACAGTGACCCAAGAAACTCCGTTCTTTTTGGTTCACGGAGCTGAGGCGGCACTCCCGATAGAAATAGAGCATAATTCTCCCAGAGTCGTAGAATACGATGAAGAAACCTCAAGAAAGGCGCTAGAAGATGATGTCGATGCACTCGACGAAGCTAGGGATGAGGTACTATTGCGAGTAACCACGTATCAGCAAAATCTCAAAAATTACCACAGTCGACGTCTGTGGCCCAGGTCGTTCGAAGTTGGTGATCTGGTACTTCGACTCAAGCAAGATAGCCATGAAAAATTCGAGTCTACATTGTGGGGCCATACATAGTTACTGAAGTAATTCCAGGAGGAGCCTACAGGCTGAAGGACAAGAAGACAGGCAAAGACGAACCAAAGCCGTGGAACGTGGCGCAGCTGCGGTGTCTCTACGCCTAGAAGGAAGTCCATATAGTACAATCCATGTAAACATACATTGTATCTGAAGAGCTCGCAAGTTTTCAGACGCACTTTTTTACTTTCAGGGCACCGAGTGGGCCTGAAAGGTTTTTAATGAGGCGGGCTTGCGATGCTGCAATAAAGCATGGTTGAAATAGAAAATAGTGATGAAAAATACTTCTCCTGTTTCTTGTAACGCTCGGGGGCTTGAACTCGACGAAATTACAATATATTCGACTCTAGCGCACTCGCCAATATACACGCTTTGGTTACACATAAAACCTCACGAACAAAAAAGATAATTATGCCAACCGAGATACTCAGGGGCTCAATAGGAAAAATAACATAAAAACTTGCCTTGGCTTTACACAAGTCTCGCAAGGATAAGTTACAATATACATGACTTACAAATATATGCAATTTTGAAGTTTAGTTCAAACTAAACACGTCTGAGGAAAGAAATAATTTCTACACAAGTCTATCTATGGTCATGTTCTCATTGCGACATGGACAATTTGTGTCGAATCATCATACCGAAACTCCTTGACGAAATTGGCGTCTACTCGAAGAAGCTCATCGATCATCTTTTTGGCTACGGGAGACACAACTGCATTGTGTTTATCAACATTTATCCTCCTCTTTGACGTCTTGCGGTAAAAAGTGTCGATAATATTGCTAAAGTCTAACTTCAAGTGGCAGACCTTCAACCAAATAAGGGCGAACTTAGAGCCAGCCATCAGCTGAGCCTTCGTAAAGTCATGGATGCTCCGTGAATCCCTGAATTTACTCATAAGCTCGGTAAGATTTTCTGGCTGAGGGTTCCGAGGAAACATAGCATTGTATACCATGGCAAGAGTACTTCCGAAGAAGTCACAGAATCCCGAATTTGGGCGCCTCAATCCTGGAATTGAACGATACGGCGAGTGCGCCCTTCATCTGCCCAGAAGTCAATGTTATTCCGTCTAGCAAGTTGAAGAAGGAGCAATACAGCGTGACAAAGGACCCGAAGAACATAAAAGAGCGGCAAGGAAAAAGTCGCATACCTGCCATACCTTAGCTTGCATCAGTCATCAAATCAAGCATGTAGTTTTCGCGCTGAGCAGTTTGGGGGCATTGGCAGTCGCAGATTCCTTCAGTACAAGAGCCTCCTGCGCTTGTCGAAGTGCAGTTTGTTCACGATCCAAAGACTTACGAGATTGCTCAGTAACTATCACAGCTCGTTTCTTCATCGCTTGCAGCTGTTGTCGAAGATTGGCCAGTTCTTGGTGTAGCGAATCAGCACACGAGGAATCATCCAGGATAACAGCTCCAGGAGCTCTCGCAGAATGAGAAGTGGCGGGTGCAGCGTTGGAATGTCCGGCACCATCGGTATAGTTATCAAAAATCAATTGGAAGAAAAGATCGACATCAATCATTCGGTGAAAGAACATTTTTCATTGATATTCACAATGTTAAGAAAATCGGTAATCGTTAACTGCTCGGTCGGCTTGGGAGCAGCGATTAATCGGAATTCGGACGATTAACTGATTTAATCGGTCAGCTATTAATCGGTGCAATATACACAAATTAGCACTTTAAAATAGTTTATATAAGAAAAATAATAGTATATGAGCCTCTATATGCCTGGCCCTACTTATCTAGAGCCTAAAATCTCAGAAAACATGTACTCTTCTCCTCCGTGACCTAATCTTCAAGGTCACGAGCGCATCAGGATCCACTAGCCGAAGTCGCGTTCCTTCCTTCCACTTCTTCTCCTCTCACCTCTGAAGTTTATCTTCTCCCACCACCTACCTAGGGTACGACCCCTCTTACACCTCAACCACCTAACCTATTGAAGGCATCCTCGAGCTCCTGCACGAGCTCCTGTATCTGAGGTCTGGGCAACCACGAGCAACTGGTCTAGGAGGGCAAGTAACTAGTTGGCGACAGTGAAAATCGAGCTGCTGGAGGCTGCAATCAAGCAGGAGTTTCGCAAAACCTACTTTATTAGGGAGGGGTAACGCCTGTACTAGCAATATGCATTGAAAATTTTGTAACTTTTTTGACCAATTGTAGTAGTTAATCGGGAACATACCTAGTAATCAAACTTTCAGTATGATTAATCGGGCTAAAGGATTAACACAAGCGATTAATGATAATCGACACGGTCAGACCCCTAGTAGCGATTAATCGGCCTAGTAATCGCTGAATCGGCCTAGTTTTTGAACAGTGGATATTCAGAATATTTACATAAAGAGGATCCTTGCAAAATATGGCCCCTAGCGAGCCCCTACAAATCTTCGGAAGCAACAGAAGGTGGCGCTAGCTACAAAAGAGAAAATAAAAAAGAAACACGGGTTGGTCTACTTGACCTCCGTCCGCGCAGTCCTAGCAGAAGTAGTGGACGTCGGGTCAAGGAAAGCGATGATCTTCTTCGACTGAGGCTTGACATCTTTCACCAGAGCCTTCCACTAATCCTTGTTTATGCCTTTAGGAGTGCCAGCTTTCACCCAGTCGACTTCCTGGCCGCTGGCAGTAACCAAGGCAATTGTCCCTTCGACTCCGATCTTCAGGCTAGCCTGACGATAGGTCTAAAGAAGATCCTCCTTCGCCAGGAAACCCGTTGGGTGAGCTCGGAGAAGATTTATGGTTGCGTGTCCTTGGGGAAGAAGTGGGGGAAGAAGCGCTTCAGCGCAGCCCGTGCAGAAGAGATGTTAGTGCGCCCAAGTCACAGTTTAGTTCAAGAATCGAGAGAGCGTCATGAAGACGATCGTCGGACTGTTCGTGCAAGGTATACTCCTCACCCATCCGCCCTGTTGGAGAAAACCACGAGTTCGTCAGCATTGGAGACAAAACAAAGAAAGGAAGAAGCAAAGAGTAAAGGAAGTAACGGCTTACTTGTAAATCTACGGTTCTGCGTCCCGAAACGCGCTACCACGGTGTTTTCACGCTCAATTTGTTGGGCCTCCCTGTCGCTCAAGGTGTCCTCAACGGCCTTGAGTCTCTGGCGGAGACTTTCGACAACAGCAGCTTCTTTCTCCGCTTTCTTGCGAGCAGTTTCGCTGTCCTTAAGCTTGGCCTCCAACGCGTCAGCATGTTCTTCGGCATGATGGAGTGCCTCTGAAAAGAAGAAATCAGAAGAAAAATATTCCGCGTCATAAGGAAAAGAATCCATGGCAGATATGAAATGTACTAAAAATAATTGAGTTTTTACCTTTCAAACTAGCAGCTTCATCATAGAACCCAAGAAATTGGGAGCCCAGGTGACAAGGGATTAACTTATCAATGCCTACGGGTTGTAGACTAGGGTTTTAGTTGGAAGTAGAGGGAAAGTAGATCTCGAAGGTTTCAGCCGAAAAGTACTCGACGATATGAAAACTAGGGTTTGTGAGACAATGATTCGATGCTTTCTTTGTCTCTCGACTCTCCCTTATATAGGAGGTGGAGCCGAGGGATTCGTAATACACAAGTTACAGAGTCCGGGAGGGTTTCCAACTCATCCCGCAAAATTACAAGTATTGCTTCCTAATATAACTCTAGCTTTCCTTAATAAAAATTTGGGCTTCCGACTCTCCTTATCCTTCGGGTCGTGGACCTTCAGTAAACCCCGAGTACCATCTTCTGCAGGCCCATTGGGGATGCCTATGTCAGTAGCCCCCGATATTTTGCTTGAATCGCAGAGTCAGGGAAAATCTCCAACTTTATATTCGTTCAATAACTCGGAACTTTATCACATATCTTTGGATACGAAATTATATATTGTACAGGGATAATGGTAGTTGGGGCTAGTTCATCTGACGGATCAGGTACTAGTTAATTTCTCTAGTGGCAATCCGCAAAAACCTACTTCAAAATCATGTCCCTGGACATGATCTCGGGATACTGGTGTAAACTTCGATAGGTGCCGCTTAAGGTCTTACCATTCTGTCGAGTCCCAGTCATATTTTATTGGGTACCTAACGCGTCCGTTAGGATTTTTCTTCGTATCTGTTGATACGAAAAAAGTAGCAAACCGACGTCAGAGACGGCGCCACGCCACTCAGAACGGATCTGGGGTCTTACCTTCGCAAAGTTTTGCGGCATTCAGAGAATATATTGTCGAGTGCTTTTTCGGCTGATGGAATAGCACATTTTATTGAGTCAACGGATGACTTACATTGCTCTCCCGATGGGAGTATATGTAGAGTTATTTATTATAACTCGAAATATGCTCACATTTTCTTCTTATCCTCTTTTCTTTATAATTTCATCGGGCACGCGAACAGCGTTCCCGATGGGAGTAGCGCCCGAGGCTACAACCAAGGACTTGTGCTTGGGTGTAGGCTCAACGCCTTACGTTGCTATATTTTCTTTCTTTCTCGAATTTTTTATATCTGTCGGGTGCGCGAACAGCGCTCCCGATGGGAGTAGCCCCCGAGGCTATGAACAAATGCTTGTATTTGATCATAGGCTCTCGCCATTTCTATTTTGTCACTCTCGAAGTTTTTCATTGTTCCAAAGTAGCCCCCGAGCATTTGATCAAAAACTTGTATTTGATCAAAGGCTCTCGAAATAATCAACAATCTTCCGCTGTCGCCATTATTATGAAGCTGCTTAGCCGAATTTCTCTCTTGCCAAGGTGACATCATTGCTGACGATAGCCACGACCGCTGCATCGGGAAAACGCGAGAACTGCTCTCTCTGACTTGCGGGCCCAAATTTCTCATTAAATTGACACGTCGTGCAAGTGGGGGACACACGTCCTCCACTTTTCCTGGCGCACGTACTGTAGCTCCTGTATATTCTCCACATCACGAAATTACTTTTTACCCCTTGTCCACGTGTACACAATCTATCCCGCAATCTCCTCATCCAACGGTGCGTCGTTTCACCGCACCTCTATTTAAGATCATCGTCTTCCTCCGCCAATACTTTCGCTCGCATCGCGCCTCTGTTCTTCCTCTGCAAAAATCCTCCACTGCGCCCATTGCCTCCAGCGCTCAACCACGCTCGCATCTTTCTCCTCCACGCTCATTGATGCCACCTCGCGCGCGCCTGACCAGGCACAACACTCCGGAATCGAAGATGGCCGCCGAAGATCTGGAATGGGAGAGATCCAAGATCTCCAACCAAGATATGAACCTGCTGAAGAAGCTGGGGTTCACCAAGAAGGAGAACGCACTGCGCTTCCCCAAGGAGGAGAGCTATCCATCGCCTCCAATGTAGTACCGGGTCAGTTTTGTTGACCGTCTCATCCGTGACCTTTCTCCCCCTATCCACGAGTTTCTTCGAGGTCTTCTTTTTGTCTATGGGCTTCAGCTGCATCAGCTGACGCCCAATTCCATCCTCCACGTGTCGATTTTTATCACACTGTGTGAGTGCTTCCTCGGAGTCCAACCTAATTGGGCTCTGTGGAAGCGTATCTTCTGCCTCCGCCGTAATGGCTCCCACGGCGTCGCCTACAACATTGGCGGCGTTGTCATCTGTGTTCGTTGATGACCCACAAGTATAGGGGATCGCAACAGTCTTCGAGGGAAGTAAAACCCAAATTTATTGATTCGACACAAGGGGAGGTAAAGAATACTTATAAGCCTTAACAACTGAGTTGTCAATTCAGCTGCACCTGGAAAAGCACTAGCAACAGGGGTGATGTGAAAGTAGCAGTGATATGAGAGCAATAGTAACAGTAACACAGCAACAGTAGTAGTAATATGAGAGCAATAGCACCAGAAAACAGTTGACATGTAGAACCAGTATATGATGATGGAAGATGGACCGGGGTTCCCAGCTATCTACACTAGTGGCAACTCTCCAATAACAAGTGTTGGGTGAACAAATTACAGTCGGGCAATTGATAGGATTGAAATAGCATTAAGACAGAATATCAAGATCATTAATCATGTAGGCATGTTTTCCAATAATAGTCGTACGTGCTCGCAATGAGAAACTTGCACAACATCTTTTGTCCTACCAGCCGGTGGCAGCCGGGCCTCAAGGGAAACTACTCGGATATTAAGGTACTCCTTTTAATAGAGTACCGGAGCAAAGCATTAACACTCCGTGAAAACATGTGATCCTCACATCACCGCCATCCCCTCCGGTTGTCCCGATTTCGTCACTTCGGGGCCTTTGGTTCCGGACAGTGACATGTGCATACAACTTGTAGATACAATCTAAGCAATAAGTATAGAGCTCAAATCTAAGATCATGGCACTCGGGCCCTAGTGACAAGCATTAAGCATAACAAGATTGCAGCAACAATAACTTCATAAACTTTGTAGATAGACAATCATAATGTAACAATCCATCGGATCCCGACAAACACAACACCGATTACATCGGATGAATCTCAATCATGTAAGGCAGCTCATGAGATCATTGTATTGAAGTACATGGGGGAGAGAATACCAACTAGCTACAGCTAGAACCCGTAGTCCATGGGGGAACTACTCACGGAGCATGATGGAGGCGATGGCGTTGATGGAGATGGCTTCGGGGGCACTTCCCCGTCCCGGCAGGGTGCCGGGACGGAGACTTCGTCCCCCGAATTGGAGTTTCGCGATGGTGGCGGCAACCCGGAGTCTTTCTGGAGTTTCGTCAAGAGTTACGGTGTTTTTAGGTCGAAAGGGATTTTATAGGCGAAGAGGCGGCGCAGGGGGGCACCTGGGGGCGCCACACCACAGGCCGGCGCGGGCCCAGGCCAGGCCGCGCCGCCCTATGGTGTGGTGGCCCTCTGGCCCCTCTCCGACTCTTCTTCGGTGTTCTGGACGCTTCCGGGAAAAATAGGAGGTTTGGTCTTCGTTTCGTCGAATTCCGAGAATATTGCCCGAACAACCTTTCTGGAACCAAAAACAGCAGAAACGAGAACTGGCACTGTGGCATCTTGTTAATAGGTTAGTTCCGGAAAATGCATGAAATCATCATAAAGTGCAAGCAAAACATGTAAGTATTGTCATAAAACAAGCATGGAACGACAGAAATTATGGATACGTCGGGGACGTATCAGCATCCCCAAGCTTAGTTCCTGCTCGTCCCGAGCAGGTAAACGATAAAAAAGAATAATTTCTGTAGTGACATGCTACTTACATAACCTTGATCATACTATTACAAAGCATATGAAATGAATGAAGTGACTCAAGGCAATGATCTATAGTTGCTAACAAATAGATAACATATAGCAAAACTTTTCATGAAGAGTACTTTCAAGACAAGTATCAAAAGTCTTGCACAAGAGTTAACTCATAAAGCAATAAGTTCAAAGTAAAGGCATCGAAGCAACACAAAGGAAGATATAAGTTTCAGCGGTTGCTTTCAACTTGTAACATGCATATCTCATGGGTAATTGTCAACACAAAGTAATATAATGAATGCGAATAAGCAAGTATGTAAGAATCAATGCACAGTTGACACCAATGTTTGCTTCTAAGATGGAAGGAAGTAGGTAAACTGACTCAACATAAAGTAAAAGAATGGCCCTTCACAGAGGAAAGCATCGATTGCTATATTTGTGCTAGAGCTTTGGTTTTGAAAACATAAAGAGAGCATAAAAGTAAAGTTTTGAGAGGTGTTTGTTGTTGTCAACGAATGGTAGTGGGCACTCTAACCCCCTTGCCAGACAAACCTTCAAGAGCGGCTCCCATGAATTATTTTTATTTTTGGGTGGCACTCCTTCCAACCTTTCTTTCACAAACCATGGCTAACCGAATCCTCGGGTGCCAGCCAACAATCTCATACCATGAAGGAGTGCCTTTTTATTTTAGTTTCATTATGATGATGACACTCCTCCCAACCTTTGCTTACACAAGCCATGGCTAACCGAATCCTCGGGTGCCGTCCAACAATCACATACCATGGAGGAGTGTCTATTTTTGTTAATTAATTTGGGACTCGGGAATCCCATTGCCAACTCTTTTTGCAAAATTATTGGATAAGCGGATGAAGCCACTAGTCCATTGGTGAAAGTTGCCCAACAAGATTGAAAGATAAACACCACATACTTCCTCATGAGCTATAAAACATTGACACAAATTGAGAAGCATTTTGAATTGTTTAAAGGTAGCACTCAAGCAATTTACTTTGGAATGGCAGGAAATACCACATAGTAGGTAGGTATGGTGGACACAAATGGCATAGTGGTTGGCTCAAGTATTTTGGATGCATGAGAAGTAATCCCTCTCGATACAAGGCTTTGGCTAGCAAGGTTGTTTGAAGCAAACACAAGTATGAACCGGTACAGCAAAACTTACATAAGAACATATTGCAAGCATTATAATACTCTACACTGTCTTCCTTGTTGCTCAAACACTTTTACTAGAAAATATCTAGACCTTAAGAGAGATCAATCATGCAAACCAATTTCAACAAGATCTACGGTAGTTCTCCATTAATAGGCTTAGACTACATGAAAAAACTTAATCATGATCTACTTGAGAGCTCAAAACAATTGCCAAGTGTCAAATTATCCAAGACATATGAGGCATTTTCTGTTTCCAACCAAATATAAATAAGTGCAATAGCTTCCAACTTTTATCATTGAACATTAAAAGTAAAACGAAGAACACGAGTGTTCATATGAAAAAGCGGAGCGTGTATCTCTCCCACACAAGGATTGCTAGGATCCGAATTTATTCAAACATAAACAAAATGAAAATAAACACACAGACGCTCCAAGTAAAGCACATAAGATGTGACCGAATAAAAATATAGTTTCGGGGAGGAAACCTGATAAGTTGATGAAGAAGGGGATGCCTTGGGCATCCCCAAGCTTAGACGCTTGAGTCTTCTTGAAATATGCAGGGATGAACCACGGGGGCATCCCCAAGCTTAGACTTTTCACTCTTCTTGATCATATATCATCCTCCTCTCTTGACCCTTGAAAACTTCCTTCACACCAAACTTCTCATAAACTTCATTAGAGGGGTTAGTACTCAAAAAATTTGAATCCACCTTGGTCCTGTAGTGGCACATTGCAAGAACTCAATAAAACATTAGCTACAGCCCTCTACGTCTAGAAAACCTCGCTTAAAGTCCACAAGAGACAATGCAAAAAACAGAGACAGAATCTGCCAAAACAGAACAGTCAGTAAAGACGAATTTTAATAAAATACTTCCGTTGCTCAAATCAGAAAACTCAAAACTAACGAAAGTTGCGTACATATCTGAGGAACACGCACGTAAATTGGCATATTTTTCTGAGCTACCTACAGGGAGGTAGACACAGATTCGTGACAGCAAAGAAATCTGTTTCTGCGCAGAAATCCAAATCTAGTATCAACCTTCGATTAGAGGCTTCACTTGGCACAACAAAACACAAAACTAAGATAAGGAGAGGTTGCTACAGTAGTAAACAACTTCCAAGACACAAATATAAAACAAAGTACTGTAGCAAAATAACACATGGGTTATCTCCCAAGAAGTTCTTTCTTTATAGCCATTAAGATGGGCTCAACAATTTTAATGATGCACTCGCAAGAAATAGTATTTGAAGCAAAAGAGAGCATCAAGAGGCAAATCCAAAACACATTTAAGTCTAACATGCTTCCTATGCAAAGGAATCTTGTACACAAATAAATTCATGAAGAACAAAGTGACAAGCATAAGAAGATAAAACAAGAATAACTTCAAAAATTTCAGCATATAGAGAGGTGTATTAGTACCATGAAAATTTCTACAACCATATTTTCCTCTCTCATAATAATTTTCAGTAGCTTCATGAACAAACTCAACAATATAGCTATCACATGCAGCATACTTTTCATGATTTCCAAACACATAATTTTTATCAAGTTCAAGAATAGTGGAATTAAAACTTTCAAACTTACTTTTATTAATAATATAACAAGGTAGTTGATCAATCTCAATAGATATGGGACTCATAGAATAAGTCAAGAACTCTCCAATCCCATTTTCATTAGTAGTACAATTAATATTATCAAGTAACATAGGACCATCATCTAGAGCTTTATCATAGACATTTGCCAAACAAAATTCTTTAGTACCATGCATTTCGACATCGGGCACAAACAAAGCATTATCATAAGATTTATCAAAGTAGCATGGATTATCATATATAACAAGTAGCATAATCATTCTCACAAGTATTACTCATAGGTACTATTTCAAGAGAATCCACAGGAACATAACATTCAACCTCTTCCGGTAAGCATGGAGGACAATCAAATAGTGTAAGAGATAAAGAGTTACTCTCATTAGAAGGTTGGCATGGGTAGCTAATCCATTCTTCCTCCTTTTGTTCGTCGCTCTCCTCTTCTTTTTCATCCAATGAGCTTTCAGGTTCATCAATTTCCTCCTCTTTTTCATCCAATGAGCTTTCAGGTTCATCAATTTCTTCTTCCACCGGTTCCTCGCAAATTGTGAGTGCATTCTTGTGCATTAATGTGTCTCTCTTTATAATCAAGGATATAAGGATTCCTACTGTAGCATTCTATGCAAGAATTAAGGATAGTAGAGACATAATCTTTAAGGCCCTTACAAACAACACAAGTTTCATAATTCTCAACCATGAAGGATTCTATCTCGGAGGCTCCCATAAATAAGACAAATTGTTCTACCTCTTCGAACCCATAATGAATATAGCAATTCCGATTATAGTTCTTAATAAAAAATTCCTCACTAAAGCCACATTGAAATTTAAGATGTTTAGTATCCTGTTGAGAGCAACAGTTTATATTATGGCGTTCAAGCAAGATTTCAGCAATTGTATTCAATTTTTCTATCATAGCACTCATTATTTTACCAGTTCTTGATTCTCTATAATTATTATAACATTCTATAAGCTCCAAGTAGGTTGTAGGTTCTCCCATAACAACAGTTTTTAATTTTTAGGTTTTTCAAATTTTTATGGATTTTTGGGTATATGAGGAAAATAAAACAAGACAAAAATAAACTAAGCAAAAGTAAACTAAGCAAACTAATACAAGACAGAAATAAACTAAGCACAAGTAAACTAGGAAAAAGTAAACTAAGCAAAACAAAATAAAATAACAAGAGAGAGAGGTAGAGTGTACTCCCCGGGTGAACTTATGAGTAGAGCTATGCCTCCCCGGCAACGGCGCCGGAAAATAGTCTTGATGACCCACAAGTATAGGGGATCGCAACAGTCTTCGAGGGAAGTAAAACCCAAATTTATTGATTCGACACAAGGGGAGGTAAAGAATACTTATAAGCCTTAACAACCGAGTTGTCAATTCAGCTGCACCTGGAAAAGCACTAGCAACAGGGGTGATGTGAAAGTAGCAGTGATATGAGAGCAGTAGTAACAGTAACACAGCAGCAGTAGTAGTAATATGAGAGCAATAGCACTAGAAAACAGTTGACATGTAGAACGAGTATATGATGATGAAAGATGGACCGGGGTTCCCAGCTATCTACACTAGTGGCAACTCTCCAATAACAAGTGTTGGGTGAACAAATTACGATCGGGCAATTGATAGGATTGAAATAGCATTAAGACAGAATATCAAGATCATTAATCATGTAGGCATGTTTTCCAATAATAGTCGTACGTGCTCGCAATGAGAAACTTGCACAACATCTTTTGTCCTACCAGCCGGTGGCAGCCGGGCCTCAAGGGAATCTACTCGGATATTAAGGTACTCCTTTTAATAGAGTACCGGAGCAAAGCATTAACACTTGGTGAAAACATGTGATCCTCACATCACCGCCATCCCCTCCGGTTGTCCCGATTTCTGTCACTTCGGGGCCTTTGGTTCCGGACAGTGACATGTGCATACAACTTGTAGATACAATCTAAGCAATAAGTATAGAGCTCAAATCTAAGATCATGGCACTCGGGCCCTAGTGACAAGCATTAAGCATAACAAGATTGCAGCAACGATAACTTCATAAACTTTGTAGATAGACAATCATAATGTAACAATCCATCGGATCCCGACAAACACAACACCGATTACATCAGATGAATCTCAATCATGTAAGGCAGCTCATGAGATCATTGTATTGAAGTACATGGGGGAGAGAATACCAACTAGCTACAGCTAGAACCCGTAGTCCATGGGGGAACTACTCACGAAGCATGATGGAGGCGATGGCGTTGATGGAGATGGCTTCCGGGGCACTTCCCCGTCCCGGCAGGGTGCCGGGACGGAGACTTCTGTCCCCCGAATTGGAGTTTCGCGATGGTGGCGGCGCCCCGGAGTCTTTCCGGAGTTTCGTCAAGAGTTACGGTGTTTTTAGGTCGAAAGGGATTTTATAGGCGAAGAGGCGGCGCAGGGGGCACTCGGGGCGCCACACCACAGGCCGGCGCGGGCCCGGGCCGGGCCGCGCCGCCCTATGGTGTGGTGGCCCTCTCGGCCCCTCTCCGACTCTTCTTCGGTGTTCCGGACGCTTCCGGGAAAAATAGGAGGTTTGGTCTTCGTTTCGTCGAATTCCGAGAATATTGCCCGAACAGCCTTTCCGGAACCAAAAACAGCAGAAAACGAGAACCGGCACTCGTGGCATCTTGTTAATAGGTTAGTTCCGGAAAATGCATGAAATCATCATAAAGTGCAAGCAAAACATGTAAGTATTGTCATAAAACAAGCATGGAACGACAGAAATTATGGATACGTCGGGGACGTATCATTCGTTCTGACGTCAAATATTTCGACGTCAAATTCCCCGACTCCGTCCAAGGTTGGCGGAATAAATGGTTGTATGTGCACGAAGAAAGCTCCGATTCAGTGGAGTTCAATATCGCCCCTTTCGACGGAGGAGCCAAAATCCTTCGCCGCCGTTCCTGGGATGCTGAAGCTACTGAAGATGAGAAATTGGCGACAGAGGCGCTGATGACTCGCATTCACCAGGTCCAGAACACCCGTGGCAAAGAACTGTCGGGTATTCAGATCACAGCCTATTTCCTTAGGATTAGAGTGCAGCCTCTCCAAGCTCGCCAAAATCCCCTTTGGATGTACGCTGGTGAAGAAGACGTCGACAGGCTCTCCAAAGACCTTCCTGTGAAGGATTTGGAGAAACTGATCCGAAAGATCTCATCGCTGAACAAGAAGGATGCTATTCCATCCGCTTGTCGCATTACGCCATTTAGTGGCACCAATCCCCTTCCCGAGGTAAATTTCCCTTTTGACTACTATATTGTCTTCTTGAATTTTTAGTATTTGTCGACTACTATCTTGCTAGCTTCTCTTGCATAACTGTTTTTCGACATTCTTTGTTTTTCGTAGAATCACCCTGTTCCGACTTCTCTTCCTCCCCTTCTTGAGGGTGGAGAAGTCGAAGATCGTACCGTTGTCGATGATGACAACCAGGGTACTTCTCGCCCTGAAAGTGAAGTCGCGGGTTCTCCAAAATCCGCGGCTTCCTCTCGAAAGAAGCCGAGTCCGAGGCCACTGCCTCGACGCACTCCCTTCCTTCCGCTGTTTCTCCAAGGAATAAGCGGAAGAGGAATGAAGTCGCCGATTCCGGCTCCTCCAAAGCCGAAGAAGTTGGTCCTTTCGAAAGGAAGACAGCTTTCGACCCTTACTTAGATGCCCTTGTTAGCTCGTAAGTCCTTATCACTCTTTGTTTGTTTTGGACGCGATATGCTTGTCTGCGTTGCTTCTTATATTGTCGACATTTTATTGTAGTGGCGACGAGGAAGAGAATCCACCTATTGACGCGGCTGCTCGAACGAGTACGTCACGTACTTTAGTTGTTTCGGATGCTCAACCTGATGTGGAGGAAACCTCGCCTCCTCAACAGAACGTCGAGCATCCAACTCCGCCTGCAAGCCCCCGTGTCCCTTCGGCGAAGTGGGCAAGGGTCGAGCCAACCAAGGAGCTTGCCTTACTGCCTAGTAGTTCCACGACTCCTTCCTTGGATGATGAAAGTTGTTCACTTCTTCTCTTCTATTCCGAATTTTCCAATGTTGCCGACTTTTTTTTTGCTTCCCTTTTCTTTTTGCTGTCGAACTTTTTACTGTATTGATGCTTTCTTTCTCTATCTTTTTTTTGTCAGCCTTTGATGAAGGAATTCATCCGTTTCAGTGCCCAATTCATCGGGTACCGTGACCATGCCAAAAAAGCCGAAGGTATTTTTTTGCTGCTTCTGGCAAATGACCTTTTTCTTAGCTTTCTTGTCATGATTTTGATTGCTGTCGATTACTTTGTCAGAAAATCTTGTGGAAGCCAACAAGCGTGCTGACGCACTTGCTCATAAACTGGAGCAAAGTGAAAAAGCTCGTAAGAAGGCTGAAGCAGATGCCAAGAAAGCTAAGGCAGAGGCTGCCACTGTCGAAGATCTTCGAAAAAGACTTCATGAGGCGGAAACTGCTTTGAGCGATAAGATTACCGAGCAAGCTTCTCGTGAAAAAGAAATCCTCAGTCGCTTGCAATCGCAGAGTCGACGTTTTGTCAGTGAGTACTCAAATCCTTGTGCGTTTCTTCGAGTTGCTTCTAGCGCACTTATTAATGAGCTTCCTTTTGCTTGTTTTCAGGGAGAACGCACCAAGAATATGAACTAGAAAATCCTGAAGGTGATGAGCTTATCGACGCGCTTTCTCTTCTTGAAATACATGGAGATGAAGCACGTGATGGCCTTGCTGACGCCGAAGCAGGTTTGTCGAAGCTTTTCCCCTATTTCTTCCCGAAGAAAGAAGAGCCCAACACTTTCAGTGCTCTCGTCAAATGCTTCAATGTGACGGAAGATCTTGGGCTCAAACTTCGCCAAGAAGGCCTGAAGATTGGCGTTGAAGGAACAATCGCTCTGATTGCTGACAGACCGACAAAACGTCGACTGGGCTAAAGTTGGCGACATAAAAGAGCAGGAGACGAAGAAATGACAATCTTTAATTAAAGCTGCCAAGCCACCCTCAAAACCGATCCTTGCCTTCCTCGGTTGCAAACCCACTCCTGCACGAAGCTCATCCAAGCCGGAGGTCAAGTAGACCACCCTGTCTTTCTTACTTTTTTTTCCTTTTTCTTTCTTCCTTTTGATGCTGTTGCCAAAGTAGCTTTTGGCGACACTTACCCCACTAGCTCGTTAGGGCGTCCTCCATTGTAATGCCTTGTAAATATTCTGAAAATCAATGGAATTCTATTTTGCTTGATGATTGATGTCGAACCTTTTTGTTTTCAGTTGATATTTGATAACTACACTTCAACTCCTCGTCCCTCCGATGTTTTTCCTGCTTCCTCTCGCTCGAAGAAAACACCTATTGATAGTGAATTTGGTGAAGATTCCTCGAGTAAGGGTTCAGCACAGGATTTGGAGGAACTTCGTCTGCAGCTTCAGTATGCGAAGAAACAAACACTTATGATGATGGAACAATCGCGAAAGGCATCCGAAAAAGAGAAAGTTGCGTTGCAGCAGGCGCAGGAAGCCATAGCTACCAATGAAGCCGCCATTTCTGAAGCTGCGAAGGCTACCACCCGAGAAAATTTTATGCTCGAGTTGATGAATGAAGCCAGTGTGGATATGTCAGGTACACTTTTGCAAACAAAAACTTCTTCTGTTTTTTTTACTGTTTCCTCCTTTGAAACTCTTTTGCTGTCGCCAAATAGGTTCTTTTCTAGACACTGCTGCCGAAGACCAAAGGGTAGACACAAGGACAAATCTCCTGGTTAACCTTTCACTTGATCATGGTTCTCTCTTCTGGGCCACTCCAGAACGCACCCGACAGATTGTTAGATTTCAAGACCGCGCTTGTCGGGTTCGTGATTTCCTTGATTTCTGTACAAGAACTTTGTCCTTGGTTTATAGCGCCTTGTTTCCGCGCAACAAGATGCCAGAAACTCTGCCTGCTCTGCTGGATATATTCCGGGATGCCCCTCGAATCCATGGATTTGTACGGGCTCAAATGTCTGCTGGCGCGAGATTTGCTATGATCATGATACAAATCTGCTATCCGAAGTTAGACATGAGTCGTATTGTTGCCAAGTGCCTAGCCAAGATGGCGAAGAGGAAGAGGAATATTGACAAAATTGACGATGTGGTCAAGCCTGTAGCCGAAGATATGATGGATGAATTGCTTCGGATGGATGCCGAATTCTTCGTGAAGGGTAGCTATGCTGAACATAGCACTCGCACTTCCAATAATGAATGAATGACCATAGATAACATACTAGGCGGCCATTAATTTTTCCTTTGTTCTTGTGGATTTTCCTCAATGATTTGTACCTTGTATATTGTAAAGCCACGAAAGATGTATTCCTTTATTTTCTTTGTCAAGCCCCCGAGTGTTTCGGTGGCGATTTTCTTTTTTGTGTAAACGGGGTTGCACCAAGGCAAGATAAATTATATTGAGTGTACTATATTTACGGGTACGAGCCCCCGAGCCTTTTTTGCTGATCACTATTTTGTATGTTCATTTATTTTGCGAGGTGTTTTGCACCAAAGCGAAATAGTTTTGATAGTATATATTGTAACTCTTGGGCATAAGCCCCCGAGCCTGTCGAAGAAAAAGATATATATCTCCACTATCTTTATTATATTGCAGCACCGCGAGCCCGCCTCATTAAAAACCTTTCCCAGCCCCACTCGGTGCCCTGGAAAAGGAAAAGAGTGCGTCTGAAAACTCGCGGGCGTTTGAGTATATTGTATT
Organism: Lolium rigidum; assembly: GCF_022539505.1. Lineage (NCBI taxonomy): Eukaryota > Viridiplantae > Streptophyta > Magnoliopsida > Poales > Poaceae > Lolium > Lolium rigidum. Next base: position 285,092,809 of record NC_061510.1, read on the forward strand.
TTTACAAGGAGGACTATATTTCGACACTAAGCGTAAAAATGCCTTAGCTGCGCCACGTTCCAGGGGTTTTTCTTGGGAACCCCCGTCTTCTTATCCTTGATCCTGTATGCTCCTCCTTCGATGACTTCCGTGACGATGTAAGGGCCAAGCCATGGTGACTCGAGTTTTTCAGTACTCTGTTGATTGAGTCGTAGAACTAGATCTCCAACCTCGAAAGGACCTTGGTCGCAAGCGTCGACTATGATAATTTTTCGAGGTCTTGCCGATACTTGGTGACCCGTGATAGTACTTCATCTCCGGCTTCGTCCAATGCGTCGACATCGTCCTCTAATGCTCTTCTAGAAGTTTCTTCATCGTACTCCGTGACTCTTGGAGAATCATGCTCTATTTCTATCGACAGATCGCTGCTCTGCTCCATGGACCAGGAAAACGGAGTCTCTCGCGTCGCTCGTATTTTGCGTTGTTCGAATACTCCATAATACACTTGGCAACTCTTCCGGCCACGTATGCCGAGCTTTTTCCGAGTGGTCCCAGCAATCGCTTCTTGATACCGTTGCGAGATGATACCGTTGGCTTTCTCGACCTCGACCATTGGTTTGCGGGTGCCCAACCGACGCGAAGTGCAATTTAATGCCTACTTCACGCGCAGTATGCTTTGAATTCCTTGGATGTGAAGTTACTGCCATTGTCCGTGACGATGCTATGAGGTACTCCGAACCGAAAAACAATGCTCTTCACGAACTTTATTGCAGACGCTGCGTCTGGTGAATTTATCGGCTTGGCTTCTATCCACTTGGTAAATTTGTCGACAGCGACGAGCATATACTCGTATCCTCCCGGCGAGGCTTTATGTAACTTTCCCACCATATCGAGGCCCCATTGAGCAAAGGGCCAAGACAATGGTATTGGCATCAGCTCTGCTGCCGAAGAATGAGGTTTCGCAGCAAATCTCTGGCACGCGTCACAAGTTCGGACTATCTTCTTTGCATCCTCGATTGCTGTCAACCAATAAAATCCTGCTCGAAAAACATTGGCCGCGATAGCTCGACTGCTTGCGTGATGACCACATATTCATTCGTGCACGTCCTTCATCATCATCCTTCCTTCTTCGGGTGTGACGCACCTTTGCAACACGCCCGAAATACTTCGCTTGTATAACTCCCCTTTAACCACCGTAAAAGCTTTGGATCGTCTAATAACTCGCCTTGCTTCAACTGGATCATCGGGTATTTCTTTCCTTAGGATGTATGATATGTACGCTTGCATCCATGGAACCTGCACCATCATTACTAGTTCCTGTTCCTCTTCTTCTGCTAGTGCCTCTTTAGGAGTCCCCGAGGGTTTCTCATCTTTCTGCTTCTTCTGTGTTTTCTTCGGCTTTGTAGATCTCTCGGCTATCTCTTCCCAAAACACGCCTAGTGGAATCGTAAGGCATTGCGACCCGATGTTTGCGAGAACATCGGCTTCATCATTGCTCAGTCTGCTAATGTGATTTACCTCGCATCCATCAAATAACTTCTCGAGCTCATTGTACACTTCTTTGTATGCCACCATGCTATCATTGACTGCGTCACATTGGTTCATAACTTGTTGAGCCACCAATTGTGAGTCACCAAAGATTTTCAGTCGAGTTGCACCACAAGCCTTCGCCATCTTCATCCCGTGTATAAGAGCTTCGTATTCTGCCTCATTGTTAGACGCGTTTGGAAACGTCATCCGCAAGACATACTTTAATTTGTCGCCTTCGGGTGATATGAGTATCACGCCTGCTCCAGCTCCCTCTAACCTCTTGGACCCGTCAAAGTTCATAGTCCAGAGTTCTTGATAAATCCGGGGGTCCCGTATTTTGCGGCTCCATCCACTCGCTATGAAATCGCGGAATTTGTGACTTTATTGCTTTTCTTTTTTCATACGTGATGTCCCGAGGAGAAAGTTCTATTCCCCAAAGGGAGACACGACCTGTAGCTTCTGGATTGTTTAGTATATTGGATAGAGGTGCCTCATTGAGCACTATTATCGGATGCGCCGAAAAATAATGCCGCAATTTTCTTGCAGTTGTAAACACTCCATATGCTAGCTTCTATCATCGCGGATACCGCTGTTTTGAAGGCGATAAAACTTCACTGATGAAATATACTGGCCTCTGCACTCCATGAAGTTTTCTTTCTTCCTCTCTTTCGACAACTAGCGCCGTACTGACCACCTGGGGTGTAGCCGCAATGTATAACAAGAGAGGTTCCTTCTCTTTAGGCGCCACCAAGATTGGTGGTGTCGAAATTGTACGCTTGAGATCTTCGAAAGCTCTATCTGCCTCTTCGTTCCACTGGAACTTCTCTCCTTGCTTGATTAAAGCGTAGAACGGTAACGCTTTTTCTCCCAGCCTGGCGACGAATATGCTCAAAGCTGCGACTCGCCCAGTTAGCTGCTGTATTTCTTTCAACTTTGTTGGCTTTCTCATTGTTACGATAGCTTGGATTTTTTCGGGATTAGCTTCAATCCCTCTTGCTGAGACTAAAAACCCGAGAAGTTCTCCTGCAGAGACGCCGAAAGAACACTTCGTCGGATTCAGCTTGAGACAAAACTTGTCGAGGTTGTCAAAAGTTTCCTTCAAGTCCTCGATTAGCGTGGCCCCCTTTTTTGACGTTATGACGACATCGTCAATGTACACTTGTACGTTTTTTCCGATTTGTGTTGCTAAGCACTTCTGCATCATCCGCTGATATGTTGCTCCCGCGTTTTTCAAACCAAAGGGCATTGTTTTATAACAAAACACGCCGTAAGGTGTAATGAACGCTGTTTTGACCTCGTCCTCTTCTTTCAATCTGATCTGGTTATAACCAGAGTATGCATCCAGGAAGGAAAGACGTTCACATCCTGCCGTGGATTCGATAATTTGATCGATCCTTGGGAGGGGAAAGTGATCCTTTGGACAATGTTTGTTGAGACACGTAAAGTCGACACACATGCGAAGGACTTTAGTGTTTTTCTTCGGAACCAGCACTGGGTTTGCTACCCACGTGGCCTCTGTATGCAGCTCTTTAATGAAACCAGCTTCTCTTAGTCGATCGATCTCTGATAGCATAGCTTTGCGGTTTGGCTCCGAAAAACGCCGCAAAGGTTGTTTGATTGGTTTTGCGATTGGATCCAAATTTAGGTGGTGCTCGGAAAGTTCCCTGGGTACTCCTGGCATGTCAGCTGGACACCATGCGAAGATTTTCCAGTGCTCATGGAGGAACTCGACGAGCGCGCTTTCCTATGCGAGGTCCATATCTGTCGCGATGGACGTCGTTTTCTTCGGATCTGTCGGGTGAATCTGCACCTCCTTGGAATCTTTTGCGGTATTAAAGGTTGGCTCCTAGATCTGGCAGCACATCATAATCAGTCGTAAGCCTTGACTCCATGTATTCTGCTTGCATCCCGAAAGTTTCTGACAGTCGATGAAAATCCTTGTCGCACTTATCAGCTAACGCGAAGCTTCCTTTGACTGTGATTGGTCCCTTAGGTCCAGGTAGCCTCCATAACAAGTATGTGTAATGTGGCACCGCCATAAACCTGGCATATGCTGGCCGTCCCAACAATGCGTGATACTGCGACGGGAAATCCACAACTTCAAACTCCAGCCTCTCTATTCTGTAGTTTTCTCGGGTCCCAAACTGAACATCGAGATTGATCTTTCCCAACGGATAACTTGGTTTTTCTGGCGTGATACCATGGAAACGTGTGTCGGTTGGTTTCAGATTTGCTAGAGATATGTTCATCTTCCTTAGTGTATCTGCGTACATAAGGTTTAGACTATCGCCTCCATCTATGAATACGCGGGATACATCGAATCCTCGCGATTATCGCTGGTAAGATAAGTGCTGACCGCCCTGGTCGAGGAACTTGCTGCGGATGATTTGCTATTGTGAAGCCAATGTCTTGCCCCGACCAATTTAAGTACTCAATCGTTGGTGGAGGCATCTTCTCCGCCATGAACACCGTCGCGAGATTACTTTCCGAGCTCTATTGGACGGCCTACCCTTCTGAATCATCGAGACCGCTCCGTTGGAGTTAGGATCAACATATGGAGGTGGTTGTGGTGCTGCCGCTATTCTGAGCTGGTGTCGATTTTCGTCCGTAATTGCGGGAGGAGGTGGCAAGTGGATCTCACTCCTAGGCCCTTGAGGGTTTCTATTTATCGCCTGAGCATTGGCCTGCCCTGCAAACCTTAGCATTGCCTGAAAATTTCGACAGTCCTTCTGTAAGTGTCCTGACTGTCTCTTCCCATTGCTGTCGAGATAAAAGTGCATCTGACATGGCCCGTTCATCATATCTTCGGGGGACACGAAAGGCCTCTGGAACCTTGGCCCATTATTTGGCCTATTATTTCGTGAATCATCTCTGTTGTTGCCTCGCTGCTCGTTACTCCTTTGATAGTCATCTCTATTGCTTCCTCCAGCGCTTGCTCGAAAACCAGCCGAGATTTGACCAGGAGCGTCGAAATTCGAGTACTGCCGAGAAAATCGTCGCCTATTTTGGAAATTTCGATTGCGGTCCTCTTCAGGCGACTCGTGCCGTTTATTGTGAACAACATCCTCTCCATCTGCCCACCTGTTTGCTATCTCCATCAATGCTGATACTGTTTTTGGGTTAGTTCTCCCCAAATCTTCGACAAAGTCTCCTCGTCGAATTCCTGCTACAAACGCATCTATCGCTCTCTCGTTAGATATGTTCTCTGCCGAGTTTTTAATGATGTTCCATCTTTGGATATACTTTCTCATTGACTCATCATGCTTTTGTCGACACGATCTTAACTCTTCTAACGACGCAGGTTTTTTGCAGGTAGATCGGATGTTCTTGACGAACACATCCTCAAAACTGTCCCAGCTGTCGATGGAACCTGGGGGAAGCTTCTTTATCCACGATCTTGCGGCTCCACTCAGATGTACTTGGATGCTTTGCATGGCTGTTGCTCTGGTTCCTCCTATGAGCTTCACCGTCTCGAGATAATCGATTAGCCAATCCTCTGGATCTTGCAGGCCGTCGAATTTTTTGAAATTGTCGGGTAATTTAAACCCTGAAGGAACTCGAGTTTTCCGGACCCTCCTTGTAAAGCACGACAGCCCACACATATCCTCATCATCTAACTCTGGGGAGTGTCGATGTTCCCTTCTATTTTGTCGTGCTCTGTCCACTCGTGCTTGCGCTACTGTGTCTCGTGCTCCACTTGTTCTCTCGGGACCCAGCGCCGCTGCAGCGGGTCGTGGACTATTTTGCCTTGCTGCCCCTTCAGGAGGCGGAGTTACGAATGCGGTCCCCATAACTCCGACCCCTGCCATGGCCATGTTGTACAATGCTTCTCTTGGATCTCCGGGAGGTGGTCTATTTGCGAGGATAAAAGCTTGTGTCGCCATATACCCAGCTTCCGGTGTTTTGGGAATAATGTTCCCCTCGTGTCGATTGACATAAAAGACATGTCGAGGTTTTGAACTAGGTTTTCCTCTCTCGCCTGGGTATGTTTTGCAGGCGAGACCTTGCTCTCCTTCGAGCTTCCCCGTAACTATCTCCCGAAGTTCCCGAATGTCGACTTAGCTCCGCTCTTCGCCCGCTTGATGCGGAGGCCGCTTCCCGCCTCCTATCCAACTCGATTTTCTCGTTTCTCGAGCTCCCTCCTGATACGGGCAAGCCTATATTGGTATGCTTGTGACTCCTCAGGTGTTGCCGCGATAGTCATTGGTTCTGTGCCATCGATAGCTCTTGCAACTCGATCCCACACGGCCCGCAGAAATTGCACCATCTCTCATGTTCCTGTTCCGATATATTTTGTTCCCAAACCTCGCGCAAGATCTGCGGGATCGACATACGGATTTCCCGCATCATCGAAAGCCTCTGACGTTGCTGGTTCTGTCCGGCTTGGTTCTCCAATTGCGTAGATCTGATGATATTTTGGATGCTGGATTTTGTCAGGTCTGGTGACACCATTATAGAGATTGGTGAAGACCTTTCCAACAGTGATGGATTTGTCGATGAAGTTGAAGCTGTCGGTGTCGCTCGAGTCATCGCTTATATAGGAGTCCGCAGATGACTCGAAGGACATGTCGCTGAAGATCTTGACGAGTTTTTCGCTTGCCCTGGTGCTGATGAAGCGTGGCGACGAAATCTCCTCGTCTCCAGACTAGATGGATGATGCTGAGCTCGAAAATCGGGATCGACCGTCGATAATCCCAATGAGATCGGAATTTCGAGACGATACGCTCCTTCTTTCTCGACGCGGAAGTGGAACTTTCCGAACGTCATCTCCATGGGCTCCTCCAGATACGCATATGGATCCAAACGGGAGGGCGGGTGAGGTACAAAATCAACTAGACCAGTTTCGATCTGTTTACCTTTGTCCATCGCGTTGCTTGCAGTTGACGAAGTCGATGATCTTGAACGTGCCATCGAGATCAGATCCTTGACACCTCTAATCCCCACAGACGGCGCCAATTGACAAGGGATTAAATTATCAATGCCTACGGGTTGTAGACTAGGGTTTTAGTTGGAAGTAGAGGGCAAGTAGATCTCGAAGGTTTCAAGTCGAAAAGTACTCGACGATATGAAAACTAGGGTTTGTGAGACAATGATTCGATGCTTTTTTGTCCCTCGACTCCCCTTATATAGGAGGTGGAGCCGAGGGATTCGTAATACACAAGTTACAGAGTCCGGGAGGGTTTCCAACTCATCCCGCAAAATTACAAGTATTGCTTCCTAATATAACTCTAGCTTTCCTTAATAACAATTTGGGCTTCCGACTCTCCTTATCCTTCGGGTCGTGGACCTTCAGTAAACCCCGGGTACCATCTTCGGCAGGCCCATTGGGGATGCCTATGTCACCAGGTGGATCAGATCATTCATTAAGGGCTGCACAGAAATTCGACAAGATAGAAAGATATCATCAGAAGGGAACAATCGGACAAGCAAAAGAGGTGGTGAGTAGGAAAAAGGGAACTCACGTCTTCCAGGAAGGGAGTCGACGAACTCCCTGCAGCAACAACTTCTTGATTGCCTCCAGCCCCGGTTCTAGATTTCTTAGTTGGAGGCCCTCGGGGGATAGGCACGGGAGTCAAGGCTTTTGGGCTACGTTCCTGGGGAGGCGAAGTTTCCGCGGCAGTGCGTTTTTCTTCAGAGAGAACCAGGGTGTTGGAAGTGCTCATAGGAGCTGTTCCATGAGCTGCGGGTTCTTCCTCCTCTGCCCCTTCAGTAGACCTGTCAATATAGCAAAAAATAAAAATATGAGAGTACCGAAAGAAACATAAGATAGACGAAGACAAAAAAGAGCAACTTATGAGCTAACAGCGCCCGCATCGGCGAAGGGGTCGAAGGCGTCTTCTTCCTCAGGGGAAGATTCTTTGGCAGTTATTTCGGCAGGCTTGGATGCGCCGGAATCTTCGATAGTGTCTCTTTTCCTCTTGCGCCCATCCGGAGAAGTGGCAGGAGGAGGAGAGATGGAGTGGGCAGAATTAGAGTGTTGCTCTGATTCTGTCTCTTTTGCGGAGGAACCCACGGATTTTTGCCATTCCGCGGCTTCACTCTCAGGAAGAGAGGATTCTTGCGAATCGTCGGTGACAACGAATCGACCATCTACCTCTCCACCTTCAGGTAGGGGGGGAAGAGAAAAAAGAATTTGGTGATCCTACATAAAGCAAAACAAAGAAAACACAAGAAAGTGAGCACACAAGGGAAACAAATGGAAGTCGAAAAAATAGCGAACTCGACCCGAAAGAAAAAACTTACTTGGGGGAGAGCGTGGCTAGCACTGTATGGCTCCATGCGACAGGATGAAGGGACTTCATGTTTTTTGCTCAAGGAGGTAAAACATCGACGAGCTTCTCCAAGTCCTTCACAGAAAGATCCTTGGACAAACGGTCGACATCTTTCGCTCATGAGTACATCCACAGAGGGTTTTTGCAAGCCTGCAGCGGCTACACCCGAATCCTAAGAAAGTAGGCGATTATTTGCACACCCGAGAGTTCTTATCCATCGGTGTTTTGGAGTTGATGGATGTGGGTCATCAGGGCTTCAGTGGCCTCCCTTTCTTTAGCAGTGGCTTCTGTGTCCCAGGATCTGCAACTCTAAATTTCTTCGGCAGGCTCGAACGGCGCAATGCCATATTCCTGGGAGAGGGAGGACTCGTCTTGGATGTACATCCATTTCTTGCACCAGCCTTGGACAGAGTCAGGGAATTTAACGTTGAAGTAATCAACGTTGGGACGGACGCAGATACAGACGCCACCTACATTGTAGATGACGTTCCAAGAATTGTTGCGCCGGAGATAGAAAATATGTTTCCACAGGCCCCAATGGGGATGGATGCCGAGGAAACATTCAAAGAGGGTTATGAAGATAGAAATGTGGAGCAGGGAATTTGGGGTCAGCTGGTGTAGCTGGATCCCGTAGATGAATAAGAGGCCACGAAGAAACTCGTGGATTGGAATGGAAAGGCCGCGAATGAGAAAGTCGACAAAGGTTACCCAGAATCCGATAGGAGGATGAGGGACGCTCTCATCTCCGGGCATCTGCAATGCTTCCTTATTCTTCAGCAAGCCCAGCTTCTTCAGTGTCTTCTGGTCTTGGGCGGAGATCTTGGAGCGCTCCCATCCCGAAATCCTGGCCTTCTCTGCATGCTCGTTGGTGCCCGGAGCGGCGTTCCTGCATAGCTTCGTGCGCGGAGCCATGGGGAGTAGATTGGTGGAAGAACATGAGATAAAAGAGCAAGTGCGCGAGGAGCTCCGACGGACGGCAATGGTGGAGAGAGAGAAGGAGCATATGTGCGGCGCAACGAAGGGGACGAATGAGGAAGACATGGAGAATTTATAGAGGGAAGCTGATCCGCCAAGCTGTTGGATGAAAAGGGCGAGCGTTCCAAGCCCTACACGTGTCCAAAGGGTAAAAGGGTCTTATCATTCTGAAAATACTGAACGGAAGTTACTGCGCGCGTGCCGGAAATTACGGAGGACGTGTGTCCCCCACTTGCGTGACATGTCGACGGCGCAGAATTTTGGGCCCATAACCAAGTGAGGTGACAGAAGTCGTGACTTTCCAAGGTGGGAATCGTGGCTATCGTCAGCAACGACGTCATTCAAGAAAAGCTTCGAGTGGTTCAATTAAATATAGTGACAACAAAACTTCGAGTCCCAAAACAAAGAAATTTTGGGAGCCTATGATCAAATGCAAGCATCTTTTCATATGCTTGGGGGCTACTCTTATCAGAAGTATTGTTTATACTTATGATAAGAGGACATATCGAAAGACAAAAATATAGAGTTGGTCAAAATAACAAAAACTGAGCCTACAGCCAAGTGCAAACACTTGACTGTTGCCTTGGGGGCTGCTCCCATCGGGAGCGCTGGTCGCGCACCCGATGAAATGTGAGAAGGAAAAAAACAAGAGGTTGACAAGACAAGAAATAGAAATGCAGACGAGGAATTATCGTCGTACATCTTCGAGTTACATATAACTCGTCATGTACTCCCATCGGGATATCAAGATATTATCATTAAACAACTCGGAGAAATTAGTAATTTCAGCAGCCGACAAAGGCACTCGACAATATATTCTCAGAGTGCGTCCGGCGCGGTAAAAACTATGGATGCCATAATATTTTACGAAGGTAAGTCCCCAGGATCCATCCTGTGTGGCGTGGTATCGCACCCGAATGCGCTCTACTACTTTATCCATGTGAACAGACACGAAGAAAAATCCTAGCGGACGCGTTAGGTACTCGATAAAATATAACGATAAAATATAGCTGGAATTTGGCTCATGGTAAGACCTTAAGCGGAGCATGTCGAATTACGCCAGTATCCCGAGGTCAAGTCCTGACCTTGAACTAGGTTTTTGCGGGTTTGCCACGAGAGCAGTTAACTGGTATCTGATCCGTCAGATGAACCAGCCCCATCTACCATTATCCCTGTACAAGATATAAATACCTTGAGCAAAGTGTTATGGTAATCCGAAGAATTTATGGATTGACTTTACGACGAAGATTTTACTCGACTCTACGATTCAAGCAAAATCTCGGGGGCTACTGACATAGGCATCCCGAATTGGCCTACCGAATAAGGTACCCGAGGTTATCTGGAGGCTCACGACCCGAAGCTTATGAGGCCCAGAAGCCCAATAAACATTGATATGGAAGATAGAGATAGATTAGGAATAAAGAGTCTTGTAATAATACGGGAAGGACTCAAATAGTTTCACGGAGTTTGTAACTTGTACGATACGAAAACCTCGGCTCCATCTCCTATATAAAGGGGAGCCAAGGGAGAAAGAAAGGATCGATATCATTGTCAACACACACCCTAGTTTTTCATAGTCGAGCACCTTTTCGGCTGAACCTTCGAGATCTACTTGCCCTCTACTTTCCGCGAAACCCTAGTCTACAATCTGTAGGCATTGACATGCTAAACCCTTGTCAGGCAAGGACCGGGCCTGGCACCGGGCGGGGGCGCTAGACTCCTTGGATCGATGCCCGGTGTGCACCGGTGCAGGAGCCGGCAGGCGCCGGATCAGCCGGCGTGTGAGCCGGTGGCGCCGGACTGGCTGGCGTGGCGGCCGGTGTTGCCGAGCGTGGCGCCGGCCTGGAATTCTTCTTCTCCTTCGCGCATGCCTCCCTCTCCCCCCTCGCGCGTCCATGGGATCTCTTCATGTCCAGCACCATGTCCAGCTGTTCTCCTCCTCATTGTGCGATGCTTCCTTTATCCTCGTACCTGATCATACACAAGTGAAAGGACTTAGGCAGTATAAAATTCTCATCAATCAAAGTATCATTTAAGAACAAGTTCACCTGTTGCTTTAGTAGCTTCTCACGAGCTCTTGTCATAGGTCCAATACTGATTTCATTGGACTTGAACTTCATAGCAATATCTTCTTCATCTTGCAATGATGGAGGTAGTAGTTCGGTAGGGATGTCCTCATCATCTCCCCCCCCTTCATAAGGTGTCGACCTCGACACTCCAAGGTCTTCTCCGTCATATGGTGTCAAATCAGCAACATTAAAAGAATTACTGACACCAAACTCATCAGTTGGAAGATCTATAGAGTATGCATTATCATTGATCTTGGCAAGCACTTTGTAAGGACCAACACCACGAGGAAGCAACTTGAAATTTCGTAGCTTCAGGAACCTATCCTTGCGAAAATGAACCCAGACCATATCACCAGGCTTGAACAACATCTTCTTGCGCTTCTTCTTCATCCTTGCAACATTGTTCTTGCCTTTCTTCTCAATCAGCTCTTTAGTCTTCTCATGTATCTTCCGTACAAAATCTGCCCTCTTGGATGCCTCCATATTGACTCTCTCATGGATGGGTAGAGGCAACAAGTCAAGTGGAGTAATGGGTTTGAAACCATACACCAACTCAAACGGACACAACTCTGTGGTAAAATGTACCGCCCTGTTGTAAGCAAACTCCAGAAAGTTTCTCAGAAAATATGCAATTGGATGACCCTCTTGCATCAACACACCACCAATTTCAATACCACTAGCATCACATTCAATCTCAAATTGTTTATTGAAATCAGGAAGTGCAAGCAACGGTGCAAAAGCTAACATACGTTTTAGCTCATCAAAAGCATGATCTTGGGCGGCGCCCCACTCAAAAGCAACACCCTTTTTAGTCAATTCATTCAAAGGTGCATCAATAATACTAAAATTGGGCACAAATCTTCTATAAAACCCAGCAAGACCATTCAAATTTCTTACTTGACTCACATTCATGGGAGTAGACCAATTTTGAATTTCTTCAATTTTAGATACCTCTACTCCATGTTTAGAGACAACATAACCCAGAAATATGACCTTATCTTTGCAAAATGTGCACTTCTTAAGATTACCATAGAGTTTATTACCACGCAACACTTGCAAAACATGTCGAATATGCATAGTATGATCAGATTCATTGCGACTGTAAATTAATATGTCATCAAAGTACACAACCACAAATTTGCCAATAAAATCACGCAAAACGTGGTTCATCAGTCTCATGAAAGTACTAGGTGCATTAGTTAAACAAAAAGGCATTACTAACCACCCATATAAACCAAATTTTGTTTTAAAGGTTGTTTTCCATTCACCCCCCTCTTTCATCCTAATTTGATGATAACCACTACGCAAATCAATCTTAGAGAAAACAACAACACCACTCTATTCATTTAGCATATCCTCTAAACGGGGAATAGGATGACGATATCGAATAGTAATGTTGTTTATCGCTCTACAATCAACACACATGCTCCATGTACCATCTTTCTTAGGAACTTGAATAACATGAATAACACAAGGACTTAGTCTTATGCGAATATAACCTTTGTCGAGTAGAACTTGTACTTGCTTCTGTATCTCCTTCGTCTCTTTGGGGTTCGTCATGTATGGTGCCCTATTGGGCAGCGAGGCACCGGGGATCAAGTCAAATTGATTCTCAATACCACGCAATGGTGGCAATCCTACGGGCACCTCCTCCAGAAACACGTCGCTGAATTCCTGCAAAACATGAGAAACACCAAGAGGAATAGGGGCCATGTTGTTAGAAACCAAGACCTCACCCTTGTACATAAGCACAAGAGGCATATTTGTAGGATCCTCACTAAACTCTCTCATATCCTTTTTGATGGCTAATATAACTAAGGAATTCACTCTCTAACTTTTCGTTATATAACTCACGACATTACAATTCTCTCGCCTATCTATGGTTGCATCCTCCAAGTTTACTTCAACTTTCTAACGAGATTCATTGACAATTTGCTGTGGTGACATACGCTGTAAGTTATTTTTCTTGCCCTTGAACTCCAAGTGATATGTATTGGCGCGGCCATTGTGTTGCACAGAACGGTCATAGAGCCATGGCCGGCCCAACAGCAGGTGACATACCGTCATAGGAACCACATCAAAATCAATGGAATCCTTATACGGTCCTATCTAGTCAACACGCACCATGTGGTTTACCTTCATCTCACCATTGTCGCTCAACCACTGAATATAATATGGATGCAGGTGCGGTAGATACTTCAGTTTCAGCTTGGCACATAACTCCTTGCTTGCTAAATTGTGATAACTCCCGCCATCAATAATGACCTTGCAAGCTTTATCAGGACCAATTAGTGCCTTTGTTTGGAACAAATTGCAGCGCTGAGTAGATGCACTTGGCTACACATTGAGAGCACGTTGTGACACAACAATAGTGCAAGCTTCAGACGGAAAAGCATCTACACAATCACTGTCATAATCATCATCATCTAGAGCATCCGGATCAGCATCATCTCCAGTCTCATACTCATCATTGTCATTAATGATCATTACTTTACGGTTAGGACAATCTCTCTTGAAGTGACCCTTGCCACCACATGTATGACAATTCATATCGCGGTTGCGCGCCGTAGACATGCTAGAACCACTTCCACTTGCAGCAGGTTCAGACTTCTTTATGTTGGACACATTGGAGACCGGCTTGCTATACGGAGTAGGAAACATTGCGTTGATGGCGCCGGCGCCGTAGAGGGTGGCGCCCTAGATGTAAAGCGCCCAGCTCCTGTAGCATGGCCTTTAATTTGCGCTTCTTCCGCTAACTGTGCGTCAGCTTCTCTTGCATGATGTAGTAGCTCATTCTTAGTAGTGTAACGGTGATGACGAACAATGCCTTTGATATTATACTTCAAACCATGTAGAAAACGCTGCATTGTCATCTCAAGTGACTCACAGACACGGCCACGCTGCATAAGCATCTCCATCTCCATGAAATAAGCACCAACCGTCATAACACCTTGTCTCAAGAGGGTCAACTTATCATATATAGATCGCAAATAATTAGTGGGAACAAAGTGAGCCTGCATAATTGCCTTCATCTCGCGCCATGCATGTAAGAACATGAACTTGTCCATCTTCTTGACGAGCACATGTAACGCCATCCCACCAACGCAATGCATAGCAATCTTAATCTTCCTATCTTTAGTATAGTCATGTAGGCGCCATAACTTCTCAATTTTCAGCTCCCAAGTGAGGTATTCTTCAACATCAGGACCTCCTTCAAATTTGGGAATTGAGAATTTTGGCTTACCTAAACCATCGTCTTGCGGTTGTGGAGGAACACAACGAGCTCCGAGTTCGGCAAAGCCACGACCACGGTTACCACGTCCAACACCACGACCAACACCACGCTCTTCAGCAGCGGGTTCTTCATTAAAGTTACCATGATTACTCTCCTCATCTTAATGATGTGACTGTTGTCGTTGTTGAGTCAGATTATCAATGGCAAATGTCAACGCTTGAAGATTGCGTTGAATATCCGTCATTTGTACTTGGATTGTATTGACGGTCTCATTAGTAGTGTCCAGCTTCTTGGTGACCTTCTGAATGTCATCATTAAGTCCTTCGCCCTGTTCACGGAATTCACGTTGCATCTCATTACGAAGAGCTTCATACTCCCTCCAAGAAACAATGTCAGCTCCATCCTTCTTTTTCTGGTCAACAATTTTAGCATCACTAGAAGACATGGTTAGTAGGTTAGTGCACTAAAACAAATATCTGTGGTGGTACTCTCACAACACTCAAAAACTGATAAGAAAGGTAAATCTTACCGCTCCAAAGTGAATTAGTATTGCTTACCACTTGGATTGAAAACTAGTGCACAGATGTAGCGAAGCGAATATCAAGGGTATAAGAACAATCACACGAGAAAGCAGGATATATGTGGGGCTGTAGGTAGGCTACCTATTTGCACCAATAACAAGCTCTAGCGCTGACCGTAGAACAACCAATGATACTCACACAAGGCGATAAATGTGGCAATGCAACTATATGGATGAACAGGTTGCAATGCACTCGAGAGACACTAGCAAAGCTCAACGGAAACAGACACAAGATTGCTCAACTACGGGTGCAGAAAAGTAAACTAGGCCTTCACTTGATCTCTTTACTAGCACTTCACATTTTTTTATTTTTCTTTATATCACACGCAACAATGTAGCTCCTTTTTCTTCTTTTCTTATTTTCTTATTTTCTATTTTTTTTGATTTTATGACTCTAGTCTTTGTAACACGGCCAACAGAAATTGCAAAGCACCGATAACCTAATGAGCAGCCTGTCGAGCGATAAAACTAGTCTCTTTTGGGAAAATTCCTAGTCATGTATATCGAAAGGCTGTGTCTATGGTTGGGAACAAGCAAACTGTACGCTATGTGGACTCGGAGCAACAAAAACTGAAAACTAGATGATAGTGAAAACGCAAATCCTAACAATCTACTAGATGGAAGAAAAAGATACGCAAAAACAAGACTACGAAAAGCAACTAAAACATGAAATTGATGCAATCTAAGGCTATGGCTGTTGCCTGCCAAAACCCACCGGCGAGCACCGACGAGCAACACGGAGAGCCGGGAGGCTCCCAGGACTGCTGGAGGGCCCTGGTCCCTCGGGCGACGGCCCGCAATGCTTCGGCACACGTCCTGGCTAATGCAAGGGCGTGCCACCTGACCTATACCTGGTCAGGAAGGTGATGGATTGCTTCGATTAGTTTCCTGCATGGCAAACACGTAAACATTAAATACGAGCCCCGATCGGCTCTTAGGTTACCCTGTGGATCGGCTCAAAGAGCCGATTACCCCATGGTTCACATTGGATTTACGATAACATGGGGATCCTGCTTTATCAATATAAAGTTAAACCAATCTACGACAGTCTAGGGTTTTCACCGCATAACCGGAACATCCTACACGTAGTTGAGCCTAGCAGATACGTAAGATGATGGAAAACCAGTCCTAAAGAGGTCTAAAAACCAACACGAAGTCGATCCCCGGAACAATCCCTCTAAGACTAGTAAACCATACCTTACGCACTACCGGATCGTTCAACCCGTTTGCAAGGCCTAACCATGCGGATATCAAACCAATCCTTGGAGAACAAGGAATAACTATAACGGATCAGATCTACTAAATAAAGAACAAGCAAGATGCTGCCCTTACACCCAAGATAGGTGCAAATGCAGCTAGATATTGAGGGGCAGCGTAGCTAAGCAAGCATATCATGAAAGTATCGACATCAGCCCCAAAACATCCACGATAAGGGTGTTGCTCGCCATCATAAAGGCTTCAGTACGAGCAACACCAACAACGAATAAACTGATACTGCCTAGATCGCAAGATGCGATCTAGGCAGCATGTTGCTTACCCGGAAGAAACCCTCGAAACAAGGGGTGGCGATGCGCCTAGATTGGTTTGTTGTGAACGTGATCATCCTCCTTTCTTAATAACCCTAGGTACATATTTATAGTCCGTGGACTTTCTAGTTTGGAAATAAACCTAACCGTGTACGAGCTAAACTCTATCTCTTAATCCTAACAAAATCTACCATAATGTACAAATACAAGGGCAATCTAGCCCACACTCTCGCACGAGGCCGATTCAAAGACATTTCATGTGCATATCCTCTAAGCCCATCTCAATTACGGCCCATCTCTTGATCCGGTTAAATTCTGGTGATAACACATGCCCCCTGGTTTTGGCAATAATAATTCCAAAACCACTCTGTTTTTTCTTCGTCGGGTCACGCGTGGCAGAGCAGAACCGCTGCAGTATCCTTTCATCATGATGCCTTGCCTTCTCAACTTCTCTGCACGATTTGACAGTTTTGGCACCACGTCCTCGGAAACCGCCGCAACATTAAATCTCCACTATATCCCCTTTATTTAACTGCGTCGAGCAGTTCGCTTCTTCATCCCCCTGCTCCGTACTAGCCATCGGAAAGCCCTCCTCTGCACCATGGACTCCTCCTCCTCCTCCTCTGCCTCTGTTATCACCAGAATTTGACCGGATCAGAGGTGGGCCGCGATTACAGATGGGCTTGAAGAATATATATGGAAGAAATACATGAATCGGCCTTGTATACAAAGTTTGGGCTAGTTTGCCCGTGTATATGTAACATAGTAGGATACGTGTCGGTTAGATAGAGTTTGGCTCGTGCACGGTTGGGATTATTCCCACGTTAGAAAGTCTACGGACTATAAATATGTATCTAGGGTTTATGAAATAAACAACAATCACGTTCACCACAAACCAATCTAGGCGCATCGCCAACTCCCTTGTCTCGAGGGTTTCTTCCGGGTAAGCATCATGCTGCCTAGATCGCATCTTGCGATCTAGGTAGTACACGTTTATTCGTTGTTCATGCGTTGCTCGTGCTTGAAGCCTTGTTGATGGCGAGCAACGTAGTTATCATAGATGTTTTAGGGTTAGCATTGTTCATCGTATCATATGCTCGTCGTCGTGCAACCCTTAGATGTCTAGCCGCCCTTACACCTATCTTGGGTGTAAGGGCGGCACCCGCTTGATCATTATTTAGTAGATCCGATCCGTTATGATTGCTCCTTGTTCTTCAAGGATTAGTTTAATATCTCGCATAGTTAGGCCTTACAAACGGGTTGAAGGATCCAGTGGCGCGTAGGGTGTAGTTCGCTAGCCCTAGACAGGATGTTCCGGGGATCAACTTCGTGTTGGTTTTTAGGCCTTGTCTAGGGTCGGTTTACGATCACCGTGCGTGGCCGCCAGGCTCAATCACGAGTAGGATGTTCCGATTATGTGGTGAAAACCCTAATCGTAGTAGGTCGTTTTAGCTTTATTTCGATCAAGCAGGACCACCATCTGATCGTACATCTCGTACGGATCATGGGTGGATCGGCTCCTTGAGCCGATTCACAGGACAACCTGAGAGCCGATCGAGGCTCGTATTTAATGTTTACGTGTATGCCATGCAGGAAACTAAGCGATGCACATCCAACACCTTCCTGACCAGGTATAGGTCAGGTGGCATGCCCTTGCATCAGCATCGGACGTGCGTGCCGGAGTCTTTGCGGGCCTTCGCTCGGAGGGGCCAGGGCCAGCCGCAGCCCTGGGAGCCTCCCGGCTCTACTGTGTTGCCCGTCGCTGCTCGCCGGTGGGTTTCTGACCGCAACACATTCTGGCACGCCCGGTGGGACAATCTTCGACATCAACCGCATCGCCATCTACATCCGAGATGGCGGAAGGAACTCCAGTCACGTACGAGGATCTGACCGAGGAGCTCAAGAAGAAGTATGACGAGGTCAAAGCGATCCTCGAAGCCGACCTCATCGGCTCTTTTCACGGAACCCGCTCACATGGCATCGGGTGGAAAGGGTTCTCACCTGAAGCGCGCTCGATGGAGTGGACCTGTCCGCCCCGTCGAGAAGAATGCACCGGGTCGCTGCGTCGGGAGATTAACTTCATGGTAGCTCATTCGCTGCACCGCCATTACGAGAGCCCGGTGAACACTTTGGAGCGTGTCGCTCTTCGCGTGATCCAGGAAATCATGAAGCATCAGCACTCTCCGTCGGGACCAGCTCTAGGGACTCACCAAGGAGAGATGCCACTCCAGTCCCATCCACCGCTGCCATTCGCGTTGGCAGCACCAGAAGTGCCGAATTCACCGGCATACGTCGTCTACAAGATCGGTGGCGACCCTAGTGACTACCAGTTCTTGCATGAGGCGCCTAAGGAGATCCCTCACGGATACACGTGCACATACGTGCCAGACTGCAGTAATTGGGCACTCACAAACCACACTGCAACAGCAGGGACTTGAGGAACTTCGGGGACAGATCTTGAGAAGCAGACGTGGCTAGCCAAGTACGCCACCCCGATAAACCTCCAGAGCCCAACTCCTGCAGTTGGCTCAGAGCTTGAGAAGCAAGCATGGCTGGATAAGTATGCCACTCCGGCAAATCTTCAGAGTTCGACTCCTGCAGCCAGCACCGCGGATCAGATCAGTACGATATTGAGAGACCAGTTCGGCATGGTGCCGAAGAGGAGGGCAATCGGCTATTCCAAGCCGTACCCCAACGAGTACGAGTTGACCCCACTACCACCCAAATATCGGCTCCCTGAATTCTCCAAATTTAGTGGATCAGATGGTTCCAGCTCAATCGAGCATGTGAGCCGATATTTGGCACAGGCGGGCACGATCTCGGCATCGGATGAGCTGCGTGTGAGGTTCTTCGCACGGTCCCTCACGGGATCGGCTTTCGGGTGGTACGCATCGCTGCCACCGGACTCAATCCGGACTTGGAAGCGGTTGGAGGAGCAGTTCCACATGCGGTATCACTCGGAGGCTTCCGAGGCTGGCATTGCCGATCTAGCACAAGTACGACGAAGCGCGGAGAAACGGTGTCGGAATACATCCGGCGCTTCGAAATGTTAGGAACCGATGCTATTCGGCTCGTGTGAGCTGAAAAGAAGCGATCGAGTTGGCGGTGGTGGGTCTCGCATCACCGATCAAGGACGTGGCCTCCCAAGCGAGACTACCCTTCACCGGCGCACATGGTGCGAAAGCTGTCATTATATGAACGGCGCCACCCGGATGTATACCGGGATAAATTCAAGCGTGCGGTGGTCCTGGTTGAGGCGGATGAGGATGAAGGCTCGCGGGAGATCAAGAGGTAGCGGTAGCTGAATGGACTCGGTGGGCAAGCCCCGTGTCCCGCAAGTGGGTTAAGCCACAAGGTCCTCCAAGAGGGTTTGACTTCGACGTCACCAAGGCTGAGCAAATTTTCGACCTCTTGCTTAAGGAGAAACAGCTAAAGGTACCCGAAGGCCACAAGATCCCCACGGCGCAGGAGCTGAACGGGAAGCCATACTGCAAGTGGCATAACACGTTCACCCACGCCACCAACGACTGTAGGGTGTGGCGTCAACAGGTCCAAATGGCGATAGAACAAGGGCGTCTAATTTTCAGCCAGTACGCCATGAAGGTTGACACACACCCCTTCCCCGCCGTTAACATGGTGGAGTGCACTTACCATGGAGGGTGCCAGCCAGGATTCTCGTGCAATATCAACATGGTAGGACCTGGGCACCACTCTGGTAAGGACGGAGACGAGGGCAGCTGCTCTCATAGCAAGGACACGAGAGGAAGCCGTTCCACGCGATCGGCTCCGTCACGATGGCAAGCGCTACATCACAGAGGGAGAAGTGAGGAACGTAAGATATCAGCGACCTCTCTCTGATCACCTCCTCAACAAGTATGTGAGTCAATATGACCAACGCCGACGGTATAACAGCGAGGACGAAAGAGATCGTCTGGCTTGGGACGCCAGGAGACATCATCGGCATGATCGCGACGAGAAGAGATATGAGCGCCACGCCAAGGAAAAGTCGAGAGAGCAAGACGACGTGGATAGGCACTAGGACTGTCCCTTCTTCAGACACTGCTGGGATTCAGGAATGAGCCGATTGCCTACAATCGGCAACTGCCCAGAATGTAAACAGAAGAAGAAGGATGCAGTTAACGTGTCCGTGTTCAAACGTCTAGGGCCTTTCCCGCCTCGGAACAAGCACGCTGAGTCCTCTCGGGTGGAAGATCTCGAGGAATTAGAAGACGATGATGATGAAGAAGAAGATAAGTACCACCGGCCAAGGTGGTGCCCTGATGGACTCAGCCGTTCCCAAAAGCGTAGGGTTCAGCGACTACGTGGTTTGGAGGAAGACGAGCGGTTATACCTGCACACGTTGAGGAAGGCGCGGCCTGATCTGGCCGCTAAAATTCAGCTAACCCTGGACGAAGAAGGTCGGCCACAAAGGAAAGAGTGGCGCCCCAGACAAAAGAAAGCCGATGATGAAACATCGGCTGGCACAAACATGGTGTTCATCCTTCCGACGGAGTTTAGTGCTCCGAGATTAGACGAGGCACCTGTGGCACAACTTGATCTGCGGCCCACGGCCGGTTATCTTTGAGAAGCCACGAGAAAGAAGCTACGGACACCTGAAGGCCTTGTACTTGCGAGGCTATATCAATGGGCAGCACTGTCAACAAGATGCTTGGTGGACACCGGAGCGGCAGTCAACATTATGCCATACTCCATGCTACGTCGGTTAGGACGCTCTAGCTCGGATCTGATCAAGACCAATGTGACACTGAGCGATTTCAACGGCCAAGCATTTGATGCACAAGGTGTTCTGAACGTGGATCTGACCGTAGGAAGGAAAACCATCCCTACGACGTTCTTTATTGTCGATAGCAAGAGCACCTACGCTGTCCTGCTAGGAAGAGATTGGATCCACGCCAACTGTTGCATTCCATCCACAATGCACCAATGCTTAATACAGTGGGATGGAGATGAAGTAGAGGTCGTCCACGCGGATGATTCAGCCGAGATTTCAACGGCTGGCATGAACGTTTGGGAGACAACGGGCCAAGAGCCACTCTCAGGCATCAATTTGGACGACTGCGAGCGCATCGACGTGACGAAGGACGGGGTAAGGCTGGTCTTATCCACCGGCCTGACCGTGTAACAAGAGCAACATCTATGGACAAACGTGGCGATGCCGATCCGTGTGATCGGCCCCAAGGATCTATGAAGGAACATTGCAAAGCCTTCAGTGAGCGATTTGATCAACGTGGAGGCCGATTCCAGCAATCGGCCAAAAAATTATCTTCATCATACGTTCTGCCTATGTTCAACGTCGATCTAATGGGCAACGGTTTTACGTCGGCTGATGAGCTGGAAGAAGTCAAAACTGGTCCTAACAGAGCCGACGTTCACATATAGTGCCTTGGCTAACCACAGAGCCGATATCAGCAGTTACCGGCGGAATCGGCTCGGGGGCACCTAATCGGATGAACATGTGCGATACATGTGCGGTGAAATATCGGGGGCCGATAGAAAAATCGGCCGAGTAAATTTTTTTCATGATGTACGGCCGATGCACGGACATCGACTTTAGAGCTAAGGAACAAAGCCGATGCACGGCCATCGACTCTAGTGCAAATTTCATGGGATCTACCAGTGGCGTGTTCAAGACACGAGGACCTCCAACTCTGTGCGCAAGGTTGCCAGTTCAGCAGTGCTGTCAGAGGAGTTTTGGGCGTACAAGGGTTTTCATGGTACAACCTTGTCAGAGGAGTTTTGGTTTCTAAGCCGCTGGTGATCATCTGCAGTATCGGCTTTCAACGGAAGAACAGTGGTCGGCTCTGGCTGGCTCTGCATGGTAGCTTTCTCAGATGTGATCGAGCTCAGGTCCATTTGTCTGAATTGCATGTCCTCATCACTGTTTTCGCCTTGACTGAGGCTCGGGGGGCAGCTGACCTGGTAGATGCTCTGTTTTTAGAAGCCGATTGGAGTGTCATCGGCTGGTCTTGCGTCGCAATCTTCTTCAAAGGTGGTGAGTTCTTGCAGAAAAGGATCGCTGGGGCTGGGATCCATCATCACCGATAGGGAGTTGGCTACGGGCCATCCGGTTGCTGCAAAGAAACGGAAGCGGGGTTATAAAGTATCACCGAGGAGATTTGCGAGCAGGTGATATCCGTTCGCAGAAGTATCGGCTTCAGCGTCAAGTCGTTTCAGCAGCGGTTCTAGGGCTCTCTTGAAGGCATTGGTCTTCCACATTGTCCACCGAGCTCAAAGTCATCGGTCGAAAAGATGAAGGATAGATCGTGAGGAACTGATGCGTTGACCTCGGCTTATTGAGCATTGACCAAGTTTACGATCACTCCGTAGTCAAAGAGATGAAGGCGGATTATGAGGGACCGATGCGTTGCCATCGGCTCATTGAGCATTGGCTAAGTGGACAATCGGCAAAGTCAGTATGAGGGGAAATCGGCTGAATTAGCATAAAGGAAATCGGCAAAATCAAATTGGGGAAATTCTTCATTGATAAACGAGATTTCTTACATAAAGAGCTGATTGCTCTCAAAAGGAGGTACTAGGGGATACATTGCCCCATCTACTACTACGATCCTATGCTAGGGGTCCTATCTACGGGCCGTCAGCTGCCCTCGTCGTCGCCGTCGTCGCCGGCTGTCGGCGCTACTCCCGGCGGGCTCGTCGTCGGCTGCTGTAGCGGCCGCCGGCGGGACCCTCGTTGTCCTCGTCTTCCTCGTCGGCATCGTCGTCGTCGGCTGTCGAAGTCGCTGAGGTTCCCCGGCCGAGGGCGGAAGCGCTTGGCCGGCGGTTCGTCGGAGGAGGTGTCGTCCTCCTCCTCCTCCCTCCTCCTCCTCGGAGAAGGTGAAGTCATCACAGGAGAAGCGATCGTCATCGCTCTCCTCCTCCGTCTCCCCGTCGGCGAGGAAGCGGAGGTCACTTTCCCCGTCGGTCGAGGACTTGTCGTCCTCAGACCAGACGGAGAAGTCGTGACTGGGCTCATCCCCGGCTTCGATGGCGCGGCGGATGTTGGCCGCATGGGCCTCCTCCGGGTCCCACTCCGGCGTCGGCTCGCGGGAGGAGGAGGATTCGATGGAAAGACCCGATGAGGCAGAGGAGGAAGAAGACATGGTGGCGCAGGAGGGCTTTTGAAGTGCTAATGCGAAGGGGATGAAGAAACGAACTGTTTGGAACGGTTAAATAAAAGGGGATATAGTGGAGATTCAATGCCACAGCAGTTTCCGAGGAAGTGGTGCCCAACAAAAGAGAAAAAAAATTTGCCAGGTCACGCGGAGAAGTGGAAGAGGCAAGGCATCATGACGAAGGATACTGCGACGGTTACGCTGCTGCCACGACATGACCCGACGAAGAAAAGCGAGTGATTTTGGAATTGTCATTTCCAAAACCAGGGGGGCATGTGTTATCACCAGAATTTGACCGGATCAGAGGTGGGCCGCGATTACAGATGGGCTTGAAGAATATATATGGAAGAAATACATGAATCGGCCTTGTATACAAAGTTTGGGCTAGTTTGCCCGTGTATACGTAACATAGTAGGATACGTGTCGGTTAGATAGAGTTTGGCTCGTGCACGGTTGGGATTATTCCCACGTTAGAAAGTCTACGGACTATAAATATGTATCTAGGGTTTATGAAATAAACAACAATCACGTTCACCACAAACCAATCTAGGCGCATCGCCAACTCCCTTGTCTCGAGGGTTTCTTCCGGGTAAGCATCATGCTGCCTAGATCGCATCTTGCGATCTAGGTAGTACACGTTTATTCGTTGTTCATGCGTTGCTCGTGCTTGAAGCCTTGTTGATGGCGAGCAACGTAGTTATCATAGATGTTTTAGGGTTAGCATTGTTCATCGTATCATATGCTCGTCGTCGTGCAACCCTTAGATGTCTAGCCGCCCTTACACCTATCTTGGGTGTAAGGGCGGCACCCGCTTGATCATTATTTAGTAGATCCGATCCGTTATGATTGCTCCTTGTTCTTCAAGGATTAGTTTAATATCTGCATAGTTAGGCCTTACAAACGGGTTGAAGGATCCGGTGGCGCGTAGGGTGTAGTTCGCTAGCCCTAGACGAGGATGTTCCGGGGATCAACTTCGTGTTGGTTTTTAGGCCTTGTCTAGGGTCGGTTTACGATCACCGTGCGTGGCCGCCAGGCTCAATCACGAGTAGGATGTTCCGATTATGTGGTGAAAACCCTAAATCGTAGTAGGTCGTTTTAGCTTTATTTCGATCAAGCATGACCACCATCTGATCGTACATCTCATACGGATCATGGGTGGATCGGCTCCTTGAGCCGATTCACAGGACAAACTGAGAGCCGATCGAGGCTCGTATTTAATGTTTATGTGTATGCCATGCAGAAAACTAAGCGAGGCACATCCAACACCTTCACGACC
>NC_061510.1:285117483-285172596 GCF_022539505.1 Lolium rigidum
AAACAAAGAGAAAATAAATTTCCTTTTTCCAAAAATGAGAACCAACAAAAACTTTTCTTATATAGGGTGCTATGCTTAGTGCTCCTACCTATTACTTGTGTTTTTGCCATGATGAGTGTTATTATGCTTATGTGATAAACCCTAAAACCCTAAAGTGATCAAGTGAAGATCACAAACCAAATAAAATAAAAGAGAAACAAATCAAATAAGAAAAACCCAAAACCCTAACCCTCTCAAAAATATTTTGGATCTATTTTGAGAAACCAAAATAGAAGAAAAATACATATGTGGGCCTATAGCCCTAATATGGAGATTTTGAACTCTACTTTTCTTACTTTGCTAAAATGATGGTGAGCCCTTGCAAAACTTACTAAACCCTAAACCTCATCCCTCTTGTCATCAATCTTTGAAAAATAAAATAAAAAGAAAAGATCTTATTTAAGAAAAAGGCATATGCAAGCCTATGGATACTTGTTGAGAAGGATGAGCTTTGCCTTGTCTACCTTGAGTAGATGAATTGAAATACCTCAACACACTCAACAAAGCACTTACCAACCAATTCAAGTATGAAACAAAATAAAATCAAACATATGCATAGAGGCATATGTGCCTATGGCTATTTTTGTAAAACTTTACCCTAGGCCTTTCTATGTTATTTAGAGGATTGGAAAACCTTCATAAACCTTATCTAGTACTTCTCAAACCCAATCCAAAGTGAAACAAAAAGATTTTAAAAAGAAAGTAATATTGCCATAGAGGCATATGAGAGCAAAATATCAAATTTGTGAAATTGAGGATCTTGATCCTAAGACTTGTAGTGAATGGTTGGATCACTCCTATATACCATTTCAACACTCAACCACATCAATTGGGTCAAGCCTAGTCAAACTAAAAATCAAATGCCACATATGCATAGAGGCATATGTGACACATAGCCATTTTCACCAATTCTTGTCCTATGCACTTCTACTTTAACCAAATGGTGTGAAACCATCTCTAAACCTAATCTAACCCTAAATTGACCCTCAACCTTGCCCAAGTGAAGCAAGGGGAGCACATTACAAGAATAAGAAGAATTGACATGTCACCTCCCATGTGTTATGGCCAATTTAGCAAGTCTTTGAGCTAGACCTTTTGGAATGGTTTCAATGGTTGGGAAATGTTCCTAAACTAGTAAGAATCACTTTGGAGTCAAGAAAAATCAAATCAAAAGGAGAGAACACAAATAGGGAGAAAATCCCATTTTCACTCACATACACATTTAGCCAAATTATCAAATCTTGACCTAGCCACCTCCATTGCCTCAAAATGGTTTCAACCTTTCACCTAACTCAATCTAACACCAAATAAACCTCACTCATGTCAAAATGAAGCAAAAGAAAAATAAAAGAATAAAAGTTAGAAAATCACAAAACCCTCACATAAGGCTTATGCCATTTTTATAAATTTTGACCCTAGACCAATTTGGTCTTCACCATTAGTTGAATAATGATACTAAGCACTTATTACAACTTTGGGAATCAAAGAATCACAATTCAAATAATTTTCAAATGCAAATCCAACTCACATATGATAATGGTCAAAATTGACAATTATAGTCTGATCACTACTTTGAGCCATTGCCATTAAATTTTCTCACATCAAATCTTGCTAACTCTTTGCACCATTTCAAAGTCAACATCAAGGTGAACAACTTTTGTAAAGATCACCATGCCAAAATCCTTCTTGATCATTAGCTATGCTCATCCAAAGATTCAACTTTTTAACATAGTCGACAATCTCAAACTTAACAAATTTTGCAAATTCTTGAATTCCACAATTCCACCACCACCTCTAATCATCTCTGGTCAAATACAACTTATCTAAACACACACATTTCAAATTGTTCAACCATGGAAATTAAATCAAATTTGGAGAATATTTGCAAAATCCAAATATGGCACTATTTGAAACTATTCCAAATAGTGATTCTACCCCATCTAATCTACCCCAATTACACCCTACTGGTCCCCTTGTCCCCTCTGACCATAACTAAACCACATAAACCCTAGGGGAGAGGCTAGCTGGCCATGGACATGGCCATGTCACCCCCATGCCGGCCATGTTCCTCTTTTTCTTCTCCCCTTCACTCACCACCCTGGCCACCTCGCCATAGCTCGCCACCTCTCTCTCCTACACCACCTAGCACCGGCCAAATCGACAGAACGCGGTGACCACGCCGCACCACGCGCGCCCAAAACCCCACAGACATGCCGCTCGTGTCGCACGAGTGCACGCGCGGGCACGTTCCGGACACTCGCCGCGCCACCACCTCACGCCGCCCCGGCCCCGCTCGCAACGCGTTGAGCATCCACTCGCCACCGCGACGCCGCCGGACACCCGCCGGACCACGACCCGTGCCCGCCGCCGCCGGGAGACGGCGACACGATCCCGTGAACGACGCGGCAGACATGGACGCAGCCGCGACCAAACCAGCCACCGCCCGACCGTGCCGTTGCTACCTACGCGTACTCGCTCGGACGAGGAGAACGTCGTAGCACCCTCGCCTAGCCCAACCGCTCGCCGGAATCGCCGCGCCATGGTCGACTTCCTCACGGCCCCGCAGCACCCTTGCCCTCTATAAATACCGCGTTCCCTGGACGAAGCTGAGCACACCATCTCGATCCCCATCCTCCACTTCCTCTCCTCCACCCAGTAGCTACCTCGATTGTCGCCGGAGCTGCTCCAATTTGAAGACCGGAGCCCGCCAGGACCTCACCTCTCCGCCGTCGATTGACGCCATTCCAGGAGGAGCCGCCGGTGCCAGGAGCTTCCTCATCGACCACATCTACCCCGAGCACACTGCCATCCCTTGTTGGAGCCGCCGTAAGCCCCCCGACCCCCTAGCGCCGCCGTGCTCGCAACCATTTTCGCCGGAGACGACGACGCACCGGCGCCGTCCGATCTTGCTCTAATCCAACGCCCGTTAGCTCCCGTACCGATTCGGGTTTTGAATAGAGGCCGACGAGTGGCCCCCACTTTGTCGGGCGGCCCACTCGCACGAGTTGCGCTCGCTGGGCCGTTTTTCCCTTTTTCAAACCATTTCGGCCCAACTCGGCTCCCGCCGGCCCTTTTACTCAAATGAGATTTAATTCAAATCCTTTTCAAATCAATACCGCCCAAAATTTGAAAACCCATAGATTCAAATTGGCTCAACCAAATTTAATGAACTTTATATTGTTGGAAAGCTAGAGAAATTATCTACAACATGCCACTGGTCCCATGACCATATTCTTTGTAGAATTAACCTGATAAAAATAACAAGGCAGGGACTTTTTCCTATTCAAATAATTATTAAAAATCAACCAAAATAGATATTAAGTTAATTCCAACTCTAATAGCTCACATTTGACTTACACTAATTGTTTATGCAAGAAAA
Source organism: Lolium rigidum (assembly GCF_022539505.1). Taxonomy (NCBI): domain Eukaryota; kingdom Viridiplantae; phylum Streptophyta; class Magnoliopsida; order Poales; family Poaceae; genus Lolium; species Lolium rigidum. The sequence goes on from NC_061510.1 coordinate 285,120,902, forward strand.
TGGTGTGGTCACTTTGAATGATCATGGCCTAGATTAATTAAAGGACTATATGGCTATCTCTAGTCAAGGATATTGTCCAAAACTATTAATAAATCATAGGGGAAGTTTCTCTCACTAAAATCTTGTCATGAACAATTCAAAATGAGGTAGAGACTCTGGTCATATATGTCTCATATGAATTGTTGATAATATTAAATCACCTTAATGGTAGTGTTTAACTTAGTTACAACTATCTGTTAAATAATATGAGAGGTTTTCCTCTCATTTAAATCTTGTTCTCAAGTAATTCAACATGAGGTAGTGACCATGGTCTATAAAATCTCATATTGAGTTATTTGGTGACATTAAATCACTACCATATTAGGATTAAATTGCATGAGGTATGGAACCTCATTTAAATCATTTTCTCAAATGATGAGTATGAAGAGGTTGACTTTGGTCAATCTAGGTCATATATTATTCATAAGAGAAATTAAATTTTAATAAGATAATGAGAGGAAATTATTTCTCTAAGTAATTAAAAGTAACACCTAAGTTAGTATGAGAGGAAATTATTTTTCCTTAAATAAGAAAAACACATCTACCCACTCCATAGTAATGTGTGATGCTAGTTTAAGTTGTGTAAATTGTATGAAGTGTTTCACTTCATTTAAATCTTGCCCTAAGTACTTTCACATGAAGTTTGAACCCCTGGTCAAATGCTCTCATATGAAATATTTGGAGATTTTAAATCATTGGTAGAATTGTCAAAGAGTATGAGGTATCTCTACCTCATTTAAATCATTTTCTCAAATGATGATGATGAATGGTTGACTTAGGTCAACATAAATTCATGTGTGATGGTTTGAGAAATTAAATCTTAAAGAAGATTCAATGAGAGGAAATTATTCCTCAAGAACTATATGGAAACTATCATTTACATATAAAATGAGAGGAAATTATTTTTCCTCAAAGCAAGACCCCCAATGCACCAAATTGTAGTAATTGTGTGAATAGAATAGTTTGTGTGAATATATGTGATGTTTGGAATAGCCAATGAATTGTTTGGTGATTGTATCCTCGTATTCGTATTTTAGACGCTAGTACCGAGGAGTATCAAGGGGAGGAGGAAGTCTACTTTCAAGGAGAAGAAGACCACTTTGATCACCTCAACCAATCAAGGCAAGCTAACACCATTGCAAGTTCTATGGTTGCAAGCTAATATTCTTGCAAAGTGCAAAGCCCCTTGGGGCAAGTCACCATGACTCTTACCTTTTCTTACATAAGCCTATCCCCAGTTTTTACTTTACAAGCTTTTACTTGTTTTCTCAATAAGTTACTTTTATAGTTAACTTTGGTCAAACTACAAGTTGGTTACTAGAGTAGTGAAGTAGTTTTCCTCAAGCAAAGCAAGATAGCACCCCTCATGGATTAGAGCTAGTGCTAATGAATTAAAACCTGACTACTCTAGATGGGAACAATGTGAATTTGAAATGAATTGGAAACCTTGGAATGATGATGCATTCCATTGAATGATTTTTGAAGGTGAATATGAACAAGAGAAGATGGTGATTTTTGAAAAACAATGATGTTGGTTTGAATGCGATACCTTTCCAATTATCAAGTACCCCCACAATACCCGATTATGGGTAGGGCTTAACTGGAAGTTTATGTATCTTAGTATGGGTTCCCTCTAAACAAGCGTCATCGGGGTTATGCCGAAAGCTGCCTCTACCACAAAAGAAATGATGAGAAATGACGTGAAACGAGGTGAATGTCCGGCCCAAGACCTGTGCAGTTCCCAGGTTGACAGTTGGTCTTCACTGGGAGGCCAAGCTCATGGGGAGAGGTGCCTATACTAGGATATGTATGTGAAAGGTTATGGTTGATGATCCGCGTATCGAGTTACGATTATTCAGTGGTTATTCCCGACGGATGTAATCAAATGTTGTGGCACAAGTGTGCAACCTCTCGCAGAGTGTAAACCTATTCGAATAGCCGCGTCCACGGTTACGGACGGTTGGAAAGGCCATACTCGTTACCGGTATCGGATTCTTGAAAATATTGATGAAATGAATGGTGAATTGGTGACTTATTTTTGAATCACAACTTGAGTAGTGGGAATGACACTAATGTTCCCACTTGAGTTAGTTAGTACATGAAGAGTCTTTATTTCAAATACTTGTGAACCAAAATTGGCTTTATGCAAAAGAAACTAGAGCTTAGCACCCCTTTACTAGAATTGATAGTACTTACACTAGTATTAGTTTGCGAGTACTTTAAAGTACTCACGGCTTTGTCCCTGGCTATTCAAATGGCCAGACTATGAAGAAGAGCAGCAGTATGAAGATGATGGACAGCAGGACGTCTACGACAACTAGGACTACTCCTGACGTCAACAGTTGCCTATGGAACAGATGGACCAAGACCGCTACTTCCCTTCCGCTATATGTGTTTTGTATTTGGATCTCTAGGTCCACTATGTTGTAAGACTGGATCATGTGATCCTCTATTTGTAAGACGATTATGGTATGTAATGAATGATGTGTTGTGATATCAATCTATTATGTCTCGCAAAAACAATATTCCTGGGATTGCGATGTATGGCATAATAGGCATCCGGACTTAAAAATCCGGGTGTTGACAAGTTGGTATCGAGCCATTGTTTGACCTTAGGAGACCCTAGTTAGAATGGACGTCTCGAAAAACTTAGTTTCAAAAATCAATGAAGTGAATATTTGTGAAAACTTGTTCTTACTCTTATCCTTGAGATCCTTTTCAAAAATGAGAAATCTATACTCTACTTTCTTTGCAAGCCTACATAAAATTTTGCACACTTGACTACTTCTTTAACTTACTCATCCTCTTTGCTCACAGATGGAGTACCAATGGGAGTTCTACCAGCTTGGTCACGAAGGCGACCTAAAGTTCGAAAAGGATTTGAAGCAACTAGTGGAATATCTAGGACACCCGTATCCCGAGTTCTTCGGAATACCCCTCAAAAACCACTCCGAAGAATCCACCCTGAAGAGTAGTATCACCCCATCACTTAAGTAGGTGTGAGTTGTATCGAGATCCCTTTGTATCGTAGAGCGAATGAATGGTTCTTCAAACCAACGGTGTGTTAGCTTTGTAATGTGTGATGTTTGGTATGAATGAAAAAGTGTTGTTGGTTTTACCCCCTCAACACTACTCAAATTTTCAAGTTTTGAACTTCGTGAACTTTAATTCAAACAAACCGTAGAAATTTCCCTCTTATCTTATGATCTACGTCATTGTTCAGATGGCCCCTCCTACCCGCAACAACTCCTGTGCCCAGGCCAACCAGTATGCACCTTCAAGCACGCCAAGATGATCGACACCATCAACATCCTTGCAATGGAGCGCAAGGCACTTCGCCATCAGCACGCCAAGAAGTACTACCTCATTGCTCGCCTCCGCGTGAGGATAGCATCACTGGAGCAGCTCATCCCAATACCCAACCATGCCCCCAGAGACAAATCCACTGTGACTTGCTATGCATGTGGTGTTACTGGTCACAACTCTAAAAAGTGCCCGATGAAAGCCGCCAACAATGCCCCAAGGACTCGGAAGCAATGCCGTACCCATTGCCCAAAAGGACAAGTCAACGGTAACCTGCTATGAATGTGGAACTAGGGGTCATTACTCCAATGAATGCCCCAAGAAGCTTGCCAAGACTGCCCCCAATACCACTACACCTGCCCAGCAGCAGCGCTGTGTCACAACTGGAAGGAAGTTTGCCCCAAACTACCCGAACAACCGCAACGGTCGTTACTACCGCCTGACTGCCAATGAAGCCCGTGAAGCCCCTCGTGCCATGCCAAGTATGTTCCCTGCTAAAGCATATCGCCCAATCTCTCTTAGGAACCTAACTTTTCTTAAAATCTCGGGATGAGATTTGTTTAAGGGGGAAGGGTTTGTAACACCCCAAATTTCAAAACAAAGAGAAAATAAATTTCCTTTTTCCAAAAATGAGAACCAACAAAAACTTTTCTTATATAGGGTGCTATGCTTAGTGCTCCTACCTATTACTTGTGTTTTTGCCATGATGAGTGTTATTATGCTTATGTGATAAACCCTAAAACCCTAAAGTGATCAAGTGAAGATCACAAACCAAATAAAATAAAAGAGAAACAAATCAAATAAGAAAAACCCAAAACCCTAACCCTCTCAAAAATATTTTGGATCTATTTTGAGAAACCAAAATAGAAGAAAAATACATATGTGGGCCTATAGCCCTAATATGGAGATTTTGAACTCTACTTTTCTTACTTTGCTAAAATGATGGTGAGCCCTTGCAAAACTTACTAAACCCTAAACCTCATCCCTCTTGTCATCAATCTTTGAAAAATAAAATAAAAAGAAAAGATCTTATTTAAGAAAAAGGCATATGCAAGCCTATGGATACTTGTTGAGAAGGATGAGCTTTGCCTTGTCTACCTTGAGTAGATGAATTGAAATACCTCAACACACTCAACAAAGCACTTACCAACCAATTCAAGTATGAAACAAAATAAAATCAAACATATGCATAGAGGCATATGTGCCTATGGCTATTTTTGTAAAACTTTACCCTAGGCCTTTCTATGTTATTTAGAGGATTGGAAAACCTTCATAAACCTTATCTAGTACTTCTCAAACCCAATCCAAAGTGAAACAAAAAGATTTTAAAAAGAAAGTAATATTGCCATAGAGGCATATGAGAGCAAAATATCAAATTTGTGAAATTGAGGATCTTGATCCTAAGACTTGTAGTGAATGGTTGGATCACTCCTATATACCATTTCAACACTCAACCACATCAATTGGGTCAAGCCTAGTCAAACTAAAAATCAAATGCCACATATGCATAGAGGCATATGTGACACATAGCCATTTTCACCAATTCTTGTCCTATGCACTTCTACTTTAACCAAATGGTGTGAAACCATCTCTAAACCTAATCTAACCCTAAATTGACCCTCAACCTTGCCCAAGTGAAGCAAGGGGAGCACATTACAAGAATAAGAAGAATTGACATGTCACCTCCCATGTGTTATGGCCAATTTAGCAAGTCTTTGAGCTAGACCTTTTGGAATGGTTTCAATGGTTGGGAAATGTTCCTAAACTAGTAAGAATCACTTTGGAGTCAAGAAAAATCAAATCAAAAGGAGAGAACACAAATAGGGAGAAAATCCCATTTTCACTCACATACACATTTAGCCAAATTATCAAATCTTGACCTAGCCACCTCCATTGCCTCAAAATGGTTTGAACCTTTCACCTAACTCAATCTAACACCAAATAAACCTCACTCATGTCAAAATGAAGCAAAATAAAAATAAAAGAATAAAAGTTAGAAAATCACAAAACCCTCACATAAGGCTTATGCCATTTTTATAAATTTTGACCCTAGACCAATTTGGTCTTCACCATTAGTTGAATAATGATACTAAGCACTTATTACAACTTTGGGAATCAAAGAATCACAATTCAAATAATTTTCAAATGCAAATCCAACTCACATATGATAATGGTCAAAATTGACAATTATAGTCTGATCACTACTTTGAGCCATTGCCATTCAATTTTCTCACATCAAATCTTGCTAACTCTTTGCACCATTTCAAAGTCAACATCAAGGTGAACAACTTTTGTAAAGATCACCATGCCAAAATCCTTCTTGATCATTAGCTATGCTCATCCAAAGATTCAACTTTTTAACATAGTCGACAATCTCAAACTTAACAAATTTTGCAAATTCTTGAATTCCACAATTACACCACCACCTCTAATCATCTCTGGTCAAATACAACTTATCTAAACACACACATTTCAAATTGTTCAACCATGGAAATTAAATCAAATTTGGAGAATATTTGCAAAATCCAAATATGGCACTATTTGAAACTATTCCAAATAGTGATTCTACCCCATCTAATCTACCCCAATTACACCCTACCGGTCCCCTTGTCCCCTCCGACCATAACTAAACCACATAAACCCTAGGGAGAGGCTAGCTGGCCATGGACATGGCCATGTCACCCCCATGCCGGCCATGTTCCTCTTTTTCTTCTCCCCTTCACTCACCACCCTGGCCACCTCGCCATAGCTCGCCACCTCTCTCTCCTACACCACCTAGCACCGGCCAAATCGACAGGAACGCGGTGACCACGCCGCACCACGCGCGCCCAAAACCCCACAGCATGCCGCTCGTGTCGCACGAGTGCACGCGCGGGCACGTTCTGGACACTCGCCGCGCCACCACCTCACGCTCGCCCTGGCCCCGCTCGCAACGCGTTGAGCATCCACTCGCCACCGCGACGCCGCCAGACACCCGCCAGACCACGACCCGTGCCCGCCGCCGCCGGAGACGGCGACACGATCCCGTGAACGACGCGGCAGACATGGACGCAGCGCGACCAAACCAGCCACCGCCCGACCGTGCCGTTGCTACCTACAGACTCGCCTGGACGAGGAGAACGTCGTAGCACCCTCGCCTAGCCCAACCGCTCGCCGGAATCGCCGCGCCATGGTCGACTTCCTCACGGCCCCGCAGCACCCTTGCCCTCTATAAATACCGCGTTCCCTGGACGAAGCTGAGCACACCATCTCGATCCCCATCCTCCACTTCCTCTCCTCCACCCAGTAGCTACCTCGATTGTCGCCGGAGCTGCTCCAATTTGAAGACCGGAGCCCGCCAGGACCTCACCTCGCCGCCGTCGATTGACGCCATTCCAGGAGGAGCCGCCGGTGCCGTGAGCTTCCTCATCGACCACATCTACCCCGAGCACACTGCCATCCCTTGCTGGAGCCGCCGTAAGCCCCCCGACCCCCTAGCGCCGCCGTGCTCGCAACCATTTCTCGCCGGAGACGACGACGCACCAGCGCCGTCCGATCTTGCTCTAATCCAACGCCTGTTAGCTCCCGTACCGATTCGGGTTTTGAATAGAGGCTGACGAGTGGCCCCCACTTTGTCAGGCGGCCCACTCGCACGAGTTGCGCCTGCTGGGCCGTTTTTCCCTTTTTCAAACCATTTCGGCCCAACTCGGCTCCCGCCGGCCCTTTTACTAAAATGAGATTTAATTCAAATCCTTTTCAAATCAATACTGCCCAAAATTTGAAAACCCATAGATTCAAATTGGCTCAACCAAATTTAATGAACTTTATATTGTTGGAAAGCTAGAGAAATTATCTACAACATGCCACTGGTCCCATGACCATATTCTTTGTAGAATTAACCTGATAAAAATAACAAGGCAGGGACTTTTTCCTATTCAAATAATTATTAAAAATCAACCAAAATAGATATTAAGTTAATTCCAACTCTAATAGCTCACATTTGACTTACACTAATTGTTTATGCAAGAAAATGGTGTGGTCACTTTGAATGATCATGGCCTAGATTAATTAAAGGACTATATGGCTATCTCTAGTCAAGGATATTGTCCAAAACTATTAATAAATCATAGGGGAAGTTTCTCTCACTAAAATCTTGTCATGAACAATTCAAAATGAGGTAGAGACTCTGGTCATATATGTCTCATATGAATTGTTGATAATATTAAATCACCTTAATGGTAGTGTTTAACTTAGTTACAACTATCTCGTTAAATAATATGAGAGGTTTTCCTCTCATTTAAATCTTGTTCTCAAGTAATTCAACATGAGGTAGTGACCATGGTCTATAAAATCTCATATTGAGTTATTTGGTGACATTAAATCACTACCATATTAGGATTAAATTGCATGAGGTATGGAACCTCATTTAAATCATTTTCTCAAATGATGAGTATGAAGAGGTTGACTTTGGTCAATCTAGGTCATATATTATTCATAAGAGAAATTAAATTTTAATAAGATAATGAGAGGAAATTATTTCTCTAAGTAATTAAAAGTAACACCTAAGTTAGTATGAGAGGAAATTATTTTTCCTTAAATAAGAAAAACACATCTACCCACTCCATAGTAATGTGTGATGCTAGTTTAAGTTGTGTAAATTGTATGAAGTGTTTCACTTCATTTAAATCTTGCCCTAAGTACTTTCACATGAAGTTTGAACCCCTGGTCAAATGCTCTCATATGAAATATTTGGAGATTTTAAATCATTGGTAGAATTGTCAAAGAGTATGAGGTATCTCTACCTCATTTAAATCATTTTCTCAAATGATGATGATGAATGGTTGACTTAGGTCAACATAAATTCATGTGTGATGGTTTGAGAAATTAAATCTTAAAGAAGATTCAACGAGAGGAAATTATTCCTCAAGAACTATATGGAAACTATCATTTACATATAAAATGAGAGGAAATTATTTTTCCTCAAAGCAAGACCCCCAATGCACCAAATTGTAGTAATTGTGTGAATAGAATAGTTTGTGTGAATATATGTGATGTTTGGAATAGCCAATGAATTGTTTGGTGATTGTATCCTCGTATTCGTATTTTAGACGCTAGTACCGAGGAGTATCAAGGGGAGGAGGAAGTCTACTTTCAAGGAGAAGAAGACCACTTTGATCACCTCAACCAATCAAGGCAAGCTAACACCATTGCAAGTTCTATGGTTGCAAGCTAATATTCTTGCAAAGTGCAAAGCCCCTTGGGGCAAGGCACCATGACTCTTACCTTTTCTTACATAAGCCTATCCCCAGTTTTTACTTTACAAGCTTTTACTTGTTTTCTCAATAAGTTACTTTTATAGTTAACTTTGGTCAAAGTACAAGTTGGTTACTAGAGTAGTGAAGTAGTTTTCCTCAAGCAAAGCAAGATAGCACCCCTCATGGATTAGAGCTAGTGCTAATGAATTAAAACCTGACTACTCTAGATGGGAACAATGTGAATTTGAAATGAATTGGAAACCTTGGAATGATGATGCATTCCATTGAATGATTTTTGAAGGTGAATATGAACAAGAGAAGATGGTGATTTTTGAAAAACAATGATGTTGGTTTGAATGCGATACCTTTCCAATTATCAAGTACCCCCACAATACCTGATTATGGGTAGGGCTTAACTGGAAGTTTATGTATCTTAGTATGGGTTCCCTCTAAACAAGCGTCATCGGGGTTATGCCGAAAGCTGCCTCTACCACAAAAGAAATGATGAGAAATGACGTGAAACGAGGTGAATGTCCGGCCCAAGCCCTGTGCAGTTCCCTGAGTTGACAGCTGGTCTTCACCGGGAGGCCAAGCTCATGGGGAGAGGTGCCTATACTAGGATATGTAAGTGAAAGGTTATGGTTGATGATCCGCGTATCGAGTTACGATTATTCGGGGTTATTCTCGACGGATGTAATCAAATGTTGTGGCACAAGTGTGCAACCTCTCGCAGAGTGTAAACCTATTCGAATAGCCGCGTCCACGGTTACGGACGGTTGGAAAGGCCATACTCGTTACCGGTATCAGATTCTTGAAAATATTGATGAAATGAATGGTGAATTGGTGACTTGTTTTTGAATCACAACTTGAGTAGTGGGAATGACACTAATGTTCCCACTTGAGTTAGTTAGTACATGAAGAGTCTTTATTTCAAATACTTGTGAACCAAAATTGGCTTTATGCAAAAGAAACTAGAGCTTAGCACCCCTTTACTAGAATTGATAGTACTTACACTAGTATTAGTTTGCGAGTACTTTAAAGTACTCACGGCTTTGTCCCTGGCTATTCAAATGGCCAGACTATGAAGAAGAGCAGCAGTATGAAGATGATGGACAAGCAGGACGTCTACGACAACTAGGACTACTCCCGACGTCAACAGTTGCCTATGGAACAGTATGGACCAAGACCGCTACTTCGCTTCCGCTATATGTGTTTTGTATTTGGATCTCTAGGTCCACTATGTTGTAAGACTCGGATCATGTGATCCTCTATTTGTAAGACGATTATGGTATGTAATGAATGATGTGTTGTGATATCAATCTATTATGTCTCGCAAAAACAATATTCCCGGGATTGCGATGTATGGCATAATAGGCATCTGGACTTAAAAATCCGGGTGTTGACAAGTTGGTATCAGAGCCATTGTTTGACCTTAGGAGACCCTAGTTAGAATGGACGTCTGAAAAACTTAGTTTCAAAAATCAATGAAGTGAATATTTGTGAAAACTTGTTCTTACTCTTATCCTTGAGATCCTTTTCAAAAATGAGAAATCTATACTCTACTTTCTTTGCAAGCCTACATAAAATTTTGCACACTTGACTACTTCTTTAACTTACTCATCCTCTTTGCTCACGGATGGAGTACCAATGGGAGTTCTACCAGCTTGGTCACGAAGGCGACCTAAAGTTCGAAAAGGATTTGAAGCAACTAGTGGAATATCTAGGACACCCGTATCCCGAGTTCTTCGGAATACCCCTCAAAAACCACTCCGAAGAATCCACCCTGAAGAGTAGTATCACCCCATCACTTAAGTAGGTGTGAGTTGTATCAGGATCCCTTTGTATCGTAGAGCGAATGAATGGTTCTTCAAACCAACGGTGTGTTAGCTTTGTAATGTGTGATGTTTGGTATGAATGAAAAAGTGTTGTTGGTTTTACCCCCTCAACACTACTCAAATTTTCAAGTTTTGAACTTCGTGAACTTTAATTCAAACAAACCGTAGAAATTTCCCTCTTATCTTATGATCTACGTCATTGTTCAGATGGCCCCTCCTACCCGCAACAACTCCTGTGCCCAGGCCAACCAGATGCACCTTCAGCACGCCAAGATGACTGACACCATCAACATCCTTGCAATGGAGCGCAAGGCACTTCGCCATCAGCACGCCAAGAAGTACTACCTCATTGCTCGCCTCCGCGTGAGGATAGCATCACTGGAGCAGCTCATCCCAATACCCAACCATGCCCCCAGAGACAAATCCACTGTGACTTGCTATGCATGTGGTGTTACTGGTCACAACTCTAAAAAGTGCCCGATGAAAGCCGCCAACAATGCCCCAAGGACTGGAAGCAATGCTGTACCCATTGCCCAAAAGGACAAGTCAACGGTAACCTGCTATGAATGTGGAACTAGGGGTCATTACTCCAATGAATGCCCCAAGAAGCTTGCCAAGACTGCCCCCAATACCACTACACCTGCCCAGCAGCAGCGCTGTGTCACAACTGGAAGGAAGTTTGCCCCAAACTACCCGAACAACCGCAACGATCGTTACTACCGCCTGACTGCCAATGAAGCCCAGGAAGCCCCTCAGGCCATGCCAAGTATGTTCCCTGCTAAAGCATATCGCCCAATCTCTCTTAGGAACCTAACTTTTCTTAAAATCTCGGGATGAGATTTGTTTAAGGGGGAAGGGTTTGTAACACCCCAAATTTCAAAACAAAGAGAAAATAAATTTCCTTTTTCCAAAAATGAGAACCAACAAAAACTTTTCTTATATAGGGTGCTATGCTTAGTGCTCCTACCTATTACTTGTGTTTTTGCCATGATGAGTGTTATTATGCTTATGTGATAAACCCTAAAACCCTAAAGTGATCAAGTGAAGATCACAAACCAAATAAAATAAAAGAGAAACAAATCAAATAAGAAAAACCCAAAACCCTAACCCTCTCAAAAATATTTTGGATCTATTTTGAGAAACCAAAATAGAAGAAAAATACATATGTGGGCCTATAGCCCTAATATGGAGATTTTGAACTCTACTTTTCTTACTTTGCTAAAATGATGGTGAGCCCTTGCAAAACTTACTAAACCCTAAACCTCATCCCTCTTGTCATCAATCTTTGAAAAATAAAATAAAAAGAAAAGATCTTATTTAAGAAAAAGGCATATGCAAGCCTATGGATACTTGTTGAGAAGGATGAGCTTTGCCTTGTCTACCTTGAGTAGATGAATTGAAATACCTCAACACACTCAACAAAGCACTTACCAACCAATTCAAGTATGAAACAAAATAAAATCAAACATATGCATAGAGGCATATGTGCCTATGGCTATTTTTGTAAAACTTTACCCTAGGCCTTTCTATGTTATTTAGAGGATTGGAAAACCTTCATAAACCTTATCTAGTACTTCTCAAACCCAATCCAAAGTGAAACAAAAAGATTTTAAAAAGAAAGTAATATTGCCATAGAGGCATATGAGAGCAAAATATCAAATTTGTGAAATTGAGGATCTTGATCCTAAGACTTGTAGTGAATGGTTGGATCACTCCTATATACCATTTCAACACTCAACCACATCAATTGGGTCAAGCCTAGTCAAACTAAAAATCAAATGCCACATATGCATAGAGGCATATGTGACACATAGCCATTTTCACCAATTCTTGTCCTATGCACTTCTACTTTAACCAAATGGTGTGAAACCATCTCTAAACCTAATCTAACCCTAAATTGACCCTCAACCTTGCCCAAGTGAAGCAAGGGGAGCACATTACAAGAATAAGAAGAATTGACATGTCACCTCCCATGTGTTATGGCCAATTTAGCAAGTCTTTGAGCTAGACCTTTTGGAATGGTTTCAATGGTTGGGAAATGTTCCTAAACTAGTAAGAATCACTTTGGAGTCAAGAAAAATCAAATCAAAAGGAGAGAACACAAATAGGGAGAAAATCCCATTTTCACTCACATACACATTTAGCCAAATTATCAAATCTTGACCTAGCCACCTCCATTGCCTCAAAATGGTTTGAACCTTTCACCTAACTCAATCTAACACCAAATAAACCTCACTCATGTCAAAATGAAGCAAAAGAAAAATAAAAGAATAAAAGTTAGAAAATCACAAAACCCTCACATAAGGCTTATGCCATTTTTATAAATTTTGACCCTAGACCAATTTGGTCTTCACCATTAGTTGAATAATGATACTAAGCACTTATTACAACTTTGGGAATCAAAGAATCACAATTCAAATAATTTTCAAATGCAAATCCAACTCACATATGATAATGGTCAAAATTGACAATTATAGTCTGATCACTACTTTGAGCCATTGCCATTCAATTTTCTCACATCAAATCTTGCTAACTCTTTGCACCATTTCAAAGTCAACATCAAGGTGAACAACTTTTGTAAAGATCACCATGCCAAAATCCTTCTTGATCATTAGCTATGCTCATCCAAAGATTCAACTTTTTAACATAGTCGACAATCTCAAACTTAACAAATTTTGCAAATTATTGAATTCCACAATTCCACCACCACCTCTAATCATCTCTGGTCAAATACAACTTATCTAAACACACACATTTCAAATTGTTCAACCATGGAAATTAAATCAAATTTGGAGAATATTTGCAAAATCCAAATATGGCACTATTTGAAACTATTCCAAATAGTGATTCTACCCCATCTAATCTACCCCAATTACACCCTACTGGTCCCCTTGTCCCCTCTGACCATAACTAAACCACATAAACCCTAGGGGAGAGGCTAGCCGGCCATGGACATGGCCATGTCACCCCCATGCCGGCCATGTTCCTCTTTTTCTTCTCCCCTTCACTCACCACCCTGGCCACCTCGCCATAGCTCGCCACCTCTCTCTCCTACACCACCTAGCACCGGCCAAATCGACAGAACGCGGTGACCACGCCGCACCACGCGCGCCCAAAACCCCACAAGCATGCCGCTCGTGTCGCACGAGTGCACGCGCGGGCACGTTCGGACACTCGCCGCGCCACCACCTCACGCTCGCCCTGGCCCCGCTCGCAACGCGTTGAGCATCCACTCGCCACCGCGACGCCGCCAGACACCCGCCAGACCACGACCCGTGCCCGCCGCCGCCGGAGACGGCGACACGATCCCGTGAACGACGCGGCGGACATGGACGCAGCCGCGACCAAACCAGCCACCGCCCGACCGTGCCGTTGCTACCTACGGACTCGCCTCGGACGAGGAGAACGTCGTAGCACCCTCGCCTAGCCCAACCGCTCGCCGGAATCGCCGCGCCATGGTCGACTTCCTCACGGCCCCGCAGCACCCTTGCCCTCTATAAATACCGCGTTCCTCGGACGAAGCCGAGCACACCATCTCGATCCCCATCCTCCACTTCCTCTCCTCCACCCAGTAGCTACCTCGATTGTCGCCGGAGCTGCTCCAATTTGAAGACCGGAGCCCGCCAGGACCTCACCTCGCCGCCGTCGATTGACGCCATTCCAGGAGGAGCCGCCGGTGCCAGGAGCTTCCTCATCGACCACATCTACCCCGAGCACACTGCCATCCCTTGCTGGAGCCGCCGTAAGCCCCCCGACCCCCTAGCGCCGCCGTGCTCGCAACCATTTCTCGCCGGAGACGACGACGCACCAGCGCCGTCCGATCTTGCTCTAATCCAACGCCTGTTAGCTCCCGTACCGATTCGGGTTTTGAATAGAGGCTGACGAGTGGCCCCCACTTTGTCAGGCGGCCCACTCGCACGAGTTGCGCTGCTGGGCCGTTTTTCCCTTTTTCAAACCATTTCGGCCCAACTCAGTTCCCGCCGGCCCTTTTACTAAAATGAGATTTAATTCAAATCCTTTTCAAATCAATACTGCCCAAAATTTGAAAACCCATAGATTCAAATTGGCTCAACCAAATTTAATGAACTTTATATTGTTGGAAAGCTAGAGAAATTATCTACAACATGCCACTGGTCCCATGACCATATTCTTTGTAGAATTAACCTGATAAAAATAACAAGGCAGGGACTTTTTCCTATTCAAATAATTATTAAAAATCAACCAAAATAGATATTAAGTTAATTCCAACTCTAATAGCTCACATTTGACTTACACTAATTGTTTATGCAAGAAAATGGTGTGGTCACTTTGAATGATCATGGCCTAGATTAATTAAAGGACTATATGGCTATCTCTAGTCAAGGATATTGTCCAAAACTATTAATAAATCATAGGGGAAGTTTCTCTCACTAAAATCTTGTCATGAACAATTCAAAATGAGGTAGAGACTCTGGTCATATATGTCTCATATGAATTGTTGATAATATTAAATCACCTTAATGGTAGTGTTTAACTTAGTTACAACTATGTGTTAAATAATATGAGAGGTTTTCCTCTCATTTAAATCTTGTTCTCAAGTAATTCAACATGAGGTAGTGACCATGGTCTATAAAATCTCATATTGAGTTATTTGGTGACATTAAATCACTACCATATTAGGATTAAATTGCATGAGGTATGGAACCTCATTTAAATCATTTTCTCAAATGATGAGTATGAAGAGGTTGACTTTGGTCAATCTAGGTCATATATTATTCATAAGAGAAATTAAATTTTAATAAGATAATGAGAGGAAATTATTTCTCTAAGTAATTAAAAGTAACACCTAAGTTAGTATGAGAGGAAATTATTTTTCCTTAAATAAGAAAAACACATCTACCCACTCCATAGTAATGTGTGATGCTAGTTTAAGTTGTGTAAATTGTATGAAGTGTTTCACTTCATTTAAATCTTGCTCCTAAGTACTTTCACATGAAGTTTGAACCCCTGGTCAAATGCTCTCATATGAAATATTTGGAGATTTTAAATCATTGGTAGAATTGTCAAAGAGTATGAGGTATCTCTACCTCATTTAAATCATTTTCTCAAATGATGATGATGAATGGTTGACTTAGGTCAACATAAATTCATGTGTGATGGTTTGAGAAATTAAATCTTAAAGAAGATTCAATGAGAGGAAATTATTCCTCAAGAACTATATGGAAACTATCATTTACATATAAAATGAGAGGAAATTATTTTTCCTCAAAGCAAGACCCCCAATGCACCAAATTGTAGTAATTGTGTGAATAGAATAGTTTGTGTGAATATATGTGATGTTTGGAATAGCCAATGAATTGTTTGGTGATTGTATCCTCGTATTCGTATTTTAGACGCTAGTACCGAGGAGTATCAAGGGGAGGAGGAAGTCTACTTTCAAGGAGAAGAAGACCACTTTGATCACCTCAACCAATCAAGGCAAGCTAACACCATTGCAAGTTCTATGGTTGCAAGCTAATATTCTTGCAAAGTGCAAAGCCCCTTGGGGCAAGGCACCATGACTCTTACCTTTTCTTACATAAGCCTATCCCCAGTTTTTACTTTACAAGCTTTTACTTGTTTTCTCAATAAGTTACTTTTATAGTTAACTTTGGTCAAAGTACAAGTTGGTTACTAGAGTAGTGAAGTAGTTTTCCTCAAGCAAAGCAAGATAGCACCCCTCATGGATTAGAGCTAGTGCTAATGAATTAAAACCCGACTACTCTAGATGGGAACAATGTGAATTTGAAATGAATTGGAAACCTTGGAATGATGATGCATTCCATTGAATGATTTTTGAAGGTGAATATGAACAAGAGAAGATGGTGATTTTTGAAAAACAATGATGTTGGTTTGAATGCGATACCTTTCCAATTATCAAGTACCCCCACAATACCCGATTATGGGTAGGGCTTAACCGGAAGTTTATGTATCTTAGTATGGGTTCCCTCTAAACAAGCGTCATCGGGGTTATGCCGAAAGCTTCCTCTACCACAAAAGAAATGATGAGAAATGACGTGAAACGAGGTGAATGTCCGGCCCAAGCCTCGTGCGGTTCCCGTGTTGACGGTTGGTCTTCACCGGGAGGCCAAGCTCATGGGGAGAGGTGCCTATACTAGGATATGTAAGTGAAAGGTTATGGTTGATGATCTCGCGTACTGAGTTACGATTATTCAGGGTTATTCCTGACGGATGTAATCAAATGTTGTGGCACAAGTGTGCAACCTCTGCAGAGTGTAAACCTATTCGAATAGCCGCGTCCACGGTTACGGACGGTTGGAAAGGCCATACTGTTACCGGTATCAGATTCTTGAAAATATTGATGAAATGAATGGTGAATTGGTGACTTGTTTTTGAATCACAACTTGAGTAGTGGGAATGACACTAATGTTCCCACTTGAGTTAGTTAGTACATGAAGAGTCTTTATTTCAAATACTTGTGAACCAAAATTGGCTTTATGCAAAAGAAACTAGAGCTTAGCACCCCTTTACTAGAATTGATAGTACTTACACTAGTATTAGTTTGCGAGTACTTTAAAGTACTCACGGCTTTGTCCCTGGCTATTCAAATGGCCGGACTATGAAGAAGAGCAACGAAGTATGAAGATGATGGACAGCAGGACGTCTACGACAACTAGGACTACTCCCGACGTCAACGGTTGCTCGTGGAACAGATGGACCAAGACCGCTACTTCGCTTCCGCTATATGTGTTTTGTATTTGGATCTCTAGGTCCACTATGTTGTAAGACTGGATCATGTGATCCTCTATTTGTAAGACGATTATGGTATGTAATGAATGATGTGTTGTGATATCAATCTATTATGTCTCGCAAAAACAATATTCATGGGATTGCGATGTATGGCATAATAGGCATCTGGACTTAAAAATCCGGGTGTTGACAGAGGTTGAACAAGGTATAGAGATACCGATGATCAAACCTCGGACAAGTAAAATATCGCGTGACAAAGGGAATTGGTATCGTATGTGAATGGTTCATTCGATCACTAAGTCATCGTTGAATATGTGGGAGCCATTATGGATCTCCAAATCCCGCTATTGGTTATTGGTCGGAGAGAGATCTCGACCATGTCTACATAGTTCGCGAACCGTAGGGGGACACACTTAAGGTTTGATGTCGTTTAAGTAGATATGGAATAAGGAATGGAGTTCGAAGTTTTGTTCGGAGTCTCGGATGGGATCCAGGACATCACGAGGAGGTCCGGAATGGTCCGGAGAATAAGATTCATATATAGGAAGTCATATTCCAAGTTTGGAAATGATCCGGTGCATTTATGGCAGGTTCTAGAAGGTTCTAGAAAAGTCCGGAAGAAATCACCATGGAAAGTGGAGTCCCGAAGGGACTCCACCTTGCATGGCCAGCCAAACCCTAAGGGGTGGAGTCCCGGTGGACTCCACCATAGGTGGCCGGCCACCCCACCTAAGGGAAAGGTGGGAGTCCCACCTTGGGTAGGATTCCCCCCTTGAGTAGGTTTCCCACCTATGGGAGGTTTTGTTGTTGGGGTCTTATTCGAAGACTTGGACTACAACTCTTGGGGATTTCCACCTATATAATGAGGAGGAGAGGGATGGGGGCAGCCACTCTTGGCCGCACCACCTAGGGCTTCCCATGGCCGGCGCCCTAGCCACCCCCTCTCCCCAAACCCTAGCCTCTCCTCCTTCACCACTTATCCCGCATACGCTTAGGCGAAGCCCTGCCGGAGTTCTCCATCGACACCGCCACCACGCCGTCGTGCTGTCGGGATTCCAAGGAGGATCTACTACTTCCGCTGCCCGCTGGAACGGGGAGAAGGACGTCGTCATCAACACCGAACGTGTGACCGAGTACGGAGGTGCTGCCCGATTGTGGCACCGTCAAGATCTTCTACGCGCTTTTGAAAGCGGCAAGTGATCGTCTACCGCAGCAACGAGAGCCTCCTATTGTAGGCTTTGGAAATATTCAAGGGTTAGTCTCGTTCATCCCCTCGTTGCTCCCATCTTCTAGATTGCATCTTGGCTTGGATTGCGTTCTCGCGGTAGGAATTTTTTTGTTTTCTATGCTACGAATCCCTACAGAAAACTGCTGAAATTTTTTCCAACATTGGGGATGATGATCCCATTGCTGTAGATCATAATTGTTTAGACTTTGATGATTGCCACATCTCTGAAGTCATAAAGTTTTTACAAAAGCTTGCTAAAAGTCCCAATGCTAGTGCTATAAATTTAGCCTTTACAAAACATATTACGAATGCTCTCATAAAAGCTAGAGAAGAGAAACTAGAACGTGAAGCTTCTATTCCTAGAAAGCTAGAGGATGGTTGGGAGCCCATCATTAAGATGAAGGTCAATGACTTTGATTGTAATGCTTTATGTGATCTTGGTGCAAGTATTTCTGTTATGCCTAACAAAATTTATGATATGCTTGACTTGCCACCATTGAAGAATTGTTATTTGGATGTCAATCTTGTTGATAATGTTATAAAGAAACCTTTGGGGAGGATTGATAATGTTCGTATTATGGTTTACAATAACCTTGTCCCCGTTGATTTTGTTGTCTTGGATATTGAATGCAATGCATCTTGTCCCATTATATTGGGAAGACCTTTTCTTTGAACTGTTGGAGCTATCATTGATATGAAGGAAGGTAATATTAAATATCAATTTCCTCTCAAGAAAGGTATGGAACACTTCCCTAGAAAGAGAATGAAGTTACCTTGTGATTCTATTATTAGAACAACTTATAATGTTGATGCTTCGTCTCTTGATGTTACTTGATATACACTTTCTGCGCCTAGCTGAAAGGCGTTAAAGAAAAGCGCTTATGGGAGACAACCCATGTTTTTACTACAGTACTTTTATTTTAGATTTGAGTCTTGGAAGTTGTTTACTACTGTAGCAACCTCTCCTTATCTTATTTTTGTGCATTGTTGTGCCAAGTAAAGTCGTTGATAGTAAGGTTCATACTAGATTTGGATTACTGCGCAGAAATAGATTTCTTTGCTGTCACGAATCTGGGCCTAATTCTCCGTAGGTAACTCAGAAAATTATGCCAATTTACGTGAGTGATCTTCAGATATGTACGCAACTTTCATTTAATTTGGGCATTTTCATTTGAGCAAGTCTGGTGCCACTTTAAAATTCGTCTTTACGAACTGTGCTGTTTTGACAGATTCTGCCTTTTATTTCGCATTGCCTCTTTTTCTATGTTGGATGAATTTCTTTGTTCCATTAATGTCCAGTAGCTTTGTGCAATGTCCAGAAGTGTTAAGAATGATTATGTCACCTCTGAACATGTAAATTTTTATTGTGCACTAACCCTCTAATGAGTTGTTTTGAGTTTGGTGTGGAGGAAGTTTTCAAGGATCAAGAGAGGGAGATGATACAATATGATCAAGGAGAGTGAAAGCTCTAAGCTTGGGGATGCCCCGGTGGTTCACCCCTGCATATTTTAAGAAGACTCAAGCGTCTAAGCTTGGGGATGCCCAAGCCATCCCCTTCTTTATCGACAACATTATCAGGTTCCTCCCCTGAAACTATATTTTTATTCCGTCACATCTTATGTGCTTTGCTTGGAGCGTCGGTTTGTTTTTGTTTTTGTTTTTGTTTGAATAAAATGGATCCTAGCATTCATTGTGTGGGAGAGAGACACGCTCCTCTGTTTCATATGGACAAATATGTCCTTAGGCTTTACTCATAGTATTCATGGCGAATGTTGAATCTTCTTCGTTAAATTGTTATATGGTTGGAATCGGGAAATGCTACATGTAGTAATTCTAAAATGTCTTGAGTAATTTGATACTTGGCAATTGTTGTGCTCATGTTTAAGCTCTTGCATCATATACTTTGCACCTATTAATGAAGAAATACATAGAGCTTGCTAAACCTTGGTTTGCATAATTGGTCTCTCTAAAGTCTAGATAATTTCTAGTATTGAGTTTTGAACAACAAGGAAGACGGTGTAGACTCTTATAATGTTTACAATATGTCTTTTATGTGAGTTTTGCTGCACCGGTTCATCCTTGTGTTTGTTTCAAATAACTTTGCTAGCCTAAACCTTGTATCGAGAGGGAATACTTCTCATGCATCCAAAATCCTTGAGCCAACCACTATGCCATTTGTGTCCACCATACCTACCTACTACATGGTATTTCTCCGCCATTCCAAAGTAAATTGCTTGAGTGCTACCTTTAAAATTTCCATTCTTTACCTTTGCAATATATAGCTCATGGGACAAATAGCTTAAAAACTATTGTGGTATTGAATATGTACTTATGCATTTTATCTCTTATTAAGTTGTTTGTTGTGCGATAACCATGTTCCTGGGGACGCCATCAACTACTCTTTGTTGAATATCATGTGAGTTGCTATGCATGTCCATCTTGTCTGAAGTAAGGGAGATTTACCACTCATTTAATGGTTAGAGCATGCATACTGTTAGAGAAGAACATTGGGCCGCTAACTAAAGCCATGAATCATGGTGGAAGTTTCAGTTTTGGACATATATCATCAATCTCATATGAGAACATTAATTGTTGCTACATGCTTATGCATTAAAGAGGAGTCCATTATCTGTTGTCTATGTTGTTCCGGTATGGATGTCTAAGTTGAGAATAATCAAAAGCGAGAAATCCAAATGCGAGCTTTCTCCTTAGACCTTTGTACAGGCGGCATAGAGGTACCCTGATACGTCTCCGACGTATCGATAATTTCTTATGTTCCATGCCACATTATTGATGATATCAACATGTTTTATACACATTATAAGTCGTATTTATGCGTTTTCCGGAACTAACCTATTGACGAGATGCCGAAGGGCCAGTTCCTGTTTTCTGCTGTTTTTGGTTCCAGAAATCCTAGTAAGGAAATATTCTCGGAATCGGACGAAATCAATGCCCAGCATCCTATTTTTGGACGAAGCTTCCAGAACACCCGAGAGCCGCCAGAGGGAAGCCCCGGGGGCCCACACAACACCCTGGCGCGGCCAGAGGGGGGGCCGCGCCGCCCTAGTGTGTGGGCCCACCAGGCCCCCTCCGAGGCTGCCCTTCCGCCTACTTAAAGCCTCCGTCGCGAAAACCCTACCACGTTCGACGAAACCAGAGAAAACCTTCCAGAGCCACCGCCATCGCGAAGCCAAGATCTGGGGGACAGGAGTCTCTGTTCCGGCACGCCGCCGGGACGGGGAAGTGCCCCCAGAAGGCTTCTCCATCAACACCACCGCCATCTTCATCAACGCTGTTGTCTCCCATGAGGAGGGAGTAGTTCTCCATCGAGGCTCGGGGCTGTACCGGTAGCTATGTGGTTAATCTCTCTCCTATGTACTTCAATACAATAATCTCATGAGCTGCCTTACATGATTGAGATTCATATGATGATGCTTGTAATCTAGATGTCATTATGCTAGTCAAGTGGATTTTACTTATGTGATCTCCGGAGACTCCTTGTCCCACGTGTGTAAAGGTGACGAGTGTGTGCACCGTGTGGGTCTCTTAGGCTATATTTCACGAATACTTATTCACTGTTATGAATGGCATAGTGAAGTGCTTATTTATATCCCTTTATGATTGCAATGTGTTTTGTATCACAATTTATCTGTGTGCTACTCTAGTGATGTTATTAAAGTAGTTTATTCCTCCTGCACGGTGTAATGGTGACAGTGTGTGCATCGTGTAGTACTTTTTTTTTACGGGAAAGAACAACTATATTAATAAGGCCCGGCTAAATCGCCGGCCACCATATTACAAACATCAGGTGGTCGATCTTCAAACCAAAGAGCAAAAGAGTCCAGCTCTCCTCTAGCACCTAATGCAGCCAGCTCATGAGCTGGTTTGTTACAAGCTCTGGGTACATGCTCAAACTTGAAACTAATAAAAGATGTGGCTAGAAGGAACTTTATATGCAACACCAGGGATCCCAGGCTCGAGAGGTCATAAACTGTGGATTCCATTGCTTGCTTCAGTATCATGCGATCCGTAGAGAAGATAATCTTGCCCATACCTTGACTCTCAGCAATTGGAATGGCATTAACTAGGGCCATCGAGTTCCGAGTGTAAGGCTTCTGACGCAGCTGGGATGGCGCCGGCAGCGGCAAAGATGGCATCGCCGGTATCATCTCTGGCTATAACACCCCATCCACCTGAACCTGATCTTTCAGAGAAGGCGCCATCTATATTTATCTTTACCCAGTCTACAGGTGGTGGCTTCCATCTGATCTTCTTTTCCACTTTTAGATTTTTTTCCTTTTTTGCCAACAGTCGCCATTCATCAGCATGCCGCATGATCAGGAACTGGAGTTCAGGTATATCTAATTTGCATTCCCCATGTCTATGCTTGTTACGTTCCTGCCACCAGCACCACAAAAGAGCAATACTTTTAATACAGTCATCTTGAGCCAAAGTTTGGAGGATATATAGTATCTGCACAGGATTTTTACATTGGCACAACTTGTCACGAACTGCTTCAAGCTCAAGGGCCGCTCATAGCTTCTTTACCCATTTGCAGCGGAGAAAAAGATGGCCACCATCTTCAAAAAGTCTGCAACATATTGGACATCTGGTATCAAGTTCAACACCCCTCCTTTCAATATTCATATATAGGGGATGACTATTATGGCCGAAGCGCCACAGGAAATGCATCACCTTGGGAGGGCGGGGCATTTTCCACAGCTTCTTCCATGCCGATTGATCCGGAGAAGGTCCCGAAAACGATCTATGCTGCTGAAAGCTGTAACTCAACATGCAGTTTGTAAGCAGATTTAACAGTAAATATACCTCTATTGTCGCGATGCCAGGCTAAAAAGTCATCTACCTGATCCACAATCGGAATCGCCAGGATGATGTTGGCCTCCTCCGGGTTGAAAGTCTGCTTCACCAAGTCATGATCCCAAGTGCCAGAAACAGGGTTAATCAACTCGGCGACTTTTGTAAGGATCGAATTACCCCTTTGGCTGGTCACTCTGCACGTTTCATCTTTAGGTAGCCAGGGGTCCTGCCAAATGTTGATGCACTTACCGTCTCCAACATGCCATATCAGACCTTCTTTCAGGAGTTGAATACCCTTGAGGACGCTGCGCCAAACATAACTGATACCTGGTTTGGGGACAGCAGAAAGCATGTCACAATCAGGAAAATAGATAGCTTTTAGGACCTTGGCACATAGTGAGTCTGGGGATTGAATCAGCCTCCATCCTTGTCTAGCCAGCATAGCAAGATTAAAGGAGTACAAGTTCCTGAATCCCAGACCTCCATCTGCTTTAGGGAGGGTCATTTTCTCCCAGCTGACCCAGTGCATGGGATGTTCCTTTTCCTGCTGGGACCACCAGTACTGACATACCATCTTAGCAATACTATCACATAGGCTTTTTGTTAGGTCAAAGCAGGCCATTGCGTATGTGGGAATAGCTTGAGCCACCGCCTTAATCAGAATTTCTTTTCGTGCACTTGAAAGGAAATTCTCTTTCCATCCTTGAATGCGTTTCCATATCCTTTCTTTAAGATATTCAAAACATGCCACTTTTGATCTGCCCACAAAGAGTGGTAGTCCGAAATATTTGCCTCCATGAGTTTCAGTTTGTAGGCCAAGCATCCATTTTAGTTCCTCTTTCATACCCCGCGGTGTACTCGGACTGAAACTCACTACAGATTTGTCTCTGTTGATATGCTGGCCCGAGCATTCTTCATATGTCTGTAACAAGGAATTCACCGCTGCAGCACTTCTGTGATTGGCCTCCATTAGGAGCAAGGAGTCATCCGCAAAGAGCAAATGGTTCACAGCAGGGGCAGAAGGGGCTAGGCGAATACCCTTAATATCACCATTTGCTTGTGCATAATGCAGTAATCCCGAGAAGCCTTCAGCACACAGGAGGAAAAGATAAGGAGAGATGGGATCTCCTTGCCTTAATCCTCTTCCCGGCACTACAACCTCAGACAGTTGGCCATTGATCTTGAATCTGTAGGAAACCGTGGACACACACTTCATAACCAGCTCAATGAAGGTCCCACAGAACCCCAGCTTCTCCATCACACCTCTAAGGAAAGGCCATTCCACTCTGTCATATGCCTTACTCATATCAAGTTTGACTGCCATATAATGTTTCCTCCCTCTCTTCTGTTTCCTCATAAAATGAGACATCTCATAGGCCAGAATGGTGTTATCTGAGATTAACCTTCCCGGGACAAAGGCATTCTGATTTGGAGAAATGAGATCTCCCAAGATTTTCTTGAGCCTATTGGCAAGCACCTTGGAAATGAGTTTATACACCACATTGCAGAGACTAATTGGGCGTAGGTCTTTCAACTTTTCTGGGTTCTGAACCTTTGGGATAAGTACCACAATGGTTTCATTCCATCCCTCTGGTATATTGCCTCCCCGCAATACGTGCAGCACCTCATTCACCACTTGCTCCCCAACAGTGGGCCAATATCTCTTGAAGAAGATCGCTGGCATGCCATCCGCACCCGGGGCCTTTAGATCCCCCATTCCATCAAGAGCATTTTTCACCTCCTCAGCAGTATATTCTGCTTGTAATGCCTCATTCATTTGGGGAGTCACTCTAGCTGGAATGTGGCTAAGAGCATGGCGTATGTCAATACCCGCTATGGGAGTAAACAAGGAAACATAATAGTTTGTAATTAAATCCTGCAGGCCTTCGTTTCCTTCCACAAGTCTGCCATCCTCCCCTTTCAGCTTATGGATTGTGTTTTCCTTTTCCTCTCCGAAGCGCAAGAGTGGAAGTAATGTGTATTCCTGTCACCTTTTTCAAGCCACTGGACATGAGCGCGTTGACGCCAATAAATGTCCCTTTGTTCCTCTAGCCTTTCTAGCTTAAAACGAATTATCTGTTCCTTATTGACTATATTCTGTGAGAGAGGGCTTCTTCTGCATTCTTCGAGCTCGACATTCAGTTCTTTAATTCTTTTTTCCATATCTCCTAGAACCTCTCTACTCCAAGTATTGAGATCGCTAGAGACTGATCTCAGCAGATCAGCCGTGTTATGTGCACCCCTTAGTTTTGCTGTCTCCCAGGCATTATTGACTATCATATCACAGTCGTCTTCCAAAAGCCATCGTGCTTCAAATCTTTTAATTTGTCCACTACTCTCCCTCCAATTGCATTTCTTACTTCCAAACAGAGAGATAACGACAGGTCTATGATCAGAATGCTCCGGGCAGCCATTCACCACCTTATATCCTGGAAATCGGGCACGCCAACTAGGATTGGCAACAGCCCTATCAAGACGCTCACGGATATAGCCTTCCACTAGATGGTTGTTATTTCTCCACGTGAACACATCTCCTTCAAACCCCAGGTCATTCAAATTACAGAATAGAAGTGCCTCACGGAATCAGTCCATGAAAATTTGGGGTCTAGGAGCTCCTCCTTGCTTTTCAAAATTAAACAGGATTTCATTGAAATCGCCAAAACAGAGCCAAGGCAGGTTTGCTTGTAGGTGGAGTGTACGAAGGAGGCTCCACGTCTCCTCCCTTTTATCCTGCTTCGGTTCGCCATATATGCCAGTGAGCCTCCACTTGAAACCATCATCTTCAATAATATTCACATCAATGTGCATTCTGCCCATCCACCTGAGTTCCACATTTCCACCTCTCTTCCAGAACATTGCTAAACCACCACTTCTACCCTCACAGTCCTTTGCTAACATCCCTTGCATCCCTAACATATTCCTGAACTTTTCCATCTTCTTTTTTACTAATTTTGTCTCTGACAGAAACAAAATGTCGGGGTCCTCCTTCTTCTGGAGAGCCAGAAGACCACCAACTGCCGGCCTGTTCCCCAATCCCCGGCAGTTGTGCCCAACAATTCTCATTGGGACTCGCAGGGCTGTTCCGACAGCCCCGCTTCACTTGGTGAGTTACCTTCCACTTCCATCTTCCCTTTTTTTGCCATCTGTTTCTCCTCATCATCAATCTCCATTTGTTCTGGACTCCTCTTCTCTCCCAGCTTCACTCTCATTTCATCATTATTTCCCTCCTTGGTCCTACTTCGCCTTCTGAAAGTGTTACCCCTCTCTGTATTTTTCTTCTTCTTCTCTGTCACATACTTTTCAGACTCCCTGTTCTTCTCTGTAGCTTCCACTCGGCTTTCCACTGCCTCTGGTTTCGCCAATATATGAGTCGTCCCCTTGCCTTCCAAAACCATGCTCCTTTCTGCACGGGCTTGGTCTTCTAGTAAACTCTGTGTCTGTATTGTCCTCTTATCCCCTTGTGTTTCCTCTTGCTCTTTTCTTTCTGAAGATGCATCCCAATCTAGCGTCCTTCTTTGTCCATCTGGATTCCCTTCCACTGTCTTCTTTGTTGTCCTATTTAAAGGACTTGTGGCTTCCTGTTCCCTATCCTCCCTGTTTGAGTTTTCGGAAGCCATTTTGTTTGATTCCTCTTTCCGCCAAGAAAAGCTATTGCTTCCCGCTGTACCTCTTCGATCCCCAAACTCGTAAGATCGTCCCCCACTTCCACTTCCACCACCACCACTCCACCTCTGCCTCTCCGAACTGTTCTGCTTTTTTGGTATGAATGCACGAAGCCAGCTTCCAAATTGCTTCTCCTCCCCTTTCTTTATTTGGACCGGGCAACATTTGTCATCATGACCAATGATCCCGCAGTTGTAGCAGAATTCTGGAAGAAATTCATATTCGAAGGGACACCATTTGCTACGCCCCTCTTCCCCCACTTGGATCATCATTCCCCTCATCAGTGCCTTGGTAATGTTAATTCTCACTTTAATCCGCAGATACTCTCCTGTCGCAAGGTCATCTTCACCAACATCCACCTCCAGACACTCTCCCACTCTTTCCCCAATCATTTCCCCAGTAGCTTTGTTCATCTTTCCCAACGGCAATTTCAGGATACGGATCCAGATCGGCACCTCAATAAACTTATAATCTTCAACTGATTTCACAGGATCATACTCCTCCACTACAACTAGGTCGTTGTTGAACATCCATGGACCATTATCAAGGGCTTTCTTTTTACCTGAGGTTTGCAGAAGAGTGATCATGAAGATATTCTCCCCCCTGCGGCTGCACTTAATGCCTCGTATCGGACACCAAATTGGGCCCAGTGCTTGCTTCAGCCCCTCCGTCGAGGCTAATTTCTCCGACAAAACCTTGATCAAGATTTTTGGCTCCTCTGGAGTTTTTCCTCCATCAACCGCCACCTCCATTTGCTGTTCACCGATCCTCAGCCCAGCCAGCTCTGCCTCTGTGAGCTTGAGATTTCGTATCATCCCCTCAACCCTCTCCATCTTCGCCGCCCGCCGCCGCCGGCACCCGGGGCGCCGCCCTTCCCTAGAAATAGTGTATTACGACCATGAGCCTAGGGAACCCGCGGAAGGCTGTGAAGTGGTGGGATTTGGGAAATAGGTGTTGGATCTCACTACCACGAGCACGGGAATGCTCTCAGCAAGGGAGATTGGACTGGAAATGCGCTCGATTTGAGGGGGAAAGACTTGGTTTTGAAACCCTAGTTTATCGCCTTGTTGTCGCCCTGAACAGAGCACCACCCGTCACTCCTGGGACGGACGAAAACAGTCATGCATCGTGTAGTACTTGGCGTAGGCTATGATTGTGATCTCTTGTAGATTATGAAGTTAACTATTGCTATGATAGTATTGATGTGATCTATTCCTCCTTTCGTAGTGTGAAGGTGACAGTGTGCATGCTATGTTAGTACTTGGTTTGGTTATGTTGATCCGTTATGCACTCTAAGGTTATTTAAATATGAACATTGAATATTGTGGAGCTTGTTAACTCCGGCATTGAGGGTTCGTGTAATCCTACACAGTTAGTGGTGTTCATCATCCAACAAGAGGGTGTAGAGTCTAGCATCTATCTATTTATTACGTTATGTGATCAATGTTGAGAGTGTCCACTAGTGAAAGTATGATCCCTAGGCCTTATTCCTAAATATCGCTATCGCTGCTTGTTTACTCGTTTTACTCGCATTTATACTGCCTGCAATATTACTACCATCAATCGCACGCCGGCAAGCACTTTTCACGGTGCCGTACTGCTCATATTCATTCATACCACTTGTATTTCACTATCTCTTCGCCGAACTAGTGCACCTATTAGGTGTGTTGGGGACACAAGAGACTTCTTGCTTTGTGGTTGCAGGGTTGCATGAGAGGGATATCTTTGACCTCTTCCTCCCCGAGTTCGATAAACCTTGGGTGATCCACTTAAGGGAAACTTGCTGCTTGTTCTACAAACCTGCTGCTCTTGGAGGCCCAACACTCGTCTACAAGAATAGAAGCACCCGTAGACATCAAGCTATTTTCACGGCGCCGTTGCCGGGGAGGAAAGGTAAAAGGCTCTCATACTCCGGTCCCGGGTAAAGTACTTTTCATGTTGCCGTTGTGTGTGTGCTCGAAGCTATTTCCTTCGGATCCTGCAATTGCATCTTTTTGTTTCTTGTTTACACTAGTTAGGCATAATGGACAACGGTGAGCTTCTTATTCTATTTCCTGATTTAAGACATGGATGGTTTGATGCGAAAATTAAAAAACCCATGGAACATATTAGTATGAACACTTTGAATACCATTGTTGCTAATGATATGGAAAATTCTAAGCTTGGGGAAGCTGGCTTTGATGAGCATGATATTTTTAGTCCCCCAAGCATTAAGGAGAAAATTTACTCTGATAATACTATGCCTCCTACACTTGATGAGAATAATAATGATAGCTACTTTGTTGAATTTGCTCCCACTACAACTAATAAAATTGATTATGCCTATGTGGAGAGTAATAATTTTATGCATGAGACTCATGATAAGAATGCTTTATGTGATACTTATATTGTTGAATTTGTTCATGACACTACTGAAAGTTATTATGAGAGAGGGAAACATGGTTGTATGCATCTTAATAATGTTAAGTTTCCCCTCTTTATGTTGAGAATTGTGAAGTTACTCTTTTTTTATCCTCTTATGCTTGTCACTTTGTTCTTCATGAATTCATTTGCGTACAAGATTCCTTTTCATAGGAAGCATGTTAGACTTAAATTTGTTTTGAATTTGCCTCTTGATGCTCTCTTTTTCTTCAACTACTATTTCTTGCGAGTGCATCATTAAAACTGCTGAGCCCATCTTAATGGCTATAAAGAAATCACTTCTTGGGAGATAACCCATGTGTTTATTTTACTACAGCAATTTTTGTTTTGTTGAGTCTTGGAAGTTGTTTACTACTGTAGCAACCTCTCCTTATCATGTTTTTGTGCCAAGTAAAGTCTCTATGGTAAAGTTGATGCTAGATTTGGATTGCTGCGCAGAAATAGCATTGCTGTCTGTCACGAATTCGTGCAGAAGTCTCTGTAAAAAAGTCAAAAAAATCTGCAAATTTACATGTGTGATCCTCAGATATGTACGCAACTTTCATTAGTTTTGAGTTTTTCCGTTTGAGCAAGTTAAGTGCCCCTTCCAGGTTCGTCTTTACGGACTGTTCTGTTTTTGACAGATTCTGCCTTTTATTTCGCATTGCCGCTTTTGTTAAGTTGAATGAGTTTCTTTGTTCCATTAACTTTCAGAAGTTTTGTGCAATGTCCAGAAGTGTTAATAATGATTGTGTCACCTCTGAACATGTGAATTTTTGATTGTGCACTAACCCTCTAATGAGTTTGCTTAAAGTTTGGTGTGGAGGAAGTTTTCAAGGGTCAAGAGAGGAGGATGATATACTATGATCAAGAAGAGTGAAAAGTCTAAGCTTGGGGATGCCCCCGTGGTTCATCCCTGCATATTTTAAGAAGACTCAAGCATCTAAGCTTGGGGATGCCCAAGGCATCCCCTTCTTCATCGACAACTTATCAGGTTTCTTCTCTTGAAACTATATTTTTATTCGGTCACATCTTATGTACTTTACTTGGAGCGTCTGTGTGCTTTTATTTTCGTTTTGTTATTTTCATTCTCTGAATAAATACATGCTTGTGTGGGAGAGATACACGCTCCGCTGTTGCATATGAACACATGTGTTCTTAGCTTTATTCTTAATGTTCATGGCGAAGGTTGAAACTGCTTCGTTAATTGTTATATGGTTGGAAACGGAAAATGCTACATGTAGTAATTGGTAAAATGTCTTGGATAATTTGATACTTGGCAATTGTTGTGCTCATGTTTAAGCTCTTGCATCATATACTTTGCACCCATTAATGAAGAAATACATAAAGCTTGCTAAAATTTGGTTTGCATATTTGGTCTCTCTAAAGTCTAGATAATTTCTAGTATTGAGTTTTGAACAACAAGGAAGACGGTGTAGAGTCTTATAATGTTTACAATATGTCTTTTATGTGAGTTTTGCTGCACCGTGCTGTCCACAACTGGCGCGTGGTTGACGAGGGAGGAAATGGTGTAGCTTTCCTTCGTTCCCCGGCAACGGCGCCAGAAAATAGCTTGATGTCTACGGGAGCTTCTATTCTTGTAGACAGGTGTTGGGCCTCCAAGAGCGAGAGGTTTGTAGAACAGCGGCAGTTTTCCCTTAAGTGGATCACCCAAGGTTTATCGAACTCGGGGAGGAAGAGGTCAAAGATATCCCTCTCATGCAACCCTGCAACCACAAAGCAAGAAGTCTCTTGTGTCCCCAACACACCTAATAGGTGCACTAGTTCGGCGAAGAGATAGTGAAATACGGGTGGTATAAATAAGTATGAGCAGGTAGCAACGGCGCCGGAAAATAGCTTGTCTGGCGTGTGGTTGATGGTGGTAATATGGTAGCAGTAGTAACGCGATAAAACAAGTAAACAAGCAGCGATAGCGATATTTAGGAACAAGGCCTAGGGAATAGACTTTCACTAGTGGACACTCTCAACTTTGATCACATAACGAGAATAGATAGATGCATACTCTACACTCTCTTGTTGGATGATGAACACATTGCGTAGGATTACACGAACCCTCAATGCCGGAGTTAACAAGCTCCACAATTCAATGTTCATATTTAAATAACCTTAGAGTGCATGAAAGATCGACACGACTAAACCAAGTACTAACACAGCATGCACACTCGTCACCTTCACACTATGTAGGAGGAATAGATCACATCAATACCATCATAGCAATAGTTAACTTCATAATCTACAAGAGATCACAATCATAGCCTACGCCAAGTACTAACACGGATGCACACACCTGTCACCTTTACACCGTGCGGGAGGAATAAAACTACTTTAATAACATCACTAGAGTAGCACATAGATAAATTGTGATACAAAACACATTGCAATCATAAAGAGATATAAATAAGCACTTCACTACGCCATTCATAACAGTGAATAAGTATTCTGTGAAATATAGCCTAAGAGACCCACACGGTGCACACACTGTCACCTTTACACACGTGGGACAAGGAGTCTCCAGAGATCACATAAGTAAAATTCACTTGACTAGCATAACGACATCTAGATTACAAGCATCATCATATGAATCTCAATCATGTAAGGCAGCTCATGAGATTATTGTATTGAAGCACATAGGAGAGAGATTAACCACATAGCTACCGGTACAGCCCCGAGCCTCGATGGAGAACTACTCCCTCCTCATGGGAGACAGCAGCGTTGATGGAGATGGCGGTGGTGTCGATGGAGGAGCCTTCCGGGGCACTTCCCCGCCCGGCGGCGTGCCGGAACAGAGACTCCTGTCCCCCAGATCTTGGCTTCGCGATGGCGGCGGCTCTGGAAGGTTTCTCGTACCGTGGCTTTTCCGTATCGAGGTTTTAGGTCTGGGACCTTTAAATAGGCGAAGAGGCGGAGTCGGAGGGGCGACGAGGCAGCGACACCATAGGGGGGCGCGGCCAGGGCCCAGGCCGTGCCACCCTGTCGTCTGGGGCCCACAGGGCCCCCCTCTGGCGGCTCTCGGGTGTTCTGGAAGCTTCGTGGAAAAATAGGATGCTGGGTCTTGATTTCGTCCGATTCCGAGAATATTTCCTTACTAGGATTTCTGGAACCAAAAACAGCAGAAAACGAGAACCGGCACGTCGGCATCTTGTTAACGGGTTAGTTCCGAGAAAATGCACGAATATGACATAAAGTGTGCATAAAACATGTAGATATCATCAATAATGTGGCATGGAACATAAGAAATTATCGATACGTCGGAGACGTATCAGCATCCCCAAGCTTAGTTCCTGCTCGTCCCGAGCAGGTAAACGATAACTAAGATAATTTCTGGAGTGACATGCCATCATAAACTTGATCATATTGTAAACATATGTAATGAATGCAGCGATCAAAACAATGGTAATGATATGAGTAAACAACTGAATCATAAAGCAATGACTTTTCATGAATAGCACTTTCAAGACAGGCATCAATAAGTCTTGCATAAGAGTTAACTCATAAAGCAATAATTTAAAGTAAAGACATTGAAGCAACACAATGGAAGATTAAGTTTCAGCGGTTGCTTTCAACTTGGAACATGTATATCTCATGGATAATTGTCAACATAGAGAAATATAACAAGTGCAATATGCAAGTATGTAGGAATCAATGCACAGTTCACACAAGTGTTTGCTTCTTGAGGTGGAGAGAGATAGGTGAACTGACTCAACATAAAAGTAAAAAGAATGGTCCTTCAAAAAGGAAAGCATCGATTGCTATATTTGTGCTAGAGCTTTTATTTTGAAAACATGAAACAATTTTGTCAACGGTAGTAATAAAGCATATGAGTTATGTAAACTATATGTTACAAGTTGCAAGCCTCATGCATAGTATACTAATAGTGCCCGCACCTTGTCCTAATTAGCTTGGACTACCGGATCATTGCAATACACATGTTTTAACCAAGTGTCACAGTGGGGTACCTCCATGCCGCCTGTACAAAGGTCTAAGGAGAAAGCTCGCATTTTAGATTTCTCGCTTTTGATTATTCTCAACTTAGACATCCATACCGGGACAACATGGACAACAGATAATGGACTCCTCTTTAATGCATAAGCATGTGGCAACAATTATTATTTCTCATATGAGATTGAGGATATTGTCCAAAACTAAAACTTCCACCATGAATCATGGCTTTAGTTAGCGGCCCAATGTTCTTCTCTAACAATATGTATGCTCCAACCATTAAGGTGGTAGATCTCTCTTACTTCAGACAAGACGGACATGCATAGCAACTCACATGATATTCAACAAATAATAGTTGATGGCGTCCCCAGAAACATGGTTATCGCACAACAAGCAACTTATAAGAAATAAAATGCATAAGTACATATTCAATACCACAATAGTTTTTAAGCTATTTGTCCCATGAGCTATATATTGTAAAGGTAGAGGATAGAAATTTAAAGGTAGCACTTCAAGCAATTTACTTTGGAATGGCGGAGAAATACCATGTAGTAGGTAGGTATGGTGGACACAAATGGCATAGTGGTTGGCTCAAGGATTTTGGATGCATGAGAAGTATTCCCCCTCGATACAAGGTTTAGGCTAGCAAGGTTATTTGAAACAAACACAAGGATGAACCGGTGCAGCAAAACTCACATAAAAGATATATTGTAAACATTATAAGGCTCTACACCGTCTTCCTTGTTGTTCAAAACTCAATACTAGATATTATCTAGACTCTAGAGAAACCAAATATGCAAACCAAATTAGCAAGCTCTAAGTGTTTCTTCACTAATAGGTGGAAAGTATATGATGCAAGAGCTTAAACATGAGCACAACAATTGCCAAGTATCACATTATCCAAGACATTTTACCAATTACTACATGTAGCATTTTCCGTTTCCAACCATATAACAATTAACGAAGCAGTTTCAACCTTCGCCATGAACATTAAAAGCTAAGAACACATGTGTTCATACGAACCAGCGGAGCGTGTCTCTCTCCCACACAAGCATTTATTCAAACAAAAACAAAAACAAGAAACATACAGATGCTCCAAGTAAAGTACATAAGATGTGACCGAATAAAAATATAGTTTCAAGAGAAGGAACCTGATAATTTGTCGATGAAGAAGGGGATGCCTTGGGCATCCCCAAGCTTAGATGCTTGAGTCTTCTTGAAATATGCAGGGGTGAATCACCGGGGCATCCCCAAGCTTAGAGCTTTCACTCTTCTTGATCATAGTATATCATCCTCCTCTCTTGACCCTTGAAAACTTCCTCCACACCAAACTCGAAACAACTCATTAGAGGGTTAGTGCATAATAAAAATTAACATGTTCAGAGGTGACACAATCATTCTTAACACTTCTGGACATTGCATAAAGCTACTGGACATTAATGGATCAAAGAAATTCATCCAACATAGCAAAAGAGGCAATGCGAAATAAAAGGCAGAATCTGTCAAAACAGAACAGTCCGTAAAGATGGATTTTATTAGGGCACCAGACTTGCTCAAATGAAAATTCCCAAATTGAATGAAAGTTGCGTACATATCTGAGGATCACTCACGTAAATTGGCATAATTTTCTGAGTTACCTACGGAGAATTAGACCCAGATTCGTGACGAGCAAAGAAATCTGTAAGCTGCAAGATAATCCAAATCTAGTATTCACTTTACTATCAAAGACTTTACTTGGCACAACAAAACACAAAACTAAGATAAGGAGAGGTTGCTACAGTAGTAAACAACTTCCAAGACACAAATATAAAATAAAGTACTGTAGCAAAATAACACATGGGTTATCTCCCAAGAAGTTCTTTCTTTATAGCCATTAAGATGGGCTCAGCGAGTTTTAATGATGCACTCGCAAGAAATAGTAGTTGAAGCAAAAGAGGGAATCAAGAGGCAAATTCAAAACAAATTTAAGTCTAACATGCTTCCTATGCATAGGAATCTTGTAAATAAACAAGTTCATGAAGAGCAAAGTAACAAGCATAGGAAGATAAAACAAGTGTAGCTTCAAAAATTTCAGCACATAGAGAGGCATTTTAGTAACATGAAAATTTCTACAACCATATTTTCCTCTCTCATAATAATATCCAGTGGCATCATGAGCAAACTCAACAATATAACTATCACATAAAGCATTCTTATCATGAGTCTCATGCATAAAATTATTACTACTCCCAACATAAGCATAGTTATTCTTATTAATTGTAGTAGGAGCAAATTCAACAAAGTAGCTATCATTATTATTCTCATCATCAAATATAGGAGGCATATTGTAATCATAATCAAATTTATCCTCCATAACAGGCGGTACTAAAAGACTACTATCATTATAATCATCATAAATAGGAGGCAAAGTATCATCAAAGAAAATTTTCTCCTCAATACTTGGGGGACTAAAAAGATCATGAAAACCAGCTTCCCCAAGCTTAGAACTTTCTATATCATTATCAACAATGGTGTTCAAAGCGTTCATACTAATATTACTACCAGCATGCAAATAAGGTTCCATAGGTTTTTTAATTTTCGCATCAAACCATCCATGTCTTAAATCAGGAAATAGAATAAGAAGCTCATTGCTGTCCATTATGCCAAACTAGTGTAAACAAGAAACAAAAAGATGCAATTGCAGGATCTAAAGGAAATATCTTCGAGCACACACACAACGGCAACAGAAAAGTACTTTACCTGGGACCGGAGTATGAGTGCCGTTTACCTTTCCTCCCCGGCAACGGCGCCGGAAAATAGCTTGCTGTCCACAACTGGTGCATGGTTGACGAGGGAGGAAATGGTGTAGCTTTCCTTCGTTCCCCGGCAACGGCGCCAGAAAATAGCTTGATGTCTACGGGAGCTTCTATTCTTGTAGACAGTGTTGGGCCTCCAAAAGCAGAGGTTTGTAGAACAGCGGCGAGTTTTCCCTTAAGTGGATCACCCAAGGTTTATCGAACTCGGGGAGGAAGAGGTCAAAGATATCCCTCTCATGCAACCACGCAACCACAAAGCAAGAAGTCTCTTGTGTCCCCAACACACCTAATAGGTGCACTAGTTCGGCGAAGAGATAGTGAAATACGAGGTGGTATAAATAAGTATGAGCGGTAGCAACGGCGCCGAGAAAATAGCTTGCTGGCGTGTGGTTGATGGTGGTAATATGGTAGCGATAGTAACGCGATAAAAC
Organism: Lolium rigidum; assembly: GCF_022539505.1. Classification (NCBI taxonomy): domain Eukaryota; kingdom Viridiplantae; phylum Streptophyta; class Magnoliopsida; order Poales; family Poaceae; genus Lolium; species Lolium rigidum. The sequence continues at coordinate 285,157,337 of NC_061510.1, forward strand.
GAGTAAACAAGCGGCGATAGCGATATTTAGGAACAAGGCCTAGGGAATAGATTTTCACTAGTGGACACTCTCAACTTTGATCACATAACGAGAATAGATAGATGCATACTCTACACTCTCTTGTTGGATGATGAACACATTGCGTAGGATTACACGAACCCTCAATGCCGGAGTTAACAAGCTCCACAATTCAATGTTCATATTTAAATAACCTTAGAGTGCATGAAAGATCGACACGACTAAACCAAGTACTAACACGAGCATGCACACTTGTCACCTTCACACTATGTAGGAGGAATAGATCACATCAATACCATCATAGCAATAGTTAACTTCATAATCTACAAGAGATCACAATCATAGCCTACGCCAAGTACTAACACGGATGCACACACTTGTCACCTTTACACCGTGCGGGAGGAATAAAACTACTTTAATAACATCACTAGAGTAGCACATAGATAAATTGTGATACAAAACACATTGCAATCATAAAGAGATATAAATAAGCACTTCATTACGCCATTCATAACGGTGAATAAGTATTCGTGAAATATAGCCTAAGAGACCCACACGGTGCACACACTCGTCACCTTTACACACGTGGGACAAGGAGTCTCCGGAGATCACATAAGTAAAATTCACTTGACTAGCATAACGACATCTAGATTACAAGCATCATCATATGAATCTCAATCATGTAAGGCAGCTCATGAGATTATTGTATTGAAGCACATAGGAGAGAGATTAACCACATAGCTACCGGTACAGCCCCGAGCCTCGATGGAGAACTACTCCCTCCTCATGGGAGACGAGCAGCGTTGATGGAGATGGCGGTGGTGTCGATGGAGGAGCCTTCCGGGGGCACTTCCCCGCCCGGCGGCGTGCCGGAACAGAGACTCATGTCCCCCAGATCTTGGCTTCGCGATGGCGGCGGCTCTGGAAGGTTTCTCGTACCGTGGCTTTTCCGTATCGAGGTTTTAGGTCTGGGACCTTTAAATAGGCGAAGAGGCAGAGTCGGAGGGGCGACGAGGCGGCGACACCATAGGGGGGCGCGGCCAGGGCCCAGGCCGCGCCACCCTGTCGTCTGGGGCCCACAGGGCCCCCCTCTGGCGGCTCTCGGGTGTTCTGGAAGCTTCGTGGAAAAATAGGATGCTGGGTCTTGATTTCGTCCGATTCCGAGAATATTTCCTTACTAGGATTTCGGAACCAAAAACAGCGAGAAAACATGAACCGGCACTTCGGCATCTTGTTAATAGGTTAGTTCCAGAAAATGCACGAATATGACATAAAGTGTGCATAAAACATGTAGATATCATCAATAATGTGGCATGGAACATAAGAAATTATCGATACGTCGGAGACGTATCACACCGGTTCATCCTTGTGTTTGTTTCAAATAAACCTTGCTAGCCTAAACCTTGTATCGAGAGGGAATACTTCTCATGCATCCAAAATCCTTGAGCCAACCACTATGCCATTTGTGTCCACCATACCTACCTACTACATGGTATTTCTCCGCCATTTCAAAGTAAATTGTTCATGTGCTACCTTTAAACAATTCAAAAGCTATTATCTCTTATTTGTGTCAACGTTTTATAGCTCATGAGGAAGTATGTGGTGTTTTATCTTTCGATCTTGTCATTTACTTCTGACAGACTTTCACAATGGACTAGTGGCTTCATCCGCTTATGCTATAATTTTGCAAAAAGAGCTGGCAACGGGGTTCCCAGCCCCAATTAATTAACTTTCATTAATAATTCTCTTCACATGTTTTGCTCTGATTTATCAGTAAAGCAACTTAATTTGCAAATAGACACTCCATGGTATGTGAATGTTGGAAGGCACCCGAGGATTCGGTTAGCCATGGCTTGTGAAAGCGAAGGTTGGGAGGAGTGTCACCTATAAATAAAACTAAAGTACATGTGTAAACAAAAGAGAAGAGGGATGATCTACCTTGCTGGTAGAGATAACGTCCTTCATGGGAGCCGCTCTTGAAAGTCTGGTTGACGAGGTAGTTAGAGTACCCATTACCATTCGTTGACAACAACAAACACCTCTCAAAACTTTACTTTTATGCTCTCTATATGATTTCAAAACTTGAAAAGCTCTAGCACATGATTTAATCCCTGCTTCCCTCTGCGAAGGGCCTTTCTTTTACTTTTATGTTGAGTCAGTTCACCTATATCTTTCCACCTCAAGAAGCAAACACTTGTGTGAACTGTGCATTGATTCCTACATACTTGCATATTGCATTTGTTATATTACTCTATGTTGACACTATCCATGAGATATACATGTTATAAGTTGAAAGCAACCGCTGAAACTTAATCTTCCTTTGTGTTGCTTCAACACCTTTTACTTTGAATTATTGCTTTATGAGTTAACTCTTATGCAAGACTTATTGATGCTTGTCTTGAAGTACTATTCATGAAAAGTCTTTGCTTTATGATTCATTTGTTTACTCATGTCATTACCATTGTTTTGATCGCTGCATTCATTACATATGCTTACAATAGTATGATCAAGGTTATGATGGCATGTCACTCCAGAAATTATCTTTGTTATCGTTTACTGCTCGGGACGAGCAGAGAACTAAGCTTGGGGATGCCGATACGTCTCCGACGTATCAATAATTTCTTATGTACCATGCCACCTTATTGATGATATCTACATGTATTATACACATTATATGTCGTATTTATGCGTTTTCGGAACTAACCTATTGACGAGATGCCGAAGGGCCGGTTCTGTTTTCTCGCTGTTTTTGGTTCCGAAATCCTAGTAAGGAAATATTCTCGGAATCGGACGAAATCAATGCCCGGCATCCTATTTTTGGACGAAGCTTCCGGAACACCCGAGAGCGCCGGAGGGAAGCCACAGGGGCCCCACACAACACCCTGGCGCGGCTAGAGGGGGGGCCGCGCCGCCCTAGTGTGTGGGCCCACCAGGCCCCCTCCGAGGCTGCCCTTCCGCCTACTTAAAGCCTCCGTCGCGAAAACCCTACCACGTTCGATGAATACAGAGAAAACCTTCCAGAGCCGCCGCCATCGCGAAGCCAAGATCTGGGGGACAGGAGTCTCTGTTCCGGCACGCCGCCGGGACGGGGAAGTGCCCCCGGAAGGCTTCTCCATCAACACCACCGCCATCTTCATCAACGCTGATGTCTCCCATGAGGAGGGAGTAGTTCTCCATCGAGGCTCGGGGCTGTACCGGTAGCTATGTGGTTAATCTCTCTCCTATGTACTTCAATACAATAATCTCATGAGCTGCCTTACATGATTGAGATTCATATGATGATGCTTGTAATCTAGATGTCATTATGCTAGTCAAGTGGATTTTACTTATGTGATCTCCGGAGACTCCTTGTCCCACGTGTGTAAAGGTGACGAGTGTGTGCACCGTGTGGGTCTCTTAGGCTATATTTCACTGAATACTTATTCACTGTTATGAATGGCATAGTGAAGTGCTTATTTATATCCCTTTATGATTGCAATGTGTTTTGTATCACAATTTATCTGTGTGCTTCTCTAGTGATGTTATTAAAGTAGTTTATTCCTCCTGCACGGTGTAATGGTGACGGTGTGTGCATCGTGTAGTACTTGGCGTAGGCTATGATTGTGATCTCTTGTAGATTATGAAGTTAACTATTGCTATGATAGTATTGATGTGATCTATTCCTCCTTTCGTAGTGTGAAGGTGACGAGTGTGCATGCTATGTTAGTACTTGGTTTGGTTATGTTGATCTGTTATGCACTCTAAGGTTATTTAAATATGAACATTGAATATTGTGGAGCTTGTTAACTCCGGCATTGAGGGTTCGTGTAATCCTACATAGTTAGTGGTGTTCATCATCCAACAAGAGGGTGTAGAGTCTAGCATCTATCTATTTATTCTGTTATGTGATCAATGTTGAGAGTGTCCACTAGTGAAAGTATGATCCCTAGGCCTTATTCCTAAATATCGCTATCGCTGCTTGTTTCTTGTTTTACTGCATTTATACTGCCTGCAATATTACTACCATCAACAAGCACGCCAAGCAAGCACTTTTACGGCGCCGTTACTACTGCTCATATTCATTCATACCACTTGTATTTCACTATCTCTTCGCCGAACTAGTGCACCTATTAGGTGTGTTGGGGACACAAGAGACTTCTTGCTTTGTGGTTGCAGGGTTGCATGAGAGGGATATCTTTGACCTCTTCCTCCCTGAGTTCGATAAACCTTGGGTGATCCACTTAAGGGAAACTTGCTGCTGTTCTAAAAACCTCTGCTCTTGGAGGCCCAACACTGTCTACAAGAATAGAAGCACCCGTAGACATCATACCCCTTTGTGACACTTGGTTAAAAAATGTGTATTGCGATGATAATCCCGGTAATCCAGGCTTATTAGGACAAGGTGCGGGCCCTATTAGTACACTATGCATGAGGCTTGCAACTTGTAAGATATAATTTACATACCACATATGCTTTATTACTACCGTTGACAAAATTGTTTCTTGTTTTCAAAACCAAAGCTCTAGCACAAATATAGCAATCAATGCTTCCCTCTACGAAGGGCCTTTCTTTTTCTTTTATGTTGAGTCAGTTCACCTATCTCTTTCCACCTCAAAAGGCAAACACTTGTGTGAACTGTGCATTGATTCCTACATACTTGCATATTGCACTTGTTATATTACTTTACATTGACAATATCCATGAGATATACATGTTATAAGTTGAAAGCAACCACTGAAACTCAATCTTCCTTTGTGTTGCTTCAATACCTTTACTTTGATTTATTGCTTTATGAGTTAACTCTTATGCAAGACTTATTGATGCTTGTCTTGAAAGTAATATTCATGAAAAGTCTTTGCTTTATGATTCATTTGTTTACTCATGTCATTACCATTGTTTTGATCGCTGCATTCATTACATATGCTTACAATAGTATGATCAAGGTTATGATGGCATGTCACTCCAGAAATTATCTTTGTTATCGTTTACCTGCTCGGGACGAGCAGGAACTAAGCTTGGGGATGCTGATACGTTTCCGACATATCGATAATTTCTTATGTTCCATGCCACATTATTGATGATATCTACATGTTTTATGCATACTTTATGTCATATTTATGCATTTTCCGGCACTAACCTATTAACGAGATGCCGAAGAGCCAGTTGATGTTTTCTGCTGTTTTTGGTTTCAGAAATCCTACAAAGGAAATATTCTCGGAATTGGACGAAATCAACGCCCAGGGGCCTATTTTTCCACGAAGCTTCCAGAAGACCGGAGGACTTACGAAGTGGGGCCACGAGGTGGCGCCACACTAGGGCGGCGCGGCCCAAGCCTTGGCCGCGTCGGCCTGTTGTGTGGGGCCCTTGTGTGGCCCCCTGACCCGCCCTTCCGCCTACATATAGTCTTCGTCGCGAAACCCCCAGTACCGAGAGCCACGATACGGAAAACCTTACTGAGACGCCGCCGCCGCCAATCCCATCTCGGGGGATTCGGGAGATCGCCTCCGGCACCTGCCGGAGAGGGGAATCATCTCCCGGAGGACTCTTCACCGCCATGATCGCCTCCGGAGTGATGAGTGAGTAGTTCACCCCTGGACTATGGGTCCATAGCGGTAGCTAGATGGTCGTCTTCTCCTTATGTGCTTCATTGTCGGATCTTGTGAGCTGCCTAACATGATCAAGATCATCTATCCGTAATGCTATATGTTGTGTTTGTCGGGATCCGATGGATAGAGAATACTATGTTATGTTGATTATCAATCTATTACCTATGTGTTGTTTATGATCTTGCATGCTCTCCGTTATTAGTAGAGGCTCGGCCAAGTTTTTGCTCTTAACTCCAAGAGGGAGTATTTATGCTCGATAGTGGGTTCATGCCTCCATTAAATGCTGGGACGAGTGACGTAAAGTTCTAAGGTTGTGGATGTCTTGTTGCCACTAGGGATAAAACATTGATGCTATGTCCGAGGATGTAGTTATTGATTACATTACGCACCATACTTAATGCAATTGTCTCGTTGTTTGCAACTTAATACTGGAAGGGTTCGGATGATAACTCTGAAGGTGGACTTTTTAGGCATAGATGCATGCTTGGATAGCGGTCTATGTACTTTGTCGTAATGCCCAATTAAATCTCACTATACTCATCATATCATGTATGTGCATGGTCATGCCCTCTCTATTTGTCAATTGCCCGACTGTAATTTGTTCACCCAACATGCTATTTATCGTATGGGAGAGACACCTCTAGTGAACTGTGGACCCCGGTCCTATTCTTTTACATTGAATACAATCTGCTGCAATACTTGTTCTTTACTCGTTCTTCGCAAACAATCATCATCCACACTATACATCTAATCCTTTGTTACGAGCAAGCCGGTGAGATTGACAACCTCACCTTGTTTTGTTGGGGCAAAGTACTTTGGTTGTGTTGTGCGGGTTCCACGTTGGCGCCGGAATCCCCGGTGTTGCGCCGCACTACATCCCGCCGCCATCAACCTTCGACGTGCTTCTTGGCTCCTACTGGTTCGATAAACCTTGGTTTCTTACTGAGGGAAAACTTGCTGCTGTGCGCATCATACCTTCCTCTTGGGGTTCCCAACGAACGTGTGTATTACACGCCATCACCCCCTGAATACTTGTCTGTGAGCATTTACAGTGAATCCTTCATCGAAACTGCTTGTCAACACCTTCTGCTCCTCGTTGGGTTCGACACTCTTATTTATCGAAAGCACTACGATACACCCCCTATACTTGTGGGTCATCAGCTACCAACCTCTCTCTCTCTCTCTCTTGCAACATCTGCCCGTGAGGCTCCCTTTGAAGCAGCTCGCAGCACCACTACCCAACCACATGGCAGCACCGCTGCGCTCCCTCGGAAGCGCCTTCCTTAAGTGTAGGCAGCACGACCACACACCCTAGGAAACACCTGCCTCCCCATGGCTTCCTACGTACCGACCTCCCTTGGAAGAACCTTCTCTAAGCGTAGTAGGCAGTACGCCAGTACCATCGCATCACCACCACAAGCGGTTGTTAGCACTCTCGTTCCCGGTGGTAATAGCGTCAACCGCCTCTTGCATCACCGCTTTGATGAGATTCGCGGCATAGAAACCAATATATTTCCTACGACATGCGAAAAAAATATATCTAATCAACGAGAGCCTAGATCGAATATACAAGATTCTAGCAACGAGAGAGATTAGATCTACATACCCTTTTAGTTCGCACATCATAAATGGCTTATAACGATGGATGATGTAGATGTTCTCCTCGCGGTCCAATCTGGTCAACGTCGCAAAAACGACGCCTTCGAGTTATGCACACGTGCAACACAACAACGTATCCTCCTTCTTGATCCAACAACTATAGGTGGAGAGGTAGATGGGATCTAGCTGCCAACAACACGACGGCGGTGGTGGCTATGGTGGAGATTCACATGGGCAGGGTTTCGCCTACGTGCAGGATAGGAGGAGGATGAGGGGGAGCAAGGGGTGGTTGGCTATGGTTTGGTGTGCTCCTTGTGCGCCCCTCAGCTTATATATAGGAAAGGGGAGGGCGGGTGGCCAGCTTGCCCCCTCCAAGCCTTTAGGTTCGGTCGCCAAGAGGGGGCAATTTTCCATCCCCCAAGTTGGTGGCCCCTTAGGGTTTCTCCTTGGGCTAGCCGCATGGGCCTTGGGGGCTGGTGCGCTTGGCCTTGCAGGCCTATGCACACCCCTTGGTCCATGTGGGCCCTCCAAGAAGTGTGGGTTACATGAAGCTACCACGATAATATTCATGGTTTATGGACTTGGGTTTTAGGGAAGAATGTGTACTGATGATTTCGTCTGCATACAATCAACACAGGGGACACAATTTACACATATTCACTCCTCCATAGGAAAACCCTATGTGATGCTTGTCTGTTTTTGATTGATGAGTTACAGGGGTGCCTTGATGGCTATATGGCGATGTGGATCGGTTTGTGGTGTAGCGTATCTAGGGTTTTTTCGATTCATTGCTCGGAGGCCCCTCCCAGCCTTTATATGAGACGATGGTTCTCAGGTGCTATGTGACCAAGTCGAATACAAGTTAGGTTTTCCTATCTAGGGCCTGATCTTGCCCCGCATGCTAGGTTCCTGGGCTTCGGCTCCTTAAAAACCGCCAATGTTTCTTGGAATTTTCAATCCTCCTATGGCCCTCCAGTTGGACCGCACCTGGTATGTTGAAGTAGAATGATGAGTGCAGAGCACACCGTTGGGGAACCGCAAGAGGAAGGTATGATGAGCACAGTACCGTGAGTAGTGAGCAACCGAAGGATGCCTTTTGGAGGAGGATGAAGGAGTACTTTGATGTATGGAACAAGAGTGGCAATGAGTGAACGGTGACTTCTATTCACCATCGATGGGGAACTATCTCCACCTATTGTCAAAGGTGGGTGACATGCTTGTCACATGTGGAGCGCTTGAACCCAAGTTGCACCAATGACAAAACTAGGTGACTGTTTGCAACCTAATATTTCAGCGAATCATTTTCCATTTTCTTCTATGTGTCTAATTAGCTTTCTCTATTTTTATAGAACACCATTGCTCAAAATTTCTTCAAGCAAAAAGGGAAGAAGGGCAAGATAGAAAAAAAAAAAGCAAACCATTCAAATTGTGTCATTGTTGGGGTGATCTTAAAAATGATGAGAATTTGAAGAACCGTGAGATATATCTAGTTCGAAAGAAGATTCCTAAGAGCTCAGTGGGAGATGAAAGTATTCTAGATAGTGATGATGATCATGAAGCATCAAGTGATGAAGGAAAAAAGAAAGGCCCACTCCCAACTCGGTTGCTAAAACCAAGAGGCCCGAGAGAAGAAAGCATGCCAAGGAGTAGGGCAAGAAGAACGGAGAAGGTGACATCAAAGTGTTATTGGAGGCCATGGTGAATACTTGTAGAATATCTTAAGGATGTCGAGCAATGGAAGAGGAGATAAATATGACGAGGGTGAAGGAAGTAGAATATCTTAAGGATGTCGAGCAATGGAAGACCGCGACTGAGGAGAGCAGAGCAGCGGCCGAGGAGCTCAAGGTGCCCACGGAAGAGAGGATGGTGGCTATGCAAGAAAGTCTCCGATCAATGTAAAATGAGAAAAGCTCATGTTCATCGACACAAGTGGCATGTACGAGAAGCAAAATGCTTATGTGGAGCTTTATCGTGACCAAGTGTTGGCAAGTAAACAAATGATGTAAAATTTCTCTCGAGGGTCCATGGGTGCCCTAGGACATGCCATGGGTGGCATGGCATGGATGGATACATGGGTGGATTCATGGGCTCCATGGGAAGGTCCATGGGTGCTATAGGAGGTGCTGTGGGAGGTGGCATGGCGGGCGACATGAGACGTGATCCCAACAAAACCTATGTTACCAATGACTATGATGAGCAAGAAGGAGATGCAAATGATTGCAACAATGTAAATGATGCATAAGAAGCTAGTACAATATGTGGTTGTGTTGAACTATATCAGTGGAGAACTACTTTATGCTTTGAACTATGCATATGCATTTCCTTTGTATTTGTATTGAACTATGTTGATGGTGAACTATTCTAATCCACATTGCATAGAATTAAACTTCAAATCCACATTAAATGTGGATTTTAAGTTTTATTTTATATCATTCACCAAAAAGTTTAATTTAATATGTGTGTGATGATCTTGCAAGGATTCAAATTCATTTGTAGTTGATACGTTTGTGGTGATATTCCATAGTTAAAATTGTAGAGGTGGTTTGTTGAGGTCGTGCCCTATTTTACATCACCATATGTGTCAGATGTGCCCTATTTTACATCAACCGGAAAAAAAACACAAGTGTTGTAAAACCCACATTTTGGTGGTGTATAATTTTATATCACCTTTTTTGGTGTCTTATAATACATCAGTGTTAGATATTCTCTTAGGAAATTAAAGATTGATCCTGTGGTGGGGGAGGCGGTTGTTCTCCTCTGTTCTCAGTGAATTGAGAAAATTAATATCCTATACATTAACGTGGGTGGATTTTTTTCATTTGGAGCCTCCCCACGATGTATGCTGATGTGCCACATATGTGTTGCGGACCGCGTTGAACGTGAGGATGCGTCTGTGTAGTTTTTTTTTGGAATGTTGGGCATCCTTTGACTTACCGTTTCTGTTGCATGCATGTTCTTCGCAGGGGCGGATTTACCGTATGGGCACTCTGGGCACGTGCCCGGGCTCAGCGTCATTGCTTACAGTCACTCCAGCGAGCTTTCTAGGGGACGTATGTAGATGGAACGGCAAGAATTGACATACAGAGCTGTAAAATAGTGTAGTTCTATCACTGGGGCAGCTTGGGCACGTTTCCTAGCAGTACAACTCGGCCACATCCTCGTTTCTATTCAGAGCTTTGGGTCATAGCCTCATAGGCCAGCTTGCCCTCGGGTGATCATGTTCGTCCACAAGTGATCCAGGTGGTACCGATCACTGTGAGCATGGGCGGACCTAGCCATCCCTAAGCCCGGGCGGCCGCCCAGGCTTGAAAAATGACACAAAGCTTATGATTTATGATTTTCAATACAAATCTCATCTAAAATTTGCACCTTAACCTTGTTTGCCCAGGCTTCCGGAAATTTCTAGATTCGCCACTGACTGTGAGGTTCGTGCTTTATGTTCTTTTTTACATCTATTATCTGTGGAACATTAGTGTTTATATGGTTTTCTCAATTTGTGGTATTTAGTGGTTCTTTGTAGACTATTTAGCTTGCTAGATGTGCCCAGGCTTTGAAAAGTTTCTAGGTCCGCCACTGGTTCTTCGTGCGGCGACACGTCGAAGCTCATGGGCACATGTGGTTGCGTGGCATCCTGCATGGTGTGTGCAATGACGTGTCGATCACTTCAGTGCTTATGTGGCATTTGTTCTTTTTATCGTCTGGCTTCGATCGGTCTAGGCCTTGTGCTGCATTCTGGATGGGCCATTTGCTAGCATATTGTGCCTATATTTGCTATCAAATATGGAGAATATGTTGGTACAATATTTAGGAATAGATGCAATACATACAAAAGTCAATCACTATAAACTGAAATATTGTCTCACTTGACATATTGTAGTATATCTGATTGTTTTAAATAGGCAAGTCCATGACACATGTGCACGTGGATCACATGCAGCTGATTCGCCAATGGGAAACATACTCCTACACTTACGGGGAGAGGGCTTACGGAATTTTCTTACGGGAGTAGGGCGTGTTCGGAACTTCCCCAGCTTCCCGAAATCCACGAATCCTGCTTCTCCCGACCGACTCCAGCGTCTTGTTGGGCACAGCTTCTCGTTTTAGCTGGGCTGAAATCCATGTTTGTTGGGCCAGCCTGCTGGGGATGGGGAGATGTAGTCTAGAGCCCAGGCGTGCTCGAGTTCTTTTCGTGGAGGAGCGAGGAAGAAATAGAAAGGGCGAATCGTTTTTTGACTTGGCGGTGGCAGATTGCATGTAATTTACCGCTGCTCCGTGATCTGCTGTTCCGAGAATCTCCGAAAGGGTCGCTCCGTGAATTACACTGCAAACTGTCTCAGCTTCACAGATCTAGCTTCACAGAGCTGGGGTGTTCGGCACTGCTCCGGGCTGGAGTTTGGAGAAGCTGGAAGATGGGCTGTTTCCAAACACGCCCTAAGTGGAACCAAATCATTGGAAGGAACTCCTGTTTCGGCTGCAAAAATGTTGGGAGTAACTATTGAACATCTAGCTGTTTTACAATTCAGAAACAGACACATTTTTTAGCCAATAGGAATATGACAGCTGTAAGACTCAAAGTCAATAAAATTGTGATGAAAAGTAAAGTAAAAATGTGTCTGTTTTCAGTTTTGCGAAACAGACACATTTCACAGCCTTCTTACTCCGCCAGCCCAAGGTTAAGCAACTGCTCAATTTTGAGTCCAAACTTGAGTCCACCTCTGGCATTCCAGCAGACTCAATATAGAACTGACGAAAAAAAGCCCAGATACAGAAAAGATCGACCTTCTTCTCACGCATTCCACCCACAGCACCGGCCGCTGAGTCATTCTGGAGGAGCAAGATTTATCTGCCCACAGAAAAGAAGGGAAAGAGAAAGAAAGAATCTGATTTGGAAATGGAAGCACAAGAGAAAAATAAGCATAAACATGTTCTGGAAGAAAACCTAGTTTGCATTGGAGATACTCTGCACTGTGAGCTGTGAGGTATCCCCCTGAACTTTGAAACATGGAGTTTGTATTGTTAGATCCAAGCTACTAGCAGATGCAAAACTCATCTAGCAAAATACGTGTTAAAAAAATACACCTTGAGGACTGCAGTACAATCGTTTATGCCTGGGGATCTCATTCAATTTACTCCCAGCTAACAAAATTAAAAGAAAAACTTACAACAATGGACCAATTAAACAATAACAGAAGGAAACTAGTTTACAAACTCATCCCAGAGCATTGTAGGTTGTGCTCCTTAACTTGATTCGCAAGTATAATGAAGTGTTAGAAACAAGCTATTAGCAGATATACAAACTGATGTAGTAAAGATGTGTTCAAAAGATTTCTTGACTGCTGCAATGCAGGTTTACAATACTGATCACTTAGACAATCACAGAAGTAAATCAAGAACTTCCAGTCTACAACGTACCAAAACCAAAAAAGGAGGAGAAAATCAAAGGCTAAAGGAGCAGGTAACACTCACAAAACAAACAAAAATAATCAGCAAAGTACTGAAAAACTTCATTATGAATATCATATAAAAGTAGTTGTACAACACAATATTTTCTTTTGCTTGCAGGTACAAACGCTCCGGCCAAAAAATCAGCAAAGAAAGGGGGGAGAGAGAGAGATAAAGAAAACAAGAATTTAATGACCATAGAATACAAAATAACCAAAATGATACAGATAACTATGGAGGATGAAGGGTGTACCAGCCTATGTAGGCAACGTGACACTTCCCCGAGATGCAGCTATAATAGGGCATGAACCGTGGCAGCCCATGCTGATGACTGTAAATGCTAAAAGAATCATCAGATTCATGCAATCACACTGTTTTGTGGTTAGGCTAGTCGTTTTCAGATGGGAAAGAAAGAGATGCTTCTAGTAAAATAATTAAAGAGAAATGTGCAATAAAAGGAAGTAGATAATATATTAAGGCAGGAAGATTCAGTCATAGGCGGTTCTTATAACGACATGCACATACATGAACAAAGAAACATTTGAACTTTGGACAGTCCATCCAACATGCCAGGGCAGCAGATCCCTGAACATATAAGATAGTAAAACTTTCAAATCTGGATATAAAAACTAATAGAAATGAAACTTCGACACTAATTTCTCAATAAGGATCAGAGAGTGGCATATTCCTCCAGCAGACAAGCACCGCCACCGACGGTCACACCAGCACATGGAGTTCTCAGTAAGGATGAGAGAGTGCCATATTCCACCAGCATCGTCACCGACGGTCACACCACTTCACGCACAGTCTATTCATGAAAAAGTGAGCATGAGAACATAAAATACTAAAAAATGAATGCAAACGAGATAAACATCTGATCATCGACGAAATCAATTGCTGCTATGCCACCACACATCTCTGACCAACTTTATTATCTCTACAGAAGTAACAAACAATGACTGAAGAAATATGAAATAAGCATATAATGATTGAAGAGAAAACTGATAAGCTGAAATACAAAACACTAAAGACAGGGAAAATGAGCTAAGACAAGGAGTGCAGAAAGACAAAAATGAATTACTCAAACACCGACAAAAAGATATAACAGAATAACAAAAAAACTAAATGGTAACACAAACTATGAGCTAAGCATATATAATGACTGAAGAAAGATAAAACTGATAAGCTGAAATACAAAACACTGAAGACAGAGAAAATGAGCTATGGTAAGGAGTGAAGAAAGATAAAAATGAATTACTAAAACACTAATAAAAAGATATTACAGAAAAACAAAAGACTAAATGATAATACAAACAGAAGAGTGAGGCAAACTGAACCGAACTAATCTAAATGACTCATAAGTCATAACTGAACAGAGAGAATTAACAGAACCAATAAGGACAAAATACTGTAAAGAGTGCTGAAAGTAATGGAAACTGAAGAGTGAGGCAAACTGAAATCAAATGAAACCATAACTGATAAACTTAACTAAACAGAAAGACTTATAGGTGAAAGAGTAGACTGAACTAATAAGAAAAAAGTACTGAAAGTAATACAACAAGCTGTATAGTGGGCCAAACTAAACTGAACACATGACTGATAAACTGAATTGAGGCTAACTAAACAGAGTTGGATGCAAAATTGATAACTGAAGAACGAACACAAGGAAGACTAATGAGGACGAACTCCCAAAACGAGCTACCCCATCAACCTAATCTGAAATCAACTAAAGCATAATACAAATCAACAAAGCTTGCGCATCTTAACTGACAACTAAACTAACAGTGAGCTCCAACACCAGATTAGGAACACTGAAACGAATGACGACGAACTCCCAATACGAGCTATGCCCACTGTCAAAATCAGAGGTCGCTGACTTCTCAGCGGCGACATCCTGTGACGATACCACCCAAATTAACCAAATCATCAACATACAAGGTAAATAGAACGAAATCACAGAACATAGAAACAGGGGAAGAAAGCTCAGAGGCACACATGCCTTCCACACTCGTGAATCGCCGATCTCTTCGATGTAGGTCCAGTAGGGATGCGAGACGAGGCTCTCTCCATTGCCGCTAGCGGCGGCTGCGGCGTCACCACTCGCTCCATCGACGGTCTCCCGGCTCGCGAAGCCCCACTCCGTCTGCCACCGGCCAGGCAGGCTGCGGCGTCGCCGGAGACCTCTTCGCCATGGCTTCCACTCACCTCCTCTCCCGAGCAAATGAAAAAGATAGAACGGTGGCTTCTAAACAAAATGAAATTCAATCAAGAAAAAGAAAGGACTGAAACAGGCTTCGTTGACTCAACCGGTCAGCCCACAGAATAAATGAGACAGAAAAGGGACAGAGCGCTGAGATCGTGAAACGAAAACAGAGATCCAACGGTTAAAAAAGTGACTGTGCACCAATTATAAAACAGCTAGCTGCTTAATAGGAAAAGTGAAAATGTTTTCCATGACAAATCTCTGATTGACACCTAATCCCGTAACAGATTTTAGTAGGCCCTATCCTCGTAAGTGTAGCATTATTGGCTCTATAGTTGCTTTGGAAAAATAATTAGCCGAACAAGGAACCAAGGTAATGACGAAGAGATGACATTAGGCTCCTGTTGGCGTTT
>NC_061510.1:285172696-285193082 GCF_022539505.1 Lolium rigidum
CTTAGACCTCATCAACAATGCAATAAAATAAAGATAAGGAGAGGTTGCTACAGTAGTAAACAACTTCCAAGACACAACAAAACAGTAGTAAAATAAACACATGGGTTATCTCCCAAGAAGTGCTTTCTTTATAGCCATTAAGATGGGCTCAAGAATTTAATGATGCACTCGCATAAGGATGAGAGTTGAAGCAAAGAGAGCATCAAAAAGCAAGTATGAAACAAATTTAAGTCTAACCCACTTCCTATGAAAAGGAATCTTGTACACAAATAAATTCATGAGGAGCAAAGCGACAAGCATAGGAAGATAAAACACGAGCAACTTCAAGATTCTCAACATAAAGAGGGGAAACTTAATATTATTAAGATGCATATAACCATGTTTCCCTCTCTCATAATAACTTTCAAAGGGCATCATGAACAAACTCAACAAGATAACTATCACATAAAGCATTCTTATTCACATGCATAAAAGTATCATTACTCTCCACATAAGCATAATCAATTTTATTAGTAATAGTGGGAGTAAAACTATCACAACCATCATTGTAATCATCATGAATTGCAGGCATGGTATAATCATAATAAACTTTATCCTCCATAGTAGGTGGCACCAAAATACCACTATCATCATAAATGGGAGGCAAAGTATCATCAAAGTAAATTTTCTCCTCCATGCTTGGGGGACTAAAAATATCATGCTCATCAAAACCAGCTTCCCCAAGCTTAAATTCTTCCATAGCATTAGCAATAATAGTGTTCAAAGAGTTCATGCTAATAACATTGCTACAACTATTTTGCAAACAAAGTTCCATGGGTTTTTTAATTTTCTCTTCAAACACCTCATGTCCTAACTCAAGATAAATACTATAAAGATCTCTAATATTTTTGTTGTTTTCCATTAAGCCTAACTAGTGAAATCACACAACTTAGTGTTCTCAGGAGTATTCATTTTAGCAGTAGTAAATAAAGCAAACTAAATAAAGTAAATGCAAGTAACTATTTTTTTTGTGTTTTTGATATAGAGAACAAGACAGTAAATAAAGTAAAGCTAGCAACTAATTTTTGTGTGTTTTGTTTTAGTGCAGCAAACAAAGTAGTAAATAAAGTAAAGCAAGATAAAAACAAAGTAAAGAGATTGGAAGTGGAGACTCCCCTTGTAGCGTGTCTTGATCTCTCCGGCAACGGCGCCAGAAAAAGAGCTTGATTGCGCGTAGATGACACGTCTGTTGGGAACCCCAAGAGGAAGGTGTGATGTGCACAGCAGCAAGTTTTCCCTCAGTAAGAAACCAAGGTTATCGAACCAGTAGGAGCCAAGAAGCACGTTGAAGGTTGATGGTGGCGGAGTGTAGTGCGGCGCAACACCAGGGATTCCGGCGCCAACGTGGAACCTGCACAACACAATCACAAAACTTTGCCCCAACGTAACAGTGAGATTATCAATCTCACCGGCTTGCTGTAAACAAAGGATTAGATGTATAGTGTGGATGATGATGGTTGTTTGCAAAGAACAGTAAAGAATAATTGCAGTAGATTGTATTTCAGATGTAAAGAATAGGACCGGGGTCCACAGTTTACTAGTGGTGTCTCTCCCATAAGATAGCAGATGTTGGGTGAACAAATTACAGCTTGGGCAATTGACAAATAAAGAAGGCATAACAATGCACATACATATATCATGATGAGTACTATGAGATTTAATCAGGGCATTACGAAAAAGTACATAGGCCGCTATCCAAAGCATGCATCTATGCCTAAAAAGTCCACCTTCAGAGTTATCATCCGAACTCCTCCAAGCATTAAGTTGTAAACAACGATAATTGCATTAAGTATGGTGCGTAATGTAATCAACACAAATATCCTTAGACAAAGCATCGATGTTTTATCCCTAGTGGCAACAAGACATCCACAACCTTAGAACTTTCTCGTCACCGTCCTGCATTTAATGGAGGCATGAACCCACTATCGAGCATAAATACTCCCTCTTGGAGTCACAAGTATCAACTTGGCCAGAGCCTCTACTAGCAACGGAGAGCATGTAAGAACATAAATAACATATATGATAGATTGATAATCAACTTGACATAGTATTCAATATTCATCGGATCCCAACAAACACAACATGAAGGATTACAAATAGATGATCTTGATCATGATAGGCAGCTCCCAAGATCTAACATGATAGCACAATGAGGAGAAGACAACCATCTAGCTACTGCTATGGACCCATAGTCCAGGGGTGGACTACTCACACATCGATCCGGAGGCGATCATGGCGATGAAGAGACCTCCGGGAGATGATTCCCTCTCCGGCAGGGTGCCGGAGGCGATCTCCGAATCCCCCGAGATGGGATTGGCGGCGGCGGCGTCTTCCGGAAGGTTTTCCGTATCGTGGCTCTCGGTATCGGGGGTTTCGCGACGAAGACTTTAAGTAGGCGGAAGCGCGCAGTCGAGGGGCCACACGAGGGCCCCACACGCCGTGGGCCGCGCGGCCGGCTCCGGGCCGCGCCGCCCTGTTGTGGCGGCGCCTCGTGGCCCCACTTCGTAAGTCCTCCGGTCTTCTGGAAGCTTCGTGCAAAAATAGGACCCTGGGCGTTGATTTCGTCCAATTCTAAGAATATTTCCTTACTAGGATTTCTGAAACCAAAAACAGCAGAAAACAACAACTGGCTCTTCCGCATCTCGTCAATAGGTTAGTGCCGGAAAATGCATAATAATGACATATAATGTGTACAAAATATGTGAGTATCATCATAAAAGTAGCATGGAACATAAGAAATTATAGATACGTTTGGGACGTATCAGTCTCCATCCGATTCCTCCTCCGCTCCCTCCTCTCTCCCGCTAGATAGCGCACATATCTGTCTTTGGCATCTGCTCTGGTGGTGTACCCTTTATAACTGTTACCGCTAAAATGGTGAACCTGTCTCCGACACTCCTCCTAGTCGTCGTAGAATCCGGGAACTTTGCCCTTGTACACGACATACGAC
The DNA here is from genome assembly GCF_022539505.1 of Lolium rigidum. Taxonomy (NCBI): domain Eukaryota; kingdom Viridiplantae; phylum Streptophyta; class Magnoliopsida; order Poales; family Poaceae; genus Lolium; species Lolium rigidum. The sequence continues at coordinate 285,175,686 of NC_061510.1, forward strand.
GACATCTCTCTATATATGCACAAGCCAATGAAACATTAGTATCAGCATAAAAATTTAGAGACGGTGCTAGGTGTAATCATAGGTCTTTGTAAAGAATAAGAGTGAACTCCAATACGAGCCAAGTAGTATCAACTAAATAGCATGCCTCATACTTTGTTGGTCGAAATAAATATTAACATTCAGGGATGTCGTATGCGAGGCCAAGTAGGATGCACAGGAGATTGATATTTGTGCGATCACACTAGGCTCACTTGCGCCACCCCCGAGTGCACGTGAAAATGTTTTAATCATCGGCGAACTCAAACACGAGCCAAGTAGTATCAACTAAATAGCATGCCTCATACTTTGTTGGTCGAAAAAATTATTAACATTCAGGGATGGCGTAAGTGAGACCAAGTAGGATGCACAAGATATTGATATTTGTGCCATCACACCAGGCTCACTTGGCCGCACCCGAGTGTAGTGACCAAAATTTTTAATCATCAGCACTCTCTCGAAGAAAGAACAAAATAAACGAACAAGCCAAGTAGGATCAACTAAATAAATGTCTCATACTTTGTTGGTCGAAACAAATATTAACATTTAGATATGGAGTCAGTGAGGCTAAGTAGGATGCACAAGAGATTAATATTTGTCCCATCACACCAGGCTCACTGTCGTCACCTCCAAGTGTAGTGACCAAACATTTTAATCATCAGCAAGTGAAAATAAAATTAAACACCAAATCAAATGAGCAAAACGACTGTCAAAACTAAAGAGCCATATAAGTTCACAAACATAGCAGAACTCGTCGAAACTAAAGAGACATGCAAGTTCATTACTGGATAAAGTTTACAACACAAGCTTGTCGGTAGTTCAGAACTACATAGCTAGGCAAGCATCAAGACTTTCTACTCGGCTCAGGGGGTGGAGCGTGGATCCAGGCGCCGCCTTTCTTCATGGTCATCCATGAGCGGTAGTCGTCACCCTACATTATTTGTGCCATTGTGTCAATCTCACTGTTAGAAGATTGATAGCCGTTGTAGAACTCCCCCGAGCTACGAAGGACATCTTTATAGATGATTTCACAAAACTTTACTTGGATGCCAAAGAAATCTTGCTTGATGTTGTCGTCCTGGATCCGTGACAAGCGTGTAGCCCACTCTCTGAGATGATCTGGTAATGTAAGCTGTTGGTGGTCCCATCTGCATGCCTCCATGTAATGGAGGGCATAGTAGGCATCCTTCTTACTGGAAAGCGGCTTCTTGACGTAGGGAAACTTTGTTACGTGGGTGAACACGTGCTTGCCGTACCTAGAATTTGGCCTCTCCATGGTGGCTTTAGCTTTCACGTAGCCATTGACAGCATCATCAAGTACTTTTTTGATATTTTTGTAGTCTGTACTTGACTTACTGTCCGCATCGAAATATGTGGCCATGGAATATCTTGGGCATATGGAGATGAGTGTGCAGTATTTATCTCTGCGGAAAACACAGAATGTTTAAGAACAAAATGATCAAAATCTAAGAAATCATATGTTACGACGGTGAGAGGATGACTTACTCGGGAAAGTAAGGCACGAGGATGTTATACTTATTCCGGTTCGCCAGAATGAAGCCTTGAAGGTATTCACTCGCGACTTGCCGGTCCCCAGTGCTGGCCAAGTGGTTGGCACGCATGTAGAAGGCTTCGACTATCACGGTGCCAAGGTGTCTTATTTCTAATGATCTACATCACCATATAGGATGACTATTTAACATAGATAAGATGTCATCATGCCGCAGGAAGAAATGTCGCCCGACGGTGCTATCGACAAAGCCCATGCCCGACCGCACCTTGGCCACGAACATCGGGTATCCATTATCTTTCTCCCTGAGATGCCGCTCCTCCATATGGTGAACACCGTCAACCACAGACTGCGCATAGCACCGGGTGCAACTTCCTACAATCTTTAGGTAGCATCGGCTCACCCACCACATGCACCCTCCACGCGATATCCTTGGGCACTAGTGGTCCGTCGTGAGCACGGATCGGATTCGGTGCCGGCTGGCTCACACACTTGTCATTTTTTCTTTTTCGTCCCTTCGGCTTCTTAGTTCCTTCAACCGCATTCTGCTCATTGACCGCCTTCTGCTCATCGACCGCCTTCTTGAGTGTTTTAGGGCTGATAACACTTTGCACATCGGCTGTTTGAGTCTCGGTGAAGGCAGCAGCTGGAGGCGTCTCCTAAGAACTGAACAAACGCTTGTTTGCAATTGGGTTTCACCGCGACACTAGATGGAGAGGGTTCTTCACGAGGAGGTGGAAATAATTCGTCATCCATCCCATATTCGTTGATGAAGTTATCAATATTGGCAAATGTACTATCCTTGTTCGGATCCTGTGCCATATGCATGCCCGGATCAGCTGACGGTGGCACCGTTGGGGTGGTCTTGCCATGGCTTGGCGCCGGCACGACTAGCGGTGTTGTCTGTGGGGTGGATTCCCTCGCCCCCAAACGAATCTGGCTCTTCGCCCAAAGCATGGACCAATTGTAGCTTTCGCTGAGGGCAAGGACCTCATTTTTGTCGGCACCATGGGATTGAAAGGGAGGTACCACGTCATCGCAGCCACTCAGCACCCGAACCACTTGAACCCTATACACGTCAGGTTGCATGGGTCTATTGTGGAACTGGGGTTGCTCGGTTGAATGATTGTGGCCTTGGCAACATCGATCAACTCGTGGTTCACGTAGTGCAGGAGATTGCATGGAACGTCATCGACGCCTTGCGGAAAACATGTAGGGCGGTAGGGATGCCTAGTCAAAGACAAGGACATGGAAGTCATCGGCCGAGGATAGGTTACTGTGATGGTGTCCAGCTCGACTAATGTCGAGGCAACATCGACGGTGGGCCTGCAAGTGACGGAGGGGCCGCTTGTTGGCACGGTGCCCGCCGGCGTATTCTCCGCACCGACGGGTGCATTGAGCTGAAGTAATGGAGCCACCGGAGACACCAATATTGCCGCCGCCGGAGACACAAATGGCGCCACGTTGTGCGAGTTGTTGGTTGTGAAGCTGGGAATCGGGGCGGCCCCTGTTCACTGACCTTATACCACTCCTTCAGCCCCCAAGCAAGGTAGGCATGATGGACGTGACCGTTGCTCCCACTTGGTCCTCCACTTGCTGTCGTTGTGTAGTCTTCAAGCTCTCCACTTGCTTTCGCACTCGCTCTTCGACCATAATCGGGATCTGCGCCACTTGTGCCTTGAGTTCTCTAACTCTTGGTCATCGAAGCTGGTCTTTTTCTCCTTTCTCCCAGACTTATAGTACTACGACCACTTCATGGACAAGCCTTCGTCGGGCACACGACCTACCACCATCGGCTTAGTCAACGGATTCTTGTTCTTCACTATGTTCAACGCCCTATTTAAAGGGTTGTCCCAATGGGCACACGAGGGACTCGTGGAACCCGTGCCTCTATTGCTTTCAGCATCCTGCGGAAGGAGCATGAACCATTTAGAAATTTGGATTCATTAATTAGAATGCAACCATAAGGAGCTAATTAAGCGGGTGTATTCCTTACTAGGACACGTTCAAGGTCCTTCGCCGCCTTATTGGTGGTGCTCCTTTGTTACCGGATCCAAACCATACCGGGCTCTGAGATAGTTCCTGGTTTGCTTATCTTTGTATTTTGCGAAGAGGGGAGGTAGGCCGTTCCTGGCACGCTACGCGTCCGGCTTGTCCCATTTCGGTTGCGCCACTACGTAACCGCCTGGACCGAGTTTGTGGGTGCCTAAGTTCATATCCCGCATGTCCTTCCCTCATTAAATAGAATCCGTGATTGAGTCGCTCTCGCACTTGATCTTATAATCCCGGTAGACAGCTTCGGTGATCGAAGTATTTGTCTCCTTGATCTTCTCATAGCTATCACCTTTCAGAATCATTTTCTTCGGTGTCTGCAACTACAGAGGTGGTGCTCATCTTCGTCTGGGCGGCATTGTGCACTTTATTCCGTCTGAGACGTTTATCATTCGTGCAACTTCGTGAAGAGGAGGGAGCGCAAATTTGCTCGATCAGGATGCCTAAGGTTCTCGGTGTTGATCGAGACCATGCTCCGGAGGAGGCACCCGAGTTGTGTTGCGTACCCTTTGACAAATTCAACGAGCGTGGTTGGAATCCCATTGGGGGCCACTTCAGTGAATGCTATGCAAATGCACAAATTCAACTTTTACCCTTTCGAAAATTTTCAAAAATTAAGTTCAAAATTTTCCTTATTTTAGAGATGCATGCTATGCAAATGCACAAATTCAACTTCTACCCTTTCGAGGTCCTATTTCCGAAACGGCTTGCATGTTTGTTTGAATTATAGATGAAATATGCTTATTTTTACGAGGAGGCGAATTTTTGAATCTTGATTCCCCTCCATATTTTTTGGATTTCCCCTAAAAGAAAGACACGATCCAGGTGCGCGCGGTCTCCCGTGAGCGACAGAGACTACTGGGTTCATCACCCTCAGCCAACGGAAGGAGGCAAGAGGGCCAGCACAGCATGCCACAGTTCAAACGGCACTCCCGCAAGCAACAACCTTTCCCCTCTCTTCCCCTTCCGTCCCACTCATCACCGGCCACTCATCTCAAAATATTGCTCTTTCCTGGTATGATATGTTGTGCCCAGATGCAGACCTCTACATTTCTGTATTTATGTCTCTACGCAGCACATCTCATCTGCATCATTGCCGAAAACGCATCCCACAAAAAAGGCCAAAACTAACACAACTCCTGGCAGCCACTTGAAATAGCAAAGCTCCTTCAACTCCCTCTCCTCCAAACTTCTCTTCTGATTGCCGTGCTTCGCCTGTATGCTTTCTATTTCATGAGAATACCAGGAAGAAGAGGAAGTAAAGAGAAGAAGAGTGAGTTCAGTTCAGCAGTACGTGCGAGCAGAGTGGGATTGAGTTGAGGAGGAGCTGCGGAGAGGTATGGAATTGAGCTATGCTCTGCTGCTCTATGTTTTGCTTCTTGGATTTGCATTCTTCTAGGTGCCATAGAGTTGGTTCGGGATAAATTGATGCGTTTCATTTCACTTGTAGCTGCTTATCTGAGTGGACCCTTTTTGCTGCTTACACAATTTAAGAACTTCCATGTTAACCTTTCTCCATGTGAACCATTTCAAGTAGTTTCGAAGAGGAATAGAGTAGCAGATTAGGCCATTCTACTTGTTCTAAGTACTCACTTCTTGTAGAGTAGTATGTTTTAATGGTATATATGCTGGCTTGTCGAGGTTTTTCTATGTTCCATTTTTCACCTGAAAGGGAAAGAAGTCACTATAATAGATATTATAACTAACAGTTTTTTGGAATGAACCCATTGTTTCATTCAAACTGATCTGACCACTTCAAACATGTTTTTCGCCCGCGACGAACCCATACACCCATGATGCTTTCACATGATTAGGGCCCCATAAGACCAGCGGATTAATTCATGTCTAGCTACAACCATGGACTTTAAAACTCCATTTTTCTGTTCCATTTGGCATCAATATTTTTAAGAACATGAATAATATATAAAAATCCTTTTCCATGGTTTCTAATTCAAAACACCAATAGGCAAGAACAATGGAGGATATGCAGTCCAATCTATTATTTATAATAACACAACAAATATAGAAGTGTGATTTTATTTATGATTTTGAATAAGTACATGATTACAACCATCTAAGTGCCAAATACCACATACAAAATCTACTTCAAATGAATATGTTCTCTTCAAAAAAGATTCTACTACCTTTTACTTAGTTTGTCTGTATGAGATGTTAAGTGAAAATTGTTGCCAATTGCTTAAAAATCACCACCCATAGTTTGCTAGTGTATATGGATCGGATATGATTTTTGTATATGCATAATCTTCTTCTATGCATAATGACAATTGAATATTCACTTGATTTTGATGAGTCAAAAGAACAAACAACAAACTAGCTGATGCACGATAGAATATGGTGCTTAAAACCCTTGCATATATATTTGCTCGTACTGACTTGATCGAACTTTTGAGTTTAATAAAAATGCCTTTGCTGAGAAAAAACCCCCATTTCCATAGCACCAAAAGTGGCACACTTGTCAAGTTTTGACAAGTGCTCATGCAATCCAACAAAGTAGTTTGAAGAATCGTGCAATCCAGTATGGATTTTGGAATGAATCCAAGAGCACTAGCATTGGTATCCATGGTCCTAATTTGAGACAAAATGAATTGGGTCAAATTATTCTATTTCTTATAAAATAACCTTTTTATAAATTAAAAGTGGATTAAATTAATTTTTTCCAATATGCTCCTCTCCACTAGTCAATCGTATCGTGTCGTTTTTTGATTGCACTTGTCATCCATCCAAGAACCAAGTTTTTAGCCCATGTGTCATGATAGACACAAATGGCACACTAAAATAGCAAGTGGCAAAGCATTATCCCCACTAAAATTGCCTTGACCATCTTTTAATTCCAAGTGTGTGATTCTATCATCTGATCATTAGATTTGAGCAAGTGCCCTGGCCTTTGTGCCATCTTACCTGACTAATTTAATGGCGAAACTTTTTGTTGTGGCATGGTGACAATCTTGTGCATGTTTGGTCCTGGCGAGGTGAGAGGGAAACATTGGAGGGAGTGGAAGGTGGTAGCTGCCGCGTCATCATCTTTGGAACATGTAGTTATAACAGATCGAAGCAACTTTGGCTGTCCAAATCACATACCAATTATACAAAGTTCAGGCCACTGACGCACTGTTTGAGGCCGACATTTTCTTGTGATCTTGTATGAGACCAAAAAATAAAGGACTTTCTATGAATCCTTGTAGATTTTAGGTCAATGGGGGCATCAGGTATGATTATACCTAACAAACAGAACATACCTGGTGCATGCATCAGTGCAAACATTAACATACATTGAGGAATCAGTCTGCAAAATAACTGCGTGTGTCCTAACTATAAGGCTCATAACGATTATATTTGTAGATCAGAATCATGCCCAGATCTAAGTGTGGCCAGAACAGAAGCACACACATATCTTCATAAATGTCGCCTTACAGCCAAGTCACTCTGTTAACTAACAAGTTTCATCTTCTGTGATCTTTCAGGCCAGCTAAAGCAAAACTCCGGGGTCAATACTACATACCCATGTAATCAAGATTTCGCAGATTTACCAACAATCCTTGCAATGAGAATACACATCCTATTCTGCCTCCATCTCACCATACTCCTCTCCCTGTCCGTGAGCTCAAGCTGCCAAACTGATCCTCAAACAGAGGCACTTCTCCAGTTCAAGGCCAGCTTAACTGACCCTCTGAACCATCTTCAGACATGGACAAACGACACCTCGGCGTGCTACTTCCTCGGCGTCCAGTGCGAGGGAAGCACGGTCACCGAGATCGCTCTGTCGAGCATGAACCTCTCCGGCAGTATCTCGCCGTCCATCTCCGCGCTCCGCGGCCTGGAGCGGCTCGTGCTCGACTCCAATTCATTGTCAGGAACTGTACCTCCTCAACTGAACAACTGCACCCAGCTTCGGCTCCTGAACCTGTCATGGAACTACCTGACCGGAGAGCTTCCGAATCTTTCGGCGCTGACGGTCCTAGAGAGCCTCGACGTCGCCAACAATGGTTTTTCGGGGCCGTTTCCGGCGTGGGTGGGTGACCTGATCGGCATGGTTTACCTCAGCATCGGCATGCACAAGTTCGATCAGGGGGAGATGCCTCCGAGCATCGGAAACCTCAAGAACTTGACGTATCTGTACTTGTCAGGGTGCAACTTGAGAGGGACGATACCCGATTCCATCTTCGAGCTGACCCTGCTGGAGACGCTGGATTTATCAATCAACAATCTCGGCGGGGAGATCCCGGGAAGCATCGGCAACCTCAAGAATGTGTGGAAGATCGAGCTGTACAAGAACAGCCTCACAGGCGAGCTGCCGCCGGAGCTCGGCAAGCTCGCGAGGCTGCGGGAGTTCGACGTCTCCCGTAATCAGCTCAGCGGCGTAATCCCAGCGCCGCTCGCCGAGCTCAAGAACTTGGAGGTGATCCAGATCTACAGCAACAACCTGTCCGGGCCTATCCCGGCAGAATGGGGCGAGCTCACGTCACTGACGAGCTTGTCCGTCTACGAGAACCGTTTCTCCGGCGAGTTCCCGGCGGACTTCGGCCGGTTCTCGTCGCTCCAGAGCCTGGACATCTCCGAGAACGGCTTCACCGGTCCGTTCCCGAGGTACCTCTGCCACGGCAACAGCCTCCAGTTCCTTCTCGCCCTCCAGAACGGCTTCACCGGCGAGCTCCCGGAGGAGTACACGGCGTGCAAAACACTGCAAAGGTTCCGGATCAACAAAAACCTGTTCACCGGCAGCATACCGGAGAGGCTGTGGGGGCTCCCCGCCGTGACGATCATCGACGTATCCGACAACGGGTTCACTGGGACCATATCGCCGCTGATCGGCGAGGCGCAGAGTCTGAACCAGCTGTGGGTGCAGAACAACAGACTCAGAGGCACAATTCCCGTGGAAACCGGCAGGCTCGGGCAGCTCCAGAAGCTCTACCTGTCCAACAACTCGTTCACCGGCACAATTCCGTCGGAGATTGGAAACTTGGCACAACTGACGGCGCTGCATCTTGAAGACAATGCGCTGGGTGGCGCGTTGCCCGCCGAGATCGGCGCCTGCGCCAGGCTCGTCGAGATCGACGTCTCCCGGAACCAACTCACCGGGCCAATCCCCGTGGAGCTGTCGTTGCTGTCGTCGCTCAACTCGCTCCACATGTCGCACAATGCCATCAGCGGTATGATTCCAACGCAGCTTCAGGCCCTGAAGCTGAGCTCGGTGGACTTCTCGGCGAACCGGCTTACAGGTAGCGTACCGCCGGGGCTGCTCGTGATCGCCGGCGACGAGGCGTTCTCCGGGAACCCTGGTCTCTGCGTCGATGGCCATACCGACTCCGAGCTCGGCGCGTGCAATGCGGATGGCGGCCACAAGGGCGGCCTCATCAGGAGATCGCGTGCCCTCCTGCCGGTTCTTGTATCGGCGATGCTGCTGCTCGTGGTTGGCATACTGTTCGTGAGCTACAGAAGCTTCAAGCTGGAGGAGCACAGGAAGAGGGACCTGGAGCGTGGCGACGGCGGATGCGAGCAGTGGAAACTGGAATCGTTTCAGCCGCCGGAACTGGACGCGGACGAGATATGCGGCGTCGGGGAGGAGAACCTGGTCGGGTCGGGCGGCACGGGGCGCGTGTACCGGCTGCAGCTCAAGGACGGCGGCGGCACGGTGGCCGTGAAGCGGCTGTGGAAGGGCAACGCTGCGCGGGTGATGGCCGCGGAGATGTCCATCCTCGGCACCGTCCGGCACCGGAACATCCTCAAGCTCCACGCCTGCCTGTCGCGCGGCGACCTCAACTTCATCGTCTACGAGTACATGCCGCGGGGCAACCTGTACCAGGCGCTACGCCGGGAGGTCAAGGGCGGCGCGCCCGAGCTGGACTGGCCGCGGCGGCGCAGGATCGCGCTCGGCGCCGCAAAGGGGCTCATGTACCTCCACCACGACTGCACGCCGGCGGTCATCCACCGTGACATCAAGTCCACCAACATTCTGCTCGACGAGGACTACGAGGCCAAGATTGCCGACTTCGGCATCGCGAGGGTCGCCGCCGAGAACTCCGACGAGTTCAGCTGCTTTGCCGGAACCCACGGCTACCTCGCTCCGGGTAAGTTCACATTCAGACTGGCTAATGACAAGTTATCGCCAATTCACCAGACATTATTGACCGTGTCATTGTGTACAGAGCTGGGCTACTCTCTCAAGGTGACGGAGAAGACAGACGTGTACAGCTTTGGCGTCGTGCTGCTGGAGCTGGTCACCGGCCGGAGCCCAATCGACGCGCGCTTCGGCGAGGGAAAGGACATCGTCTACTGGCTGTCGAGCAAGCTCGCCACCGAGAGCCTGGACGGCGTGCTAGACCCACGCGTCGCGGCGCCGTCGGACAAGGGGAAGGAGGACATGTTAAGGGTGCTCAGGATTGCGATGCTCTGCACGGTCAAGCTGCCAACCGTGCGGCCAACGATGAGAGACGTGGTGAAGATGCTCACCGACGCAATTTCCGGGCCCTGCAGCCCGCGCGGGCAGCCGCCGTCGCGGAGCTGCAGCAAGAACCCCTGCTGAAATTCATAGAGGAAATTCTGACTCTTGTGTAGCGGTCTCTCTGTGTTTTTGCAGCAAAATTCTGATGAACTTTGTGACGTACTATTACTAGGGTTATATATTTTAAGGTATTTTGTAAAGTATTGTACCACTCCTTGGTAGTTTGATGGTTATCTAGGAAGATCGGATGATTTCCGTGAGGAAGAAGAAAGAGAATTGCAGAGGGAGAGACATCCTCAATTTCTTCTCATTTCAGTCACACCTGATTCGGTTACATTGCTCTGCTTTTGTAGTCTCTCTCTCACCGACAGCTGCACGCAGGTTCCAGACGCTCAGTTGCATAAACACTCTTGCACTGCGTCACCTCACACATCGAACCATGGTGGTGCGCGCACACCACCACGGTGCTACCTGCTGCGTGAAAAATTCCCAAGCAAATACGACAAGGCTTTCAACTTCATTCTGTTGTAGTGTTGACTGACTGCACCAACAGTTGGTTCATGCTCGTACAATGCTTTGAATGGCGACATGCTAATGGAGCTAATGAAAGCAAAGATGAGCTTGGTTTGAACCCACGGCTACCTCGCTCCCAGTGAGTTCACTTTCAGATTGGCTAATGACAAGTTATCGCTAATTCACCACAGACATTATTGACCGTGTCATTGTTTACAGAGATGGGCTACTCTCTCAAAGTGACGGAGAAGACAGACGTGTACAACTTCGGCATCGTGCTGCTGGAGCTGGTCACCAGCCGGAGCCCAATTGACACGCGCTTCGACGAGGGCAAGGATATCGTGTACTAGCTGTCGAGCAAGCTCACCACAGAGAGCCTGGACGGCATCGTAGACCCGCGTGTTGTGGCGCCGTCAAACAAGGTGAAGGAGGACATGTTAAAGGTGCTCAGGATCACGATGCTCTGCATAGTCAAGTTGCCAACCGTGCGGCCAACGATGAGGGACGTGGTGAAGATGCTCACCGACGCCATTTTGGGGCCCTGCAGCCCGCGCGGGGTGATACGTCTCAAACGTATCTATAATTTTTGATGCTCCATGCTTTTTTTACACCAATTCATATGTGTCTTGTTTACACTTCGTTGCACTTTTACATGTTTTCCGGCACTAACCTATTAACAAGATGCCACAGTGTCATTTCCCTGTTTTCTGCTATTTTTGTATTTCAGAAAAGTTGTACAGGAAATATTCTCAGAATTGGACGAAACAAAAGCCAAAGTCAATATTTTATCGAAACTAAGACAAAGTTCGGAGGGGGGACGAAGAGCCGCACCAGGACGCCCACACCACCCCTAGGCGTGGCCTAGGGCTGGCCCGCGCCTAGGGTAGGTGTGGGGCCCACAGGCGCCCCACCGACATCAATCCTCCGCCTATTTATACATCTTCTCGGGAAAACCCTGGATATCTGAGCCTCCATCCACGAAAAGTTCCGTCGCGGCCGCCATCGCTGAATCCATCTCAGGGGGTTCTGAAGCTCTTCCCGGCACCCTGCCGAAGGGAGAAATCATCGCCGGAGGCATCTACATCGCCGTGCCCGCCTACGAAGTGATGTGTGAGTAGTTCATCCCTGGACTATGGGTCCATAGCAGTAGCTAGATGGTTGTCTTCTCCACCTTGTGCTTCATGTATCGATCTTGTGAGCTGCCCTACATGATCAAGATCATCTTTATGTAATCCTCGATGTTTGGTTTGCTGGGATCCGATGAATGTTGAATACTATGTTAATATTGATTATATATTCATGTTATATGTTATTTGTGATCTTGCATGCTCTCCATTGCTAGTAGAAACTTTGGCCAAGTGGATACTTGTGACTGCAAGCGGGGGTATTTATGCTCGATAGTAGGTTCATGCCTCTAGTTTCCTGAGAGAGTGATTTATAACTTCTAAGGTTGTAGATGTGTTGTTGCTACTAGGGATAACCCAACAATGTTTTATCCGAGTGTAACTCTATTGTCTACTTTACACACATTGCTTAATGCGATAGTCTGTTGCTTGCAACTTTATACTGGAAGGGGTACAGACGCTAACCTGAAGATGGATTATTCGTCATAAACGCAATTGGATTACGGTCTATGTATTATGTTGTAATGCCCAATACCAAATTATCATAGTAATCATCTTGTCATGTATCGATCGATATTCAGTCAGTTGCTCAGCTTTAATTTGTTTACCCAACATGCTATTTCTTTATGGAGAGACACCTCTAGTGAACTATGGACCCAGGTCCTATTTCTTTTACTGATAAATTTAACTGCAATCATGTTCTGTTTACTTTCTGCAAACATCTCCTTCCATTCGATACGTCTAATCATTTGTGTTCAGCCAAACCGGTGAGATTGACAACCTCACTGTAAGGTGGGGGCAAAGTATTTGGGTTGCGTTGTGTGCAGGTTCCACGTTGTTGCTGACGCCGGTAGTGTGTCCTGCCACTAGTCAGCCAACAACACCTTCAGAAGTCACGCCTTTCTCCTACTGGTCGATTAAACCTTGGTTTCGTAATGAGGGAAAACTTGCTGCTGTGCTCTTCACACCTTCCTCTTGGGATTTCCCAACAGCGTGTCTCCGTACTACGAGTGTACACCAGCACGGTGCACCGCCGTCGTGGAGCTGCAACAAGAACCCCTGCTAAATTTCATAGAGTAGATTCTGACTATTGTGTAGCGATCTTTCTGTGTTTTCTACAGAAAAATTCTGATATGAACTTTGTGGTGTACTGTTACTAGGGTAATATATTTTAAGGTATTTTGTAAAGTATTGTACCGTGAAGAAGAAGAAAGAGAATTAGAGAGGGGGAGACAATCCTCACTTTCTTCTCATTTATTGATGCCTAATTCGTTACATTGCTCTACTTTTGTAGCCACTCACTCACCCACAGCTGGCACGCAGGTCCCACGTGCACAATTGCACAAACACTCTTGGCATTGCGTCACCTCACATATCGAACCCTGGTGGACCGCGCACACACACTACGATGCTACCTCCTGGATGAAAATTCCCCCCTTGTCAAACTTGCTTGTCCCCAAGCAAGTACCTTAGGAAACCTCACCTTGATAACTTCCAAGTCTTCCTAGGTTGCAGCTTCATCGGGTAGTTTCAACCACTTGATCAACATTTTGGTAATAGCAGAGTTGCCCTTCTTCAACATGTGTCTGTCCAAGATCTTCTCTGGTTTGGTGTCCAACTGATCTAGAGCAGAAAGTTGAGGAAACTCCGCGACCACGGGTGTGTAATCAGGTCGGTGCTCTTTCAGTTGCGAGACATGAAACATTGCATGGATCAAACTGCCAGGAGGTACGTTGAGCTTGTATGCCACCTTTCCAATGCGCTACAAAAATTCAAAAGGACCGAAGAATTTGTGAGCGAGCTTAGGGTAAAAATTCGACTAACCACCGACTGCTGCACATAATGTTGTAGTTTGAGTAACACCTTGTCTCCCACTAGGAAGTCCTTTTGAGTTATGTTTTTGTCCGCTTTCAACTTCATTCTGTTGCAGGCCGTAGCGAAGTTGGCCTTGAGAAACTCTAGCGTTGCTGCCCGATCAACAACCAAATCCGGAAAGACTTAATTTTCTCATGCGGTGATGACTCTGACTGCACCAACATTTGTTTCATGGCCATATAGTGCTTTGAATGGTGACATGCCAATGGAGCTATGCATTGCTGAAATGTACCATAATTCCGCAAGAGACAACCATTTGTTCCAGTGATTTGGATCATCTTGGATGCTACAACGGAGATACATCTCTAGGATTTTGTTGACCTGTTCCGTTTGACCGTCCATCTGCAGATGATAGGCTCAGGTAAACTTCAATTTGTTGCCCAGCTTCTCGAAGAGTTGTCGCCAAAACAGACTGGTAAGGATGGAATCACGATATAAATAATTGAGTGAGGCATGCCATGCAGCTTCAGCACTATGTCCACAAAGATTCTTGCCACTTGAGAAGCAAAGAAAGGGTGCTTCATGGGAATGAAATATGCACACTTCATAAATCTGTCGATGACAACTAAGATTGTATTTCCTCCATCCGACAGGGTGAACCTTCCACAAAATCAATGGTGATATCTTGCTAAGCACTAGCTGGGATCAGTAGTGGTTGCAGAAGTCCTTGTGGATGCTTGTTAGAATGCTTGGCGTGCTGATAGATGTCACACTGCTGAACAAAATCAGTCACAACCTCCTTTATTCCATGCCAAGCAAAGAGTTGCTTCACACGTCGGTATGTTCCTTCAATCCCAGAGTGGCAGCCAATGGCACATGAGTGGAAAGCAGAGGTGAGCTTGGTTTGAATGGTTGAGTTGGCCTCTATCCATACACGCCCATTGTGACAAATGATGCTAGACTGAAGAGAATATGGTTGTTCATCTGGGCTAGCAAGTGCACATTTAGTTAAGCGTCGTTGAGTGTCATCATCGGTCATATATGAGCTAATGACGTCATGTAACCATGTGGGTTTGATTTAGGTGCATGACTGAATCATCATTAGGTGCCACACACGTGACAAGGAATCTGCTGGGTGGTTCTCAACTCCCTTACGGTAGACAATTTTGAACTGGAGTCCCATTAGACATACCATGGCTTTGTGTTGCAGTGGGGGCTGCAGGTTTTGATCATCCAACTATGATGACCAGTCTTGATCACAAACTCTCCCCGTTAGTATGACCGCCATCTTTTCACTGCCATGAGAAGTGCCAAGAACTCTTTATCGTAGATGGAGAGCTGCTGGTGAGTGATACTCAAGCTATATCTTAGAGTGGATGTTGGTCTTGAGTCGAAACTGCCCCTATTCCTAGATCATAGGCATATGTCTGAATCACAAATTGTTTCTAGAAATGTGGTTGTTGCTTGATAAGTCGAAATGAAGATTTTCTTCTTCAAGAGATTAGAGAGAGGTCAAGTAATGATGGCATAATTCTTCACAAACTTGCAATAATATCATGTGAGGCCCGAAAACCCTATGGGCTCAGTAATATTTGTCGGCTGAGGCCAATTTACCATGGTCGTTGTCTTGTTAGGGTCAGTGGCGACTCGTGCTTCTGAAATGATATGGCCGACATACTCCAAACTGTTGCAGGCAAGAGAGCACTTGCTTTCTTTCACATACAAGTGGTGTTGATGGAGTAGGGCAAGCACTGAGTTCATGACACATTGAAACGTGGTTGGGCATTGCACAGTCCAAAAGGCATCACACTAAAGTGATACTGACATTGGTTTGTTTTAAATGCAGTCTTGTGCTCATCACTAGCAAGCATGCATATCTTGTGGTATCATGCTCTAAGATCTAGCTTCGAAAAGATTTTTGCACCAGCTAGCTCGTCCTAAATCTCTTAAATCATTGGCATAGGGAAAGTTTGATAGTGAGCTCATTTAGGTGTCGTTAATCGATGCAAAATCATCAAGTGTCATCTTTCTTTCGTACCAACATCACTAGGGATGCATATGGAGACATGCTAGGAACAATGAAACCAGCTTCTAACATAGCCCTCATTTGCTTCTCAATTTCAACTTTGTGAGGTCCAGAGTACCTAGAGGGCCTACCATTAAAAGGTGTTGCATCTTCCTTTAGTGGAATAGCATGATCATACTCTATGGTTGGATGTCAATTAGTGGGAGTGGAAAACACCTCCTTTGTACTGGTCAAGCACATGCTGAATTGGAGCAGGGATTTGTGTTGTGTCCACTACACTATAAGGCTAGACAATAGGAAGAGCCCAGACTTCATTTCCTTTACCATTGATTAGTTGCTCAATGGGTAACTCTGACCACTGCAGCACCTGGTGATAGCACCCCATTTAGTTGCACAAATTTGTTGTTGTATGGGAAATTTCACCATGGGACTATGCTGCTTCAGACAGTCCATTCCTAGAATTGCATCATAGGCTCCTAATTCCAATACTTACATTATTGTTGTGAAAGTTTCCCGTTGGCACCACCAGGACAAGGTTGGCAGTGTTTAAGAACACTGCACGTACTCTCCATTAATATCTTTGACTAAGATAGGAGCAATGTTTTAGAATGTGCATTGTATTTATTCCAACATGGCAACATTGATGAAACTGTTGTTGCTGCCTGAGTCTACCAATAATAACAATACTTGATTCCCGACCAGAGCCTTCAATCACAAAGTTTCGGCTCCATCCGTGCATGCCATTGCATGAATTGATAGACTGAGTTGTTCAACTTGAGCCAAGTCATTTCATCTGATGTTGCTTCTGGCATGTCTTTAGTGTGCACCCAGTGCAGCTCTGCATTCCACTTCTTGCCACACTGACGGTTTGCGTCGAATATCTCGCCACACTTGAAACATAGGTGATTTGCATGCTTGTAATCCCTCAATTGTCTCTTGCACCAGAGTTCACCTTGTCCCACTTTCCGGCCCGGCTTGCATGCATCCGAACGGTAGGCTGCTTGATCAACCCGAGCTGCATGCCATTGTTTCTGCCCACTCTTCCCGGAGTCTACCAATACCTCATGTGGTGCTAGAATAATGGCACATTCAACTGTCTCACGCACTTGGGCTTGAACAACTCCTCGGATTTCTGACTCCCTTGATGAACGGAGAGACATACTCATCATAGTTTGGATCCTATATTGCAATCTGATAGGACAATAATTTGAACTGGGCTTGGTAATCCTCCAAAGTTCCCCTATGCTTCAGTGCTAAGATTTGTTTCAGGAACTTGCAATGGTCATCGGCTCCTAATTTTTCTTCCACTCCCAGTGATATGGCAACTCTATTTACATTTATTTTTTTTTGTTAGAAATGGTTGTTGATTAGTCCACTGAGAAAGTCATTTGATGGCCTAGATATGACCCTTTTACTCGGTTTTCTCTCCAATGTTTTTCACAGAACCAACTAGCTACAAATGGGTAGGTGAACCTTGATATCAAATAGAAAATAACAATGCAAAAGAAACAGTTAATAAAATGGCACGTATTGAGTGTTTTCCAGGGGGTGCATGAAGAGTTGACACATGTCCTTCTCTCATGGGCAAAGTTGAGAAAAAACGTGTGTGTGTCCAATTCGTTCATCTCCTCACCTTTTTTATGGTAGGCTCCTCACCTTTTCTTCCTCGTATCTCTCATGGGAATAACACCACCGACCGAGCCCAAGCTCCCCTTAGTGAATTATGCCCCTCTCTTCCCCTTGGTGGCCTCCACACCTCTCCTCCCCCACTGCACCTCTATTACAAAAGCCACGCCACCATCGCTACAAAACTCATGACGCGCGCTACTGCAACTCATCGCTCCTACAAGAGGGAGAGAGC
>NC_061510.1:285193182-285257018 GCF_022539505.1 Lolium rigidum
GTGGAGTGTAGTGAGTGTGTGAGTGAGTGGGCTGGTTGGTGGCTGAAATAACTGCCGAGTTATTGCCGGCGCACCTGGACCATGGTGCGCCGGCAACATATACCCCTTTCGGCTATATCACCCCGGGCCGGACCCAAGAATCATTGCCGGCGCACCGGCCCGGTGGTGCGCCGGCAATAGCAAATTTTCCACCGGCGCACCATCGGGCCGGTGCGCGCGGCAATGATTCTTGGGCCTGGCCCGAATCGGCCGGGGCCATGCCGGGAAATAGCGCCGGCGAGCCTTTCCCCGAGGTGCGCCGGCGAGTACTCCTTCTTCGCCGGCGCGTCTGAAATGTGGTGCGCCGGCAATCCTTGCCACCGGCGCATGCACAAGGTGGTGCGCCGGCACAACTTGCCTCCACCTATAGGCTATTCCCTAGTAGTGAAAGCTAGCAAATATGGTGTTAGGCGAGTGTTGTGGAAAGCCAAAAGACAAATCCAAGATCGAGTATGTTGTTAAAAGTGGGTAAGGTCCAAAAATCCAAATGTCGATGTGAAGATCACTATAAACACGGAAAAGGTTGTGGAACACACACACGAGATAAGCGGGGTTAGTGCAACCAAAAGTGAGCGGAAAAATGTATTTATAAGTGCTCGGTGTCACACTAACACAAGGAGAGCCAAAGCTTTGGTTGCAAAGGAAGAGACAACAAGATTCACACGTGGCCTCTCTTCTCCTATCTCTCTTTGCTTACAAGCTTTTGCTCTTTTGTATATGGCGGCACTTGCACTCGTTTGTATCTTTGGTGGCACTTGGACACTTTGTATGTATGGGCGTATGGATGTATGGATGTATGGATGTATGGTGCTACTCGCACTCTTTTTGTGTTTTTGGGGCTTTTTGACGCACTATGTTAGCGTTAGCCTCGCTTTTGCTATCTTGCCACACGAGTGTTTGCTTGGGTGCCTTACTCAACGCGACACACACACCTCACAATGCGGGGCCACGTGCAATGTCTCGCAACACTAGACAAGCAATGCTCGATGGGATAGATCGCAAAAGGAAGAGGGGTTACAAGGTGACAGCTGCAAGTTATACCTGCGATGGTGGTGGTGGTGGTGGTGGTGGTGGTGGTGGTGGAGATCGCCGGATGTCGAGGTCGAAGGAGGGCGTTGCGTCGCCCGGTCGTAGGCCCGGTGGACCGGGTTGGGGACCGGCCTGGCCGGTTGTGAGGCCGGTTGACCGGATTATGGACCGGGCCGGCCGGTCTGTAGCCCGGTTGACCGGCTGCTCAACCGGATTTCGCGGGATTGAGCTTTCTCTCTCCTGTTCTTCATGAAAACCAAGCCAAATCGACCAAATCGAAGGGAAACGATGGAATTGGAGGCTCAAAGTTGGGGAAATAGTAGATCAAGCACAACAACACCAGATCCACGGACCAAAACCACTCAAAACGCAACCAAATCACAGATCGGTCAAGAGGCAATTTAGGGCTATTTTTTGGAAAATTTTCTAGGAACGAAATCGGGTGGGTGGGAGGTCAAATCCGCGGTAACCAAGAGCTGCTGATACCATATGATGAGGTCTAAGACCCCGTGTGTGGCCCGATCTTGCGGATTGACCTCGAAACCAAAGGGGGAGATGGGAAAACGCGAGGAACACGAAGAACACGACGGGCACGAGGAACTCCGAGACTCACGCACGCACACCAACCCGATACACCCGATGCTTACCTCCGTGGCTCGATGGACCACGCCAATAGAATCTCCGTGGAAGAGACACGCGGTAGAATTCCCCGGAGAGAGATTGGGATTGGAGAGGAAGAGCTTGGGGAAGGAGAGAGAGTAACAAGTACTAGAATCTCCTTCAACAAGATCTAAGTCAACAACCAAGGTGCCTTGATTACAGAGGGATGATACCCAAGGGAGACTAAGCTCAAAGGTAGGTTTGAGTTCAAAACAAGTCTAAAGAGCTAAAGGGGCGTCCTGGGGGTATTTATAGTCTTACAGGGCGTCACAGGCCGAAAAGGTAAGTTCGGGCCGAAAATATAACTTAAGTCGTGCGAGCCGGTCGGGAGGCCGGTCGGACCGGGCTCGTGACCGGGCGGCCGGTTTCAGACCGGGCCTGGGACCGGGCGGCGACCGGACGAGGCTCCAAGTTCCCTGGATGGCGCCCGGATGTCACGAGCGCAAATCCCGGTTTCGGACCGGGTGGCCCGGTCAGGAGGCCGGTCAGACCGGGCTGGGGACCGGGTGACCCGGTCAGGAGGCCGGTTTGACCGGATTCTGGACTGGCCGGCCATCTTCTCTTCCTTGTGCTCTTCGGGCGACTTCCGGTCCAGCTCCAGGTCCATCTTCGCGTCCAGCTGCTCCTCTCCTCCTCTTGACCATGGTGTGTTCTCCTCCTCGTGCTCTTGATGCTCCTTGTACCTAATGACACATAACACGTCGGCATGAGGTAGCAATCCATCCAAAGGGGTACCAAGATCAAGGGTGGTGAGGAGCGAGTTCACCTCATCATGTAGAGCCTTGGCTCGGGCTCGTGTCATCGGTCCTCTTGGCGGACTAGTCGGTCTTGATGGAGTGTCGTCGGTGAGCGGGGCTACATCAATTGTTGTGCCAAGTAAAGTCTTTGATAGTAAAGCCAATACTAGATTTGGATTGCTGCGCAGAAACAGATTTCTTGCTGTCACGAATTTCGACCTTCCTCTCTGTAGGTAACTCATAAAAATCTGCCAATTTACGTGCGTGATCCTCAGATATGTACGCAACTTTCATTCAATTTGGGAATTTTCATTTGAGCAAGTCTGGTGCCTCAATAAAATCCGTCTTTACGGATCGTTCTGTTTTGACAGATTCTGCCTTTTATTTCGCATTGCCTGTTTTGCTATGTTGGATGGATTTCTTTGTTCCATTAATGTTCAGTAGCTTTGTGCAATGTCCAAAAGTGTTAAGAATGATTATGTTACCTCTGAACATGTGAATTTTTGATTATGCACTAACCCTCTAATGAGTCTGTTTCGAGTTTGGTGTGGAGGAAGTTTTCAAGGGTCAAGAGAGGAGGATGATACAATATGATCAAGAAGAGTGAAAAGTCAAAGCTTGGGGATGCCCGCGTGGTTCATACCTGCATATTTTAAGAAGACTCAAGCGTCTAATCTTGGGGATGCCCAAGGCATCCCTTCTTCATCGACAACTTATCAGGTTCCTCTAGTGAAACTATATTTTTATTCCGTCACATCTTATGTGCTTTACTTGGAGCGTCTGTTTGTTTTTGCTTTTGTTTTTGTTTTTGTTTTGTTTGAATAAGAACGGATCCTAGCATTATTTGTTTGGGAGAAAGACACGCTCCGCTGTTTCGTATGAACACATATGTTCTTAGCTTTATCTTTAATGTTCATTGCGAAAGTTAGACTATTTCATTCATTGTCATATGGTTGGAAACGGAAAATGCCACATGTGGTAAATGGTTTAATGTCTTGAATAATGTGATACTTGAAAATTGTTGAGCTCATATAGATCTTGTTTAAGCTCTTGCATCATGTACCTTGTACTCATTAATGAATAACTACATAGAGCTTGTTAAAATTTGGTTTGCATGATTGATCTCTAGAGTCTAGATATTTTACTGGTTGAGGTGTTTGAACAATAAGGAGACAATGTAAAGTCTTATAATAGCTACAATATGTTCATATGTGAGCTTTGCTGCACCTTTTATACTTGAGTTTGCTTCAAACAACCTTGCTAGCCTAGCCTTGTATTGAGAGGAATTCTTCTCGTGCATCCAAATCTTTGAGCCAATAACTATGCCATTTGCGTCCACCATACCTACCTACCACATGGTATTTCTCCGCCATTCCAAAGTACATTACTTGAGTGCTACCTCTAAAATTTCTATTCTTTGCCTTTGCAATATATAGCTCATGGGACAAATAGCCTTAAAAACTATTGTCGTGAAGAATATGTACTTATGTGTCTTATTTCTTAATAAGTTGCTTGTTGAGCGGTAACCATGTTTCTGGGGACACCATCAACTTTTACCTTTGTTGAATATCATGTGAGTTGCTATGCATGTTCGTCTTGTCTGAAGTAAGGGAGATTTTCATGATCAAATGGTTTGAGTATGCATAATGTTAGAGAAGAACATTGGGCCGCTAACTAAAGCCATGATTCATGGTGGAAGTTTCAGTTTGGACAATCAGTCCTCAATCTCTTATGAGAAAGTTAACTGTTGTTGAATGCTTATGCATTAAAGAGGAGTCCATTATCTGTTGTCTATGTTGTCCCGGTATGGATGTCTAAGTTGAGAATAATCAAAAGTGAGAAATCCAATGCGAGCTTTCTCCTTAGACCTTTGTACAGACGGCATAGAGGTACCCCTTTGTGACACTTGGTTGAAACATATGCTATGCAATGATAATCCGTGTTAATCCAAACTAATTAGGACAAGGTGCGAGCACTATTAGTATACTATGCATGAGGCTTGCAACTTATAAGATATCTTATACATAACACATATGCTTTATTACTACCGTTGACAAAATTGTTTCTTGTTTTCAAAATGAAAAGCTCTAGCACAAATATAGTAATCAATGCTTCCCTCTGCGAAGGGCCTATCTTTTACTTTATTGTTGAGTCAGTTTACCTATTCTTTCTATCCCAGAAGCAAACACTTGTACCAACTGTGTGCATTGATTCTTACATGTTTACTTATTGCACCTGTTACATTGCTTTATGTTGACAATTATCCATGAGATATATATGTTGAAGTTGAAAGCAACCGCTGAAACTTTATCTTCCTTTGTGTTGCTTCAATACCTTCACTTTGAACTTATTGCTTTATGAGTAACTCTTATGCAAGTCTTATTGATGCTTGTCTTGAAAGTATTATTCATGAAAAGTCTTTGCTATATGATTCATTTGTTTACTCATTATCTTCATCATTGCTTCGAATCGCTGCATTCATCTCATATGCTTTACAATAGTATGATCAAGATTATGATAGCATGTCACTTCGAAATTATCTTTGTTATCGTTTACCTACTCGAGGGCGAGTAGGAACTAAGCTTGGGGATGCTTGATACGTCCCAAACGTATCTATAATTTCTTATGTTCCATGCTACTTTTATGATGATACTCACATGTTTTATACACATTAGATGTCATTATTATGCATTTTCCGGCACTAACCTATTGACGAGATGCCGAAGAGCCAGTTGCTATTTTCTGCTATTTTTGGTTTCAGAAATCCTAGTAAGGAAATATTCTCGGAATTGGACGAAATCAACGCCCAGGGTCCTATTTTTGCACGAAGCTTCCAGAAGACCGGAGGACTTACGAAGTGGGGCCACGAGGCGCCGCCACAACAGGGCGGCGCGGCCCAGGAGCTGGCCGCGCGGCCCTGGCGTGTGGGGCCCTCGTGTGGCCCCCTGACATGCCCTTCCGCCTACTTAAAATCTTCGTCGCGAAACCCCCAGTACCGAGAGCCACAATACGGAAAACCTTCCTGAGACGCCGCCGCCGCCAATCCCATCTCGGGGGATTCAGGAGATCGCCTCCGGCACTCTACCGGAGAGGGGAATCATCTCCCGGAGGTCTCTTCATCGCCATGATCGCCTCCGGATCGATGTGTGAGTAGTCCACCCATGGACTATGGGTCCATAGCAGTAGCTAGATGGTTGTCTTCTCCTCATTGTGCTATCATGTTAGATCTTGTGAGCTGCCTATCATGATCAAGATCATCTATTTGTAATCCTTCATGTTGTGTTTGTTGGGATCCGATGAATATTGAATACTATGTCAAGTTGATTATCAATCTATCATATATGTTATTTATGTTCTTGTATGCTCTCCGTTGCTAGTAGAGGCTCCGGCCAAGTTGATACTTGTGACTCCAAGAGGGAGTATTTATGCTCGATAGTGGGTTCATGCCTCCATTAAATCTGGGACGAGTGATGGAAAGTTCTAAGGTTGTGGATGTGCTTGTTGCCACTAGGGATAAAACATCGATGCTTTGTCTAAGGATATTTGTGTTGATTACATTACGCACCATACTTAATGCAATTATCTGTTGTTTACAACTTAATACCGGAGGGGTTCGGATGATAACCTCGAAGGTGGACTTTTTAGGCATAGATGCATGCTGGATAGCGGTCTATGTACTTTGTCGTAATGCCCCGATTAAATCTCATAGTACTCATCATGATATATGTATGTGCATTGTTATGCCTTCTTTATTTGTCAATTGCCCAACTGTAATTTGTTCACCCAACATCTGCTATCTTATGGGAGAGACACCAATAGTAAACTATGGACCCCGGTCCTATTCTTTACATCTGAAATACAATCTACTGCAATTATTCTTTACTGTTCTTTGCAAACAACCATCATCATCCACACTATACATCTAATCTTTTGTTTACAGCAAGCCGGTGAGATTGACAACCTCACTGTTACGTTGGGGCAAAGTTCTGTGATTGTGTTGTGCAGGTTTCACGTTGGCGCCGGAATCCCTGGTGTTGCGCCGCACTACACTCGCCACCATCAACCTTCAATGTGCTTCTTGGCTCCTACTGGTTCGATAACCTTGGTTTCTTACTGAGGGAAAACTTGCTGATGTGCGCATCACACCTTCGTCTTGGGGTTCCCAACGGACGTGTCATCTACACGCAATCAGAGACCACTTTCATCGCGATGATGCTCGTAGTAACTGCAACTCTCTTATATGTGATGGTAGTTTAGATGATCGACTTTGTAACGTGACGATAACTCTACTACTCGGTCTCAAGACCGTAACTTGTCTAATGTTTGAACTTTGTGATCGCTACTTTGAATTCGGCGGCTAATGTGAAGAAATAAGATGATTGAGATCGTCCTATTGCTGTTTTGCTATAGATACAATCAATTTTGTCTATGTAATCTACATATGTTGTGTTGTATTGTGTAACCTATTTAAATACCAGAAAATAAAATAAAATTTAAATATTTAAATTATTAGCAGTGGCACACCTAATAACACATCAGTGCACTACTCTCTATAGCAGTGGCGCACCACAAAAGATAGCAGTGGTGCACCTTAGAAGATAGCAGTGACCCACCTCTATAAGTTAGCAGTGGTGCACCCAAAGAGATAGCAGTGACACACCCCTAATGGCCATCAATGGCGCACCACTAGGTGCGCAGGTGCGCCACTGGTAACCATTAGCGGTGACGTGATAACAATAGCGCACCCTGGTGCGTCACTGATGCCCATATGTGGTGCGTCACTGATTATGTATTTTCTAGTAGTGGAAGGAGACGCTGGGCCTCGGCCGGGAGCGTGTTCGAACCATTCCCATTCTGTAGACTTCATGGTATATACTTCGTTGGTCCCACCAAATTGTCTCAATTTTATCAAAAATTAGTTGTATCTAGACACTACCTAATAAATACATCTAAGTTTTAATAAAGTTGAGACAAATTTGGTGGAAGGAGAGAGTATTTTGTTCGCGGGATGTTCTAGAACTACAAGTGCGCCATATAATTAATCAGTCGAGAGTTTTTGCCGGATGACTTGTTCTGTAGAATTGTAGATGGTGCCATGGACGGCTATGGACTTGTGGTCACCAGACATGCGGACGAGAATTAGACAGAGAGGGGACTCTTTGCACATGTCTCATTTTAATGTCGTATACACGTGTAACGCAACCGAATGCGAACGATCTACCTTAGCACCACCCCTCACATGAAAGTGCAGCCATCAATCGCTTAAGAGCATGATCCGATATCGTGATCAGTCTGCGTCACTAGATAAGTTACCACCCATTTCTCCCTTCATAGAGTGCATAATTAATAAAAACTTGCACTTTTCTGTAACGGTTCTCTTATTTTATACTAGAGATATTATTTTACTGCGCAGAGGACTTAGTTTTACTGTATAAGTTAAGAAGAAGTATAACTGTACAAAGCACCTTAAAGATAATAAGAATACCTTTTTTTTACCAACAAGATCTATATATGATCTTATCTCCAACAGCAGGAGGAGCGCTAACACATAAATTTTGAGTGCATCCGTTTGGCAATGGTTGCACGAGATATGTACAGCTAATTTGGTTGACGGCTTGATCAAAGATTGATTTGTTGATGCCAAGACGCGGTGGGTTGCTTCTTCTCTTTAGATGGTTGATCAATGTTGCGACTTTATCTGACCCATGATACCCAATAATTGATGTTTCTTGCTACTACTTTCTAAGACTTTGAATAAAATTTAATAAAAGACGGTGTAATTGATGCAAAGGCTAGGGCTTCAACTGTTAAAAAAATAAAAATTGCATACTAAAAAAATTAGAAACAACTAGTTTTCACAATTACATGGATATCCCACCTTCCACAGTTGCTATTACTATATGCCATGAAGTCTCACAATATTGACAAGCCCTTTTTCAAAAAAAAAAAAAAAAAAACCGTGTCTAGGAGGAACTAGACACTTTTTGATATAGTAGAAACAACTAGTTTTCACAATTACATGGATATCCCACCTTCCACAGTTGCTATTACTATATGCCATGAAGTCTCACAATATTGACAAGCCCTTTTTCAAAAAAAAAAAAATGAAACCGTGTTTAGGAGGAATTAGACACTTTTTGATATAGTAGAAGCGGGAGTTGACGTGACAATTCTAAAATTCGTCCCTGATAGGAATCGAACTCCGGTCGTTGGGGTGCGCCACTGCGACCCCAACTACTGGGCTAACGTCGTCGACAAGCCCTTTTTAAGTAGGAGTATCCTTTTGGTTCCTTTTCATCCTTCCAGCAACGTGGGAGCTACCCTCGGCAGCAGGCAACACTAGTTTCTCGCCGGTCGTTGTCGATTGGGCGAAAAGGGGCCCGGTAATGAGGTCAGCAATGAGCCATGCAAATCCCAAAGCTACAGGACTCACGTGACACTGTATGGCATGGTCAGTACAAGGTCGTGTTCTTACAATTTTGTTTTCAAACTTCCATCTTCACTTTGATTTTGCAGACCCCCGGGTTGAGCTCCTGGCTTTGCACCGTGGACATGCATGCGGTTTTGTGCAAGAGTTGTAATCCAGTAGTAAAAGTTCGGCATGAAAAGCAATGTGGCTTTGTATTCATGGATAGAGCCATAGAGGGAGTAACATCATTAATCCAACGATACCAATTGCATACAATATAATTAAAATTTTGTGGCTTAATTTTTTAGTTAAAATTTATTTAGATATGTGTACGTCTTATTCATCAAAACGAAGGCAATACTCTCTACGTTCTAAATTAATTCACGTGGGTTTTTTTTCAAGGAAAAAATAGCGCGCTAAATGAAATAGCGTGGTCCTTCTCTAGACGCTATGCAAGTTATAACGTGCTAATAGCACGCTATTTTTCAAAATAGCGTTTCGCAAAAAATATAAAATTGACAGGTATAACATGTCAACATGTATATCAACGATTTCATTAGATAAAAAATTGTCCAGAGTAATACTTACATAAATAATTAAAAAAAATTAAATAGATTGTATCAACACGTTTTTCCTTCCTCTCATAGAAGACAAGAACTATGTAACTGAACTGGACTAAGAAGTAAACTATGGAGCTAAACCATGGTATCTACGGCCTACGGATACCACAACTAAAATATACATGTACTGGCTAAGTTGGAAGAGAACATGCATGTCGCATGATGCGCAAGAGGTGTTGGCCCGACGGAGAAGACCAACGTTAATTAGATCGAGCTCCTTGTCGAGGCTGGGCGGAGCTGGAGGAGAGTGGCGTTGCTGTTGTAGCCGCCAACGCCGCGGCGCGTGGGGAGTCGATATTGGCGACTAGTTGGTTGCACCGATTGAGTTGAGTTAGGTCGGAATATGGGGCTCGTGGGATGCCGCTAGTTCCATAACAAGAAATAGCGAGCTTAGCGCCGCTAATAGCGAGATTAGCGCCATAGCGAGCAAATTATGCATAGTGTAGCGTTCACCTTCCAAATACGCTATAACGACGCTATAACACCAAAATAGCGCGCTATTTTTCTCCATGGTTTTTTAGTGAGCAAACTTACTCACTGATACGAGATGCGTAATATCTAACCAAAGCTACATCAACTAATTTAAAACAGATGGAATACTAGACCAACTTCTCTAGTATGATGTAAAGTGGCATTTTAGAATAATTGCTAAACATTTCATCATATTATAGATGCATAATCAATGCTCCCAAAAAGGGCATCATTGCAAGGCATGATGCAGCAAGAAACTATCATTCGTCCATAACGGCATCAACATCATCTGAGTACAGGGTTAAACAGCACTCGTGATGACTGCTACTTAGGAGAAAAGCACATCATCAACACGCAACACAGCAAGTTTGGAGTTGTGGACATGTATTGATGTTAATCTCAATTCAGGAATAGTGTTCTCTGTTCTTTGTTCCCCACTAAAAAAAACCTCGGATTTTTTATGGTTGGAACTGATTTAGGTGCAACAAGGGTGGCGATGCTCGTATGGGTAACCGCCACGTATTACTAGTGGACCTCTATCCTGCCCGGAGGCTTGGGGTTCTCTCCCATTGGCTACCGCTGCCGCATGATAAAATCTCTGCCACGGTGTCATGCAACTTCAGGATGCAGGGAAGCACGGCATCTGAAAAAGTCAAACTCCACTGTGAATAACAACAATAATTCATATTTTTTTCTTTGGATGCTTAGATTGTGTAGAATGAAATTCGATTTTTTCGATAAAGGCAATATATTAATATCAAGAAGATAGCAATTACACCCTGCCTCTGCAACTACGTAATACCCTAATGGTAGTACGGATGCACACAGCAAAAAAGTAAAACTAAGAAAAAAAAAAACCCGCTAAGAAACAACACATTCACCACCATGACAACACCTAAACGACTCTCCAAAACGCGACGCCTCCAAGAAGAAAATAGTGCACAAGCATCGTCGTCGCTCGATCAAAAGATTTTAGGTTTTCACCCTGAAGATACTCCCCACTCTCAAAACCATGCCTTCAACAAGGCCATTGCCAGGCACAACCAGTTAAGGACAGACCTTGAATTTTCACCCTTAAAGGTAAGACTATGAATTTCGAAGCAAGCCCCTCAACAATACAAGACTCGAACCTCCATTGCTAGTCCTCCAATCCGGCATTCATGATAATTCCCGCCTCTGATTTCACCATGTACCATAATGCCATATGATGGCAACACAGAATAGAGCTTCGCGTCGCTCCCTCCAGAACCTGACGGCCGGAATAAAAGTATAGGTGCGCACGACCGAATACCACCCGATCCAGCAAACTCCAGGCAAAAGATGCACTGTTCCATTCGCTGGTGGAGTTTTCCGGAACTCATCACCCCAGCAAGATCAAGACGGACAGGCCTTAGGTAGGTCGCACAAGAGAGACCCGAGGACCGCCACCATTATTTAGGTCGGGCCCAGCACCGCCGACCATCCCATGCCGACCAAGGCAACACGGTGAGACGCCTTGCAACTGGCCGACCCTCCACGGGCGACAACCAAGATCACGGAGAGGGAAAGGAGAAGACCGACCTAGGGCTTACACCCATCTGGTCCGTCCCACCTCGCACCTCCACCGCCGGCATGGCCCACCGCCAGCGGCCACCACCACCATCACCAGGACACCGCCTAGACCGGCGCCCAGGTCCTTGTCCGCCGCGCCGCTGTTGCCCTAGGCGCGCCGCCGCGAATCGAGCAGCCATCACGTCGTGGTGCTAGGCGAGCGCACCACACCCAACCGGGGAGGAACCTTCCCGCGCCGATCCACCACGCCAAGGGACGAGCAGGCCCCGCTGCCGCCGGCAACAACCAGGCAGAGCCCGGACGCGCCCCATGGCGGCGGTGGGAGGAGGAAGGAGGGGTGGGGGTGGCGGCGGTGGCTATCTAATGTTTCTCCCCATCGCCACGCGGAGGCGAGAGGAGGAAATATGTCCCCATGAAATTCGATATAACGGCTTCTTTTGCTGATGATGCAGCGGATGGCGGCACAACAGTCGGATAAACATCGTCCCCGCACAAATTGTGCCAATGGCGCCAAGGCAACTACACTTGATTTATATCCCAAAAAAGAAATGAAGCAGCTTGCAATCATAGATTTCACTAATTCGACGTTGGGTCTTCTTTGATTCGCAAAATGTCATGCTAATTCAAGGCTTACTAGATTTCACAAGGATATAAGGCTTACTAGTTATATTTTGTCTGGCTGCATCATAGGAAAAACGAAATGTATTCCCGAGAGGTCTGAGAGTGACGCAATAATTTCTTTCAAACAAGTGACAAGAATCATTAGGAAAATATAAATGTAGGATGAAATCCTACGAATCTAACAGTTCTTATAAAAATCCTTTAAATTAAATAGCCCTTCAAATATAAACATAGTGCATAGAAGGCATCGCCAGTTAAGCGTTAAGCTGTGACACCTAGTGGTCAAGTGAACCAGGTCTTCCCCATTAAAACACGACACAGTCCACCCGTGACAATTCAAAAGCACAAGTGGGTTGCAATGATCCTCCTGCCCCAACATGTCAATGCACATTAACATTTGCATAATTAATTGGAAGCATGCATATGCCTGTATACAAATTGCAGGTGCATGCAAACGTTCTCTTCCCTATTTAAGACTAGAGGAGATGGTGACTTGTTGTGCATGGTCGGCAAGCAAAGTAGCTAGCAAACGAAGTCGAAAATGATAGGCCTCACAGCATCATCTGATCCGTGGGCAGCCATGGGTATATATGTACAAGTGAATACATAGGATAGTGTGATCATTCAAGTGGGCAGTCTGAATAGTAGAGTTGTGATATGCATGATTAGGAGGAATCATAATGCAATGTTGATGGATCAACATGACAGATACGAAATCGTTACCTAGCTTGCTAGCTGCCATTTGTTTGGTATTATTCAAATGATGAGTGTTTTCGGAGGGTTGCTGAAGAAATAGACCCGTTTGGAACCGCATGACAGCTGCATGATTCTAGAGAGGAGCATATAATTATATAATTTTTTCAAAATGGGAAAACCCTGGGATCTGCATAGGTTGATCTGCGCAGCTATTGTTATTGGAAAGTTTTAATTTGATTGTCTTACAAAAATAACAAAATAAACGTATACAAAACTACGTCAAAACAATAGAGGTATCACATGATGCACTTATTAAGCATAAACGTACCGTATTGATAGACCCATGAATGTGGCTGAACATACCCCGTGGTACCATCTCCAAGTGATTGTACATGAAGTCTATCAACTCCCAGGCCTCAACACGGTGAAAATAGGACCATATACAGATACGGTGGTAGCTTTGTGTATAACATTTCTATCTTGTAGGCATAGGTTGTTGGTGCACTTGGTGAGCCTAGCATATTTATGCTTGAAAAATGACAAGATTATCTAGGGTGGGCACTCTGGCTAAGTAGAAATGACAAGATTTTTAACGATAAAAATTGTTCTTTGTTGCAGGTCATCTACAGATGTACGGTCACGAGGAAGAGACAATAAAACACCTTTTATTCAACTGTCGAGTTGCTAGATCTATATGGTCAATCATTCAGATAGGTTCTACCTTATACCCTCCCCGTAGCATTGCAAACATTTTTGGCATTTGGCTTAATGGGGTGGATTCTAGGTATAAAACGATTATCAGAGTGGGAGCGATTGCGGTTGCATGGTCTTTTTGGCTATGTAGAAATGACAAAGTTTTTAATGACAAAAATTCTTCTCTTATGCAGGTCATCTACCGGTGTACGGCTTTGCTCCGTTCATGATCACCACTTCAGCGTTTGGAGGATCGCGACCTATTTATGGAGGTGTCTACACGATTGGAGAACACGGCCACGGAGTTTATCTCCCAACATGGGTGGCTGCATAGTCGGAGGATTGAAGCCAACGGAGCATCATAGTAGTTGGCTTTTATCTTATTTTGTATCGCTCTTTGATGGATCCTAGACTACTGAACGGCTCTGTGCATCCTGGTTATGCAGAGTCTGGGTGTAATGCTTAAAACTTTTTGAGTAATAAAGCGCCCCTTATCGAAAAAATCTACAGATGTACAGGTATTCTCCGTTTGTGGTTACCTCTTCAGCGGATGGAGAATCGAGACCTATTTATGGAGGTCTGTACACGGTTGGAGGCTACGGCGAGGGATATTTTTTTCCCTACATGGGTGGCAGCATAGTCTACGGATTGCAGCACCACCCACACCATAGGCGTTTTATGATTCATCGTTCCGATATGTACTTCGCCTAGTTTTTATTTTTTTGGTTCCAGACTGCTTTGAACGGCTGTGTGCATCCTGGTTGGTTATGCAGAGGCTGGATGTAATTGCTTTTCCAAAATAAAGTATCCTTTATCAAAAAAAAATTATGCTTGAAAAAACAGAGTAATTTAAATATTCTTCGCTACAATTAAGCCAAATCAGGAATTATTGTAAACTCATTTCACGCCTTCTCCTCTATGCGGCATCTATGCCTTTTCAGTTTCACCCATACTCCTTGTATATTATTTGATTACCATTTAATAACCATCTTATCTATGTCGTTTTAGTATCGATATATAGAAAAAAGTACTAACAATATTAAAAATGTCTTAGCTGAAGTTACATTGTCTACAGCAAAAACTTTGCTTGATATTTCTTGGTGTATTCATATGTCACTATATTTCCATCTCGTCAACAAAATGCGGCTCAACAGATATAGTGCGCCATTATTAAGATGAATGGTTAATTAAAAATATGTTTGTTGATGTTGTCAAACAACCTGTAGTAGCACTCAATTTTGGAGAGTGAAGTGGATATCCATTAGACATCGGTGTTATAATCACATCCATCCTTTTTTGCAGTAGTGATCTATGAAAAAGTAAATACTTATGACATGTTGGAACTGCATGATTCGCCATAAGTCAAAGTGTTGAATCATTCGTTGAAATATTTAGGTATTAATTGCATATATAATGCAGAAGAGAAATAAAATATTTCAATTCACTTCAAAATCGAAAAGTTTGTTATCAGAATAGAGCTTTCTTAGTGTTTAAATAGGTTTACAAACTAGTTGCTTACCAACATGCATGGTTGAACTCTTGTTAGTTGTTACTGATGACTTGTAAGTTGCTAAGATGGGCAAAACATTCGTGAGTCGCTACTATGATCATCAAGAGACTGACAAGTGCCATAATAGAGTGCACCACCTTCTCTGATAATTGGACATGACAAATGAGTCTGAGCTTTCATTGTTTTGAGTAATTGTATTTGTTTCAGAATTAAACCTGTGACGAATCAAATTGTAGAAACTTTTTTATTATTAACTAAACACTGTCGTTGTTACCTGAAAAGAGCTCGCCATTTTTGCAAGAAACTCGAACGCGCTTGAATATTTGATACAATTTTTCAGAAACAAACTTAGCGCCAAACTTTAGAGTAAAATGCTACATATGGCCACAATTCATCATGCAGCTAGGTGCATATTCTTGACTGAAATCAGCCATGCGCCGGATAAGGACTTGCATAGATGTGATTGCACTTGCTGCCATCTGGCCGGCTGTGCATGATCAGCCGGGGATAGTGGCCTGCATGTTTCAGCCATAGTTGCTCAAAGCACCACCACACAGCTGTACAAACCTTTTTAAGGAGCCATGGGTGCATATTAACTTTGCCGCATTAAGGAGGTGAGGTTGCTCTCATGGGTCACGTTCAGTTGCATTTCTGGCAATTAGCCCAATCAAGGCTCCCATTGCAAAATGGACCCATGACCTGTAAATCAAAAGCATCAACGAGTAAAAAGGTAAGAGCATTATGTTTGTTGAGAAGGTAAGAAAAATGTTTAGGGACAGATAACTGAAAGACACTGGAATCCAAATGGGACCCTATGCATCCATTAGATCACTTAATTTCACAATGGAAACTTTGTGTCCATCAAAAGCTCCGTGGGGAAGACACAAAGAGGGATAACAACATGTATACATAACAAATAAAATGATTACGAGACCATGCTTATCTGCATGTCTTTTGTGTCCAAAGGAACAAGCTAATCACAATCCTTGCATGACATAATATGCTCATTGTGATCCAGATACATATTCCAGTGTTGTCAGGCTTGTTTGCTAGCTAGCTCATGTCCTGCACTTAATTAATGAATGGAAAAGTACTTACATGCTTATCAGAGAGTGAATTTGTTTATGCCTAATCAGAAGAGATGGTGCTCGATGACAAGGTGTGACGGGTGACAACTCAAAAGTTTAATCATGTGAGAACTAGATCAATTTATGTGGGAGCAAGATCTTCGACATTTTTTCTATGACTATGTAAACCAGTAGCAAATCAAATCAACGAGTAGATGTACATATTGATAGCGTTTTAAAAATGAATTGGTATCCACTACTATATTCAAACTTAACATGACTGCTAGAGAAATGTATCGACTCTAAATTTGGGCCACACTCCAGGAGATTGGGCCAATAGTGCCGAACGGCTGAACGGGCCTGCAAGAAATATTTCCACTTGGGCAAACTGATCCGAAAGTTTATTAGTTTAGTGGGCCGTTTGGGCAGCATCACAAAGAGAGAACTCTTCGACAACAAACTTAGTTTCCAGGCCTTTTAGGTTTTATTAGTGTCTGCGTAATATTTTTTTTCCACAAAATCCCTTTTAAAGGTTTTGCAGTTCTTTCATTCATTCATGCAAACGTGCTAGATCAAAAATATCGTGTTTCTGACATTCTATTAGTTTCTCATGTGTTTCCCGTGAGATTTTAAAATTCATGCTAAGCTAAACTCATTTTTATACTCATTCAAATATATGTTCTCCATCTGTTTCATATTAGTCTATATATTTAGTTTAGCTAATTATATAGAAAATAATATTTATGCCTAAAATATTCAAATATTTTTATTGAATCATAATTTAATATATTTTTATATTATGTGCATTTAATATGGTCGATATTGTATTTTAGGTTATATATTTAGTCAAACAATTCAAATTGGACTTTAACCAAACCTAATGTGTGGCGTACTAGGAAAAGGAGGGAGTAGGATTAGGAAACTTTGTGTATGTTATGCCGATGTTGTATCCCAATGAATAGTCAATAGGCGTGTATCCAAAGAAAATATACATGGTGTCCATGCGTAAATCACATATTTTCTTACCTAAAGATGGGGTGTACACTTCGGAAATTTTGGACATGTGTTGATGATTTGTTGAAAGTTTGATTTGACTATTTGTTACCATATCTCACCTTCTAATCATGTCATTGAACCTAACTTTAATTTCAAACTTCAGGATGAGTATAGTAGTGTATACTAACAGAAATATTGTTTAACTCAACTACAAGCAATATGTAAATGTTCACAAAAAAAACTGTATAAAAAATGAACGCGCAAATCGAGTAGATTTCCTATGAAATAGAAAAGAAATCAGGTTATGTGAGTCGTGTAAGTGGGGATCGAGTGGGGGCCGCCGTGAAGTTCTAGCCGGAGATCCCACCACACGAGGAGGAGGAGGCCCCCGGCACCGCCATACGCGCTCGGAGATGAGCGCCACCACCACCGTCCAATAGGAGGGGCTTTAACCGCGGGCTACCTCCGGTAGCGGTAGGAAGATGCGGAGGACGAGGGGTGGGAGGCAGTAGCAGCTAGGGTTCCGTCCAAGCCACCCCTAGAGCGACCCCGAGTGTTTCTCAAGCATAGACCTCCATACCCACAAACAAAAGAAAAGAGACGTCCATGGAACCGTACGTGTTCCACTGACAACATGCAGTTACCTCGCATCTACAAAGTTGTTTTATCGACCCGTCTAGTGAGAGACAGTGGTGGCAATGGCATGCAGCTTCCAACCAAAGATGCTTGTCCTTACTAGAAGCCTCCTGCTGAAAATTTCTGTTACAAAGTGAATGGTTCTTACTTGGTCTAAAGAGAGGCCAAAGGCAAACATATATATGCCCATGTTTTGCTTTAGCATGGCTTGGTGCTCTTTATATCACCTAGGCCCTTTTTTTCTTTTCCTTTCCATCGGTCACTCACTTCAGCACCTTGCTTAAAGGAAAATCTCACTTCAAATGCTCCAATCTCTTCGTACAGTTTCCCCCCTTATATAAATGCGAAAGGAGAGATCCTCCTATTTCGCGTCAAAAATGCTCCAACCTTCCCCGCTGATTGCACAATAATTTCGGAGCATTGAGCTGAGCGAAGATCATCTATATATAAATATATCTGTGAACCCTAAAAAGTGGAAATAAAGCAAGTACTTACTCATCAATCATTTCTGATCCGTAAATAATATGATTCGGTTTCGTGCCTATGCAGTTCCATACTTGTCTTGGAAGTAATTCATGTGAAAGTGGTCTGGAGCTCGCAAGAGGAAAAGATGCATAGCATGTCAGGCTGAACACTGTCAATCTCCACCTTTTGCTGTTCGGCATCTTCCTTTCCTAGTAAAGGGTCTTCACACAGATTTCCTTTTTTTTTTATGTTACTTCACAGTTCACACTGATTTCTGAACTAGTATCTTGCAAGAAGCTACACCACTAGAGATGAATTACAGGAAAACAAGGCACGTTTGATTGAAGCCTTGTGTCTAAGCATACCAAACTTCTGAACTATCTTGCCTGATTTGTGTGAAGGAAAAAATTAGTCACTCAAAAGTGTGAAATGTATAGTAAAGAACTATATGTGACAATGCATGAAACATGAAGCTCAAAACATCTAGCAAAGCACATTTGTTACAATAAAGCAAAAAAAAGGACATTCTTAAGCAAGTTGTGGTAAAACGTGGCCTCAAGCCAAGTGTTTTGTACCATGGAACAACTATTGTGGACTACTACCTCCGTCAATCAATAAGCGTACATTTTTCTTTTTATAGAAGTTAAATATTTTCGAAGTTGACTTTTTACACAAAATAGCAATATATGTAACAATAAATTACTATATTATTGAACTACATGTCAAGATGAATCTAGCAATATTAATTTAGTGTCATAAATGTTGCTACTTTTTTCTAGAAGTTGGTTAAAGTTAATAAACTTTTAATTTTTCTTGATAAAAGGAATATAGTAATATCATGAAGATACTAATAACATCTGGCATCTACGCCGAAAAGATATTGAAGACATCAAGAATGCACATAGCCAAGAACAAAATAAAAAGGAGAGGAATAACAAAGACTCTGTCGCAGTGATGAAATACTTGCAATAACAACTCTCTGAACACCACCAAAGACAACACTCGGACTGCAAAAGAGGATCTCTAAAGCGACGCATCTAAGAAGGAAACAATGCACACGCATTGTCGTCGTCCAGTCAAAAAAAATTCAAAGCTCTGGAATAAGACCGAGTTCCCAAAATAATGTCTTCGGCAAAGCCATTGCCAGGTACAACCCGTGAAGGCCAGACCTTGGATTTTCATCATAGATATCACGAATTGGTACTCGAGAAGCACCACAATAAATGATGTACACTTGTGCTGATATCCCAGCCTGCCAAGGCCGCTGCTGCAAGTCCTCAACACCAGACATATAGAAAAACATGTGTCGCAAGTCTTCATCGCAACCAAAACTCCTCTCCATAATTACAAGCCTCAGATCGCATCGACCATGACCTTCTTCACCACTGTCAATACCATGGAAACCTGTATTTAGGAATTTCCCATGGCACCAACCAAAATGTGAAGCTTCACGCTACGCTCTCATGAAGCCTCACTGGATGAAGATAAGGTCTTCACCAACCCCGCTGCAACCGACATAGATTGGACCCAATAAGGCTTGCGCGACCGCTATCCAGGGACAACAAACCATCTACCCGATGCAGGCAGTGGCCGCTCCGAGATTTCACCGAGGACGGGCTTACAACATCATCACGCCATTGCAGCCGTGCTTCAGAGATGACATCGCCGAGCACCAACGCCGCCCCACCCCGCCTTCTCCTCCGCAAGCAAACCCAACCGCCACTCCACCTCGCGCCACCGTAGCCAGCAGAGCGTGTTGCGCCGCCATCTACGCGTCCGGGGTTGCTACCCCAGCATACGGTCTCCACTGCATCACACGACTAGAGGATCCCCGCCCACCATTGGGGGATGGGGCCCGCCGCCACCGTGACCTACTGGGACTGCTGGTTAGGGGCAGGTGCCGAGGCGAGGGAGGGGCTGGATCAGTTGGTGACGACCGAGGATAGTGAGGATCCTGGCGGCTGCGCGAGGATGGCACGAGAACCTCATCTTTCGCAGCCTCAACTAAACGCAAGTAGAAACCAATCTAATTGTTTGGATCAAATGTTAACCACTAATAAACTTTGGCATAAGACAAGTTCAAACATACACTTAATTACTTGATTACGGGCGGACTACGAGTCATCCTCTTTGCTGGTGTTACTTTTTCTAGGGAGTTGGTGAATCATTCAGGCTATGGGCTTGTTTGGTTTCTAGCCACAATTTGCCAAACCAAAGTGTGGTTAACCATAAAAGTGTGGCTTAAAATAGCGAAGTCAAACTTTGACAAAAGTTGGCAAAAAAGTTAAATCTATGACAAGTGAATCATACATGTAATAAAGTGTGGCAAACTAAAGTGTGGCAAAAATCAAACAAATAAACTATAACTGCTAAATTTTATCATGGAAAATTGCAGCTAAGAACCAAACATGCTCTATATTTTGCGGAGCCACGGTTGGTTTTCCGCCACCCGATACGTAGGTGGTAGGACAACACAGTTAATTGAGGTGCAGGCAGCTAGAGATGGCATGCTCATGAATTGGCCGCCATCCAGTCCAATCAACACTTCAAGTCTTCAACAACAGAGGGTTGGCCATAGCCAAACGTTGTCATTGGTAACCAGGGCAGCAAATGGATGTTTCATTCTCATGGCGACACATGCCGATTGACAACATGCACACGAGCTAGCTGTGTGATCATGACTGGCATGTAAAACTCGGCATAACCTAGGTATCTTTGAGAGTTGGCATCACATGCCACTTGACCCACAGCAGAAGCAGTTAAAAGATGGTAGGGACCGTACGTGAATATATATGCATCGCATGGAAATATATTTACTGAGATCCTGATCGATCCTAGGCTACGAACATGCATGCCTTTAGCAGAATAAAATACATGTACTGTAATAATATACTGATATTAACATCGATAAACAGTGCATGCCATCGATGGGTGATCGACCTGCTACGTGCATGCCAGCCTGACATTAATTAGCTAGTTAATTAAACACATACTGTACCTTGAACTAGTAGCACTAAATATATATACAAGAACTCATTTTTTCGATCAAGGAGCATAGCCTCAGCCTCAGCATCCAAAGGATGCACATAGCTTTCTTTTTTATTAAATTATTCGCAATGCTTTACAAGAAAAATACAAAGATCAATCTCAAAGCCTCCTTCCTAACGACAACTCGCTATACCTACGATGAAGGGGGGACCATGAACAAGGCCATACTCCCTGACGGTACACCAGCACACATCATCTAAAAAGCAAAACCCTGAGGGTGTACCATTGCACACGTCGCAGAGTTCGCAACCGCCATCTATCTCGAACCCATCTCCAAGCGAGATCAACGTATTGACCGTGCCAGGCCTGTCGTCGATGTCACCATAACACCAAACAGCTCCACCATCCTGCCCACGTCCAGTAATCCTCACCTGTCTTCGATACCCCACAGCTCCACGCCGCTGAGAATCATCGATGACAACGTGGTAGATGAACAGCACTTCACCAAAAACCACCTCCATCCAGCCGCTTCTCCAAAAACGATGCCCCAAGAGGTAGCACGACGCAGGAAGCGTCGTCATCGTTCGATCCTGGCTGGATCTAGGGTTTCCCCCGGAACAGCACGAGTGAGTTCCCGCGGACTGCGACGATGATGCCTTCAAGAAGGAAGCGACGCTTAACGCCGCCATCGCCCGCCAATATTGACACAGTTTTCACCGACAGCCGCGAGTCCCCAACTCGGCGAGAGCAAACGAGAGGCCAACAAAGATGATGCCTTCGCATGGAAATGGCGCCAATAGCCGCCGCCATCATCTGCCAAGAACGAAGTCAAGGCTCGGTGTTCACCGGTGGCCCCTTCGCCGCTAGCTCGTCGTCGACTAGATCTTCATCGCCGGGGTAGAGGGATCTCGTGATCCGCCACCCTAGCAACCAACCGACCTCCTCCAGTGAAGAAGAAGGCCGCCTCCACCGTCGAACCCAAGGATGCTGCCCCGGGCGACCTCGTACCGCGGGAGAAGCCCAAGATCATCGCCCCTCACCGGCGAGAGGCGGAGGGAATGGCGATGTCCGCCACCACCAGCCACCACCGGCGTGCCGCCGATGGGAGGCGGGGAGGCCGCAGCACATGCTCTGGCCACCGTCCCCATCCATCCATGCGGGAGGCGGGAGGGCCGCCGTCGCCCCTCCATCCTCGTCAGACTGCCGCCGCGCGTGAGAAACTCCCTGGCCGCCGTCCCCGCCGCGTCACGAGGGAAGGCCCCCGCCGCCGCCACGCCCCGAGGTCTTTTCCCCGACGGCGCTGCCGGCGGCGGCGGCGGGAGGCGGCTAGGGTTGGGAGGGTTGGGGGTGCGGGAGGGTTGGGAGGGTTGAGCGTTTCATGCATGTCTACGCACAGAACAGTGCGCATCATTGCACGCCACACCTACGTTGTTTCAACTAATCGGAGACTATATTTGAACTCAAGTCGGCTAAATATAGCCTAAAAGATTGACCAAATACCTACAGAACCCTGATACAAAGCATCATTTTCCAAAAAATTATTTTAATTTAAACTATTTATTTTGAAAAATCCAAATAGTTGGGCTTAAAGCACAAGGCTCGCAATAAGAAGGGAGAAAGGGAATGAGCAAGGAGGGGAATGAGCGGTTGAGAAATTAAAGAAGTGCAATGTTGATCATCGTTGGTGGGAACAAGAACGACGGGAGGAGAAAGGAGAAGAAACCGGAAGCAAGAGAAATCCTAATGCAAGTAAGTTTTGCTTCGTTCATAGGCATCTCTACAACATGTGAAGAACCGCGATCTGTTTATGGAGATGTCTACTTGGTTTGAGGACACCGCGAGAGATTTTTATTCCAACATTGATGGAAGCGTAATCTAAGAATGGTCCCCCATCACCATAGGTGTCTATACAATTTCTATTTTTCTTGTATTGTGCTCTTTTTAAAAAATTTATTTTGCCACAATGAATTCAACTAGACATGACATCATAATCCTATGTTTTTTTCTATTTCTATAGTTTTTCTATCATACGAATCGAAGGAGCCCTCAATGGGTACACTAGAGGGTTTAGAGACACGTACAACTGATCGTCTTGCTAAGGGATAGCGGCAACTAGGGTTACAACGATAAGAACTAAGAACATGAAAGGCGAGCAGTAGAGGGG
Source organism: Lolium rigidum (assembly GCF_022539505.1). Lineage (NCBI taxonomy): Eukaryota > Viridiplantae > Streptophyta > Magnoliopsida > Poales > Poaceae > Lolium > Lolium rigidum. Next base: position 285,216,535 of record NC_061510.1, read on the forward strand.
GTGTGAAAAGGGGAAGACGAGTACCATGCAGAGCAAGTAGTGGGAAGAAGCGAGGGGAGTGAGCTCACATTTCTGCTATGGGAGATGAACAAAACGAGCAGCTAGGGAGGATGCGTGGATCCTAATGTAGCATAATATACATTCTCTCTTTCGACCAAAATTGGATTGTTGTAACTTCTGAATATTGGAAATGACCCGAAATGTCTCGCGTGTTTGCCTTTACCATTGTACTACAATTTATGTTTATTCTACCAAAGTAATAAAAAATGGTTTTAGGGTATTTAGACCAAATGTAGGTAGATGATTCTGTTGTTCTCTGGCCCAAGTATTTTATTATTCTTTTTTATTTGAGAATTCACTAAAATAAGCAGATCTAATGGTTCATCTCTAGCACTATAAAAGAAATCACTATCTTCCAACCCAAATTGGATTTTTTTAGCTTCAGTTGTCGACCAAATTAACCGAAAACATAATTTGTTGGTTGAAACAACCAAAATTGATGAATTTCGGAAAAATTATGGATATGACGACGCACGAGTTTTCCACGAATGAACATTCGAGGGTGAAAAAATTCGATACGAAGAGCTATTTTGGATCCGACCGAGCATCCAAGGGTTTGGAAATTACTTCGGAACTATTTTGCATTATTTCGAGAACATGTGATTTGGTTTGAATCTATTTAAAATGCATGAGTTAAAATATATTACCCTGCCCGGTCCAAATTACCGATTTTTTTTTGGAAATTTCCTCAAAACTTTGAACCCTGAGTCAAGTTGAGATGTTTTGAGCTTGATCGACCTTATCTAAAACACTAAAACCGCATGTGATCTCTGAGCCATGCACAGTAAAACACAAAAAGGTTAACAACTCTTGAAGGAAGGGACCTTCGGCTGAGTCGAAAACGATCGAGCTTCTGCAAAGCGGCGCCTTCGTCTCCGATCGCCCCCGGTCTTGGACTAGCTAGCTAGCTATAGCTCAGGGTGGAGACATGACCTAGGAAAAAGTGTGCATACATACGAGAGAGGGAGGGAGTGGGGAAGAGAGAGCTTTGCAAAAGCAGAAAAACATCAAAAACTAAAGAGGAAGAGAGAGAGGCCGTAGGGGCGGATACGAGAGATCAGGAGGAGCCCATATGATACCAAATGCACGCTTTCCCATGCATGTGCTAGCTGTGTCTGTGTGGGGGCTCTGCAAATTAACCGGTCCCAGTACGTACAAGAACATGTCTCTTTACAGATTTACGCTTTCCTTTCGATCAAGTGGGATCGATCCGAACCTGTATAGGCTGTATTGTAAATTAACCAAGATCTTTACCCCTGCTGCTTTAGCATCCTCACTTTGGGTTAACTAGGTAGAGCGCATGGTTACTTTGTAGTTTAGCTAGGTGTAGAGGATGCCGAGCAACCACACGAGGCGTCGACTCGTGTCATATATATATCGTATCACTAGTTAGAGAATTAGAGTGGAGGTTTTGACAATAATGTTTACAGACCTATATATATGTATCAACAATGTTCATATATAGCGTTTTGATTGACATTATGTCGAATGAAACTTTGTTGTTTCCCTCGATCAGTATCTGGTGTACATACTTGTCTTGACATGGCGCTAGATTTGACAAACAAAATTACGCTCCCCAAAGATTCCTTTTTGTTTTGTTTGAGCTCACACTTTTACGTGCATGTGCACTACTCATGGCATGAAGCTGCATGCCGGAAACTTCTTAAAAAAAGTTAGATGTAAAGCGGCCAGCGCACAATATGTAACGTACCTATCGTTTGAATCCAACGAGGCTCTAGGGCAGTTTCGATCAAGATGTAAAATTGCTTGATGCAAATTAATGTGAATGATATTCTCTGTTTACCTTTTATCCAAGTCTTCAATCTGCCAAACAAAAATCAGGCGAGAGGCAATGACAAGTAGATCAAGTACAGTCCAATCGAAGGTTCCCTGGGATTAAACCCCAAACCAATTTCGTCGCAGATAATTACCAAGTCTATTAGCTCTCTCACACTATCCTCTCTCTCTCTCTCTCTCTCTCTCTCAATCCCTTATCTATCTCTTTTCATGGCAGAGGTGATTTGTTCAGGATCATGCATGGCATGCACCATGCTGGAAATAAAGCGTGCAGGCAAGCAATCACAATTCGCAAAGCCCCAATGATCTCCTTCCGTTCCTATATATACAAGGCCCTCATCATCTACTCCCATGTATCGTCGGCTATCATCGGTCTCTCAGCTCCGAAGGAGCACCATGCTCCATCCAACATGGGAAAGCTACATATACCATTTTATTAGAAGCTCAATTATCTATAAAAAAATGTTTTGCTCTAGCGCGCACCTTAGACATTTGAAATATGTCATAGAGTGGACTTAAGATCATAGGGAGCCTCACGGGCAGTAAGTACCTGGGTATGTATAGATAAACAGTTGTAACAGCTTTGTTCATTGTTTGTCAAAATCATGCACAAATGTTGCAATATTTTAAACACCCACATGCAAAAGCAAACACGCTAATGAATGAAAATAAAGAGTTGAAAAATGTGTCGCAGCATATGCAACATAAAATTTTGATATAAGGAACATTAAGAAGCTCAATGTGCAACAATAGAAAAACACATTTCAACATGATTGTAACTCAATGTCCGCGTGTATGCAAGTATGCAACGAACAACGTAAGTGATTGTGGTTAAGTTCAGTAACCTCACACTATAAACATCCTAGGAACCAGCTTCATCAATTCGATCAGGCTTGCCTTGGACAAAATCAGCTCGTCAAAGCCCCATCGAATCGGAATCAAGTGATCCCGTGACAATTCCCATTTGGTCCATCATCTTCGTCTCGACCTCGGTACTACGAAGAACCTCTGTTTCAACCTCTAAATCGAGCTCAATGATCTCTTCCATCTATGGTAGTATGGGAAGATGGTAAGGGGCGGAGAAGAGCATGGATGCATTGAGAGGATAAGATGGGGACTCGGTGTAGGGAGTGAAAACAAGCTTAGAGTACATGAGGGATGTGGTGTGGGGAGGTGGAAGGAGAAATGATATTTCATTTTTAACTAGCAAAGAAAAGGTGGAATTAGTGTGCTGAACAACCGACCGGTTCATTTGCGAAGCAGGTCGATTGTTCTGATAGGGGATGTTTTGCTAAAAGATATACGTTGGAGAGAAACCATCTTTGCCGAAAAAAGAAAACAGATATTTTCATTAGCCACATAATTGTGCTAAGTCTCAATCAGCTTAGAAAAAATATAACTTTTGTTTGGTGAATATTGTAACTTACACTTTGTAAAGAAAAGTATAATTAGGTGAAAATTGCAAGTTATAGTTCTCATGAACGGTAGTTGCACTTTTCAAAATTTCTTGAGACTTCAGAAATTCTCGGTTGATATAGACTTATACGAACCCATAATGTGTTTCTAGGCGGTCTAGTCTAAGAAATTGTCATATGTACCCGACTAAGGTTAACTTCGGGGGATAAATATGCAACTACTCGATTGCACATTTAAAAGTCTTTGTGGCGTCCAACTTTAAAGTTTGCTATATAGAAAAATGTTAGACAAATTATTAGTGTGATGGACTGCTTTAGAAAGAAAAGTTATTATCTTAAACAAACACGGAATTATTACCTCTGTTCCAAATTAGTTGATGTATGAACATTTCAATTTCTAAATAAATTCGACCGAAGGAAGAAGATGGTCAAAAGAATCATAGGATCGGCGCACATCCCGGCGCCCTTGCTTCCCTTCCGTTCTTCTCCGGCAGTATCGCGTGTACGCCCTGCCTGGGACACAATCATTCAGCAATGCATATCCAGAGGCACTTGAAAATACGTGCACGGCAATGGCATGCAGGCAGGAGGGCAGGGGATCGGTACGTCCTGGTCCTGGTGATCGTCCTGGTCCTGTTCTCCGCGCGTTGTGATGTGTTTGTTTGTTGCCACTCCGGCCGTCCGGCATGCCCCTGCAGGCTGCAGCAACAGACCGAGATCAGATTATACCACTGTTGCAGAGTGATGGCGCCGGCAGCATTGGCCGGCCGACCCTAGCTTGCAACTTATCATACCTGACGGCCGTGCCTTCAGTCTTCCTGTACGTGCATGGAACTGTATACCATAATGTAATGTGAAAGTACATGGAAACATTATCGCAGCAGGGCGGCGACCGACCACTTCATAATCTTCAAGCAAGACATGCAATCCGCGTGCCGTTCTCAACTAAGATCATCTCTAGCTACCCGACGTAAAAGACACATAGGCGTCATCTCGAACGCAATTGAGAAGCCAACGATTATAGGCTCGACAGAGACTACTTTCTCTCTATCAATCCAATCTATTCAGAGCACATACTCGGCGATGTTACGAGATGTCAAGAAATCTATTCTTGACTATTCTGGAAGGCATGAGGTACTACGACTCGTAATTCAGATGCAAGCCCCATGCTTCCGGTAGTTCAGCTTCCCTTCTTAGCTATTCGCATGTTTGTATATGAAGTTTTTGGTGATCTTGTTGATGAGTACTTTTGTGTGAGCAAGACCATATGACTTGGCTCGATGTGTAAGTTCTGCAAAGCCGTGATTCATGTGTTTAGCGAGGTTTACCTGAGAGAGCCAATTGTTGGTGACACTGCTCGGTTGTTGTTAATCAACGAGGCAATGGGGTTTCCGATGATGATTGGAAGCATAGATTGTATGCATTGGGAGTGAAAGGTGGCAGGGGAAATATAGTGGGCACGCTAGTCCACACTTATGAAGACAATATGTGCTCCTGAAAAAAAAGAAAAAAAGAAGAGGTTTGTAAAACATCAAAGGCCTTGTAGGATAGATGTGGAGCGGATATTGGGTGTGATTGAATCTCGATGGGCCATTGTTCGGTACCCTGCTAGAACATGGAGCATTGAGACAACGTGGGAGGTGGTGACCGTTTGTGTGATCATGTACAACATGATTGTTGATGATTATAGTGTTGAAGGCCTCCATGACCAAGAGTGGAAGTTTAAGGGTGAATTGGTTGCCCTACAACCTGGACCATTAACATTTGAGGAGTCCCTCCATGTGCATCGTGAAATGTGTGACCATCGCATTTACGATCGACTTCAAGTGGATTTGATTGATCATTAATGAGCATTGACAGGAAACCATGTCATTTATTTGTTTTCTTGTGAATTATGGTATTCATTTACTGGACTACATTGACCGTTAGCTATGTTATTTGTTTAGATGTACACTATTTAAATTAATTTGGTTACAACATTATTGTTTTCCGTTTGTATGAACCAAGTGATTGAAATAAGGGGGAAAATAAATCGGAATAGTCGAGGTGCATAAAAATGGCGTCGGGCCACTGGGCTAATCTAAACAGACAAGAGCAGCGGGACGAACAATTTTGTAGATGTGGCCCGGTCCGAACAGACCTACACGAAAATTTCTAGTAATTGAAATAGATCAGGCCGCTAAAGACGCCCTAACCAAGCATTTCCGGCGCCGACGCAAGATCAGTCGGCGCCAAGCTAGATGGCAGGGTGGCGCCGATGAGTTTGGCACCAACATGCTGAGCCATTTTATGCCAATATCCTTTGGCGGAGACCTGAACTCACAGCACGCTAAATTTAGGGGTTAGATTCGGAAACAGTTTCACTGGGTCAGATTATATGAGGAATTAGTTTCACCAAAGACCAGATTTGTCAGAAGAACACACAAATCAGTTGAGAAAAACGTTTGTGAGCTAGCTGATCCATGTGATTCGAATGAAAGGTCTCCGCTCTGTTGCACTCTGGTCGACACATGAACCGTCCACCGATCCACGGAGCGATTGATGCTGCGGTACGTGAGCCGCTGCCGCATGCAGGCGTCGAGTCCAATCCAAGCTCCAGGCCATGGCGCAGCACGCACTGTTGCCATGGCGCGTCGCGTCGCTTTGCCGGATTTGAGGAGGAGCCAAAGCGGTCGTCGCCGAGGTGAGGCGAAGCCAGTCATCAGTCAAGCCCGACCGACCTTTGGCAGCCGGCCGGAGCCTCTCTCATCAGCTACACAATCTTTTCCCCTCTTTCCTTCATCTCTTTCCTTCTTTTTCCCCATTTTTAGTCTGTCCCTGTCCATGCCCCGGCTCTGGCTGAGTGCTGGCTTTGGGTATGTGCGCTCCCTTTGGTTAGCCACCTCACTCTCGCCTGCTGCGTCCCACCTCATGGTCATGGAACCCCATCCCTTCCTTGGCCCATTTGCTCCTCCTCATACCTTTTCTGCTTTTCCCTTTGTGTTTGACAAATGTATTTTCCAAGTTATTCCTTGCTTCAGTCGCGTAAATTACGTATCTATGGAATATTTGTCATCATTAGTCCCTAATTAATCCACTGTTTGCATTCCTGCTAAAGTACACATACATTAATGGATTAACAAACTATCCATTCCTTATAAACTAGGCAAAGCCGTTTCGCAATGATCGTTGTGTAGCCTTGGCATCTGGATCCTAGTAGGACTCGACAAACGGCCAAATATTCCTATTGTAGGGACTAGTTGCCACCGAGACATTGAGATCAAAATGGGGGCACTCTACACACAGAACTAGTATGAAGTATGAACTACTCGAAGAAAACAACGATGTTTTGCATTGAAAAAAAAAAAGAGCCGAGGATGGCTATGGGAGTGCTTGACAGAGCTTGCAAGGAAGGCTTAGCTCGTCTTCATGAGTGGGCATGGAGATTGGCAAGTGAGAGCAGCTCCAGTCGCACCTCGAAAATATAGCCTAGCCAACAGTGCCGAGTCGGGCGTATGGGTGGCACCAGCATAAACAGTCGTGTTTGGGCCTCCCAGCCGCGCTCTTAATTCGGCGCCCACAAAAGGGTTTTTGATCTTTTTTAAAAAAAACTTGATATTTTGCAAAGGTTCAAGACAAAACAAAGTAAAATCAAGTTCTACAATAATTTAAATAAAAGTACAATAATTCGTACAATCGAAATAAATAAAGCGCAATAATTCATATAATCTAAATAAAATTGAGACTCGGGCGGCTACTCCTTTGAGAACTCACAGTGCTCTACCAAATCATTTTGCTGCTGCTAATGAACAACTTTGTCAGAGATCTCCTCATGCATTGAGAGGAAATCAGCAAACTCCGCAGGCAGCTTGTGATCAATAATGACAAGAGGACCCTGGTTATCATACATATGACAATCCCTTATTGTCAGATCTCCGTGCTCATGGATCAAGTGAGTCGACTAAATGTCAGCAAGAACAAAAATATCTCACAATGAAGCCTTTGGGGGAAAAGAGCCGAGCACCTTGTGTGCAAGCTAGGGTGCGAGGTCGCCGCGAGTAAAGAGGTGCGGCGAGAAGGACAACCATCGCAACAGAGCAATGGCCGGGTCAATGTACGAGACGCTGAACTATCTGCATCGAGAGGGATGATTGTTGGGGAAATACTAAATGGGTATACCCAAGTTTTATTCTGGCAAGTTCGGGTGGCCCAAAGATGATGGGTTGGCCTATGGCCCAACCGGACGGCTGATACATCCCGAATGTATCTACTTGTCCAGGTATTTTTCTTGATGATTTGCTCCGGAATAAAATACTTGAATAAAATTGTTGAATTGTTTTTTAGCAAAAGTCTTATTGATGTCTCTTTTCGCAGGAAATAAAACTGGGAACAAAATACCACGCAGGTTTTTCATTAAATGAAGAACAATGGGCTTTGGAAAGTCACGAGAGGAGCTACAAGGCTCAAAAGAGCACAGGTGGCGCGAGGCCACTTCAGCCCTTGGACATCGCCTCGCGTCCTCCTTTCGTCTACCTCCTTATATACCCCGAAAACCTATCATCTCAGGAGGGTGGAGCTTTTTGCAAAATAGAGTACTGACACCACCACGATTATCGTTTCGAGGGTCAGATTGATCCTGTTCTCCACGCCGGAGAGGAGACTTCGACGTCGTCTTCACCACCATCGTCATCAACACCGTCTCCATCAACCATGTGCTCACTCTCCATCACCATGAGTGAGTAGTTCTCTGTAGGTATGTGAGCTGAGGTGGATGGGGATTGGATGAGATTGAGCATGTAATCATGCATATGCATTGAGATTTGAGGTGTTTATCTTGAGGATGTTCTTGTATGATATTGATACATCTTTGCTATGTTTAATGTTTGTTGCTAGGGTCCAAGTGACATGATTTCAGTACTGAACTTTTATTGCCCCATCATATATATGAGTTTCATGTTGAACATGTGAACCCTAAGGTGGCAGTTAGGGAAAACAAGAGGAAATTGAGGATATTGTGTGTTCTACGCAATTTGAAAAAGTAGACCTTTATTACATGTAATTCTAAGTTAGCCCTGGAGAAATGGGTAGGACAATAAATGTCGTGCAAGTTCTCTTGGTTAGTACGTATAATTATATTTGAATACATACCTACACACAATAGAGTTAGAGATAAACGCTATATTATTTGTATTAAATTATATCATCAATCTTATTCATGAAACACCCCGCTATCACCTCATGCCTACGCTTTTAGCAACTGAAGTTACAAGTTCACTACTTTCGGTGAAAACTGGAAATATGTTATTATTATTCACTATTTTAATTCAAATTCTGCAATCACCACTTCTTTTTTAGAATATTTATACACATGTGTGGTTGAAAGTGACGCCTCAATTGCTAAGTTTTACTCATAGTTTTGTGTTCCCCTTGAGGCGAACTATAAATTTGGGTAATACTTCTCATCGAAGATTTCAATGATCTCCTATACTTGTGGGCATCAAGACATTTTCTGGCGTCATTGCCGGGAAACGTAGCATTATTGGTAAAACCACTTGTTATCATTTACTTGATGTACTTATTTATTGCTCGTACTGCCTTACCTACTAGGCCACATTTTTCACCTAATGTTGTTACCTATTACTCCTGGTACTAGAAACAAAGCTATTGTCCTATTAAGTTCACCATTATCTAGGATGTCTACTAATAACGAAAATGAATTTTTGGATGATTTCGCAAATAAAGAGAGGACATCTAATTTATCTAACTCTTTGTCCAATGATGATACAGAATCTGAACACAATGAAGATGAACTCTATGATGAAAATGATATTGCAACTAGTTCTAAATCAACACCTTCTAAAGAAGATATTTATTTCACTAAAGATTTTATGAATATTGATTTAGATGATTTAGACAACTTTGATGCTTGTATAAGTACTTCACTTATATATTTAGTCCTTGTTGGTAGTAGATCATATGCACCTGCAATCTACATTAAAGATAAATACTATGAGTTCAATGTTGATTCTTTAATAATTGAAATAGTTGAAACATCTAAGTTCTATGGTAAAGATATCAAATTAATCATCTTACGAGGACAGGAAACATATCAAATTTGTATACAAAATACTATACTTGTGACTGATAAATTTAACCTTGTTCCGATAATTAAAGATTTGTATGATAGGGGCAGTGGAATTCAACACTATGATGAACTATGATCTTAAGCATGCCCTCAAGTATAAAGATTTGGAATATTGATGATTTAGTAATGTTGAATGCCTACTTACTTTCTACTTCCTTCTGAGTCAAAGAAACAAACAAAAAACCTCTATTCTAAAGACCAAAAGTTATGAACTATATCTTGCAAAAAGAGGTTGTTTAATTGTCTATATTACGTTTTCATTTACTATTATGCAAGATGTGTTTATTCTTATGCATACTTGAAGTTTATGTTTTCTTTTACTTCCTAAAATGATTGCTTGTTGTTATTTACTTATTAATGAAATGACATATTTTGAGGAGAAATGGTCATGAACCCTATGTATCTATTGACAACAAACAAACAAAAAACCCATTTAGTTATCACCTTTATGCTTGACTAAGATCATAGGCTAAGCTTGGAGATGTTGATGCATGTAAAATGCATATATGTTCTTTGTAATTTATTGTGATATTTCTATCATATTTTCTTCATATTGTGAGTTATTATCTTGATTTACAATGACTTAGGGGTTTTCCAAAAGATTATTTTATTTTGGTTCTAACTCTGTTTGGTAGAAAAACCTTCTAATGTATTTTGGACTTTGAGGGTACTTTGGGACTCCAAAAAGGGAAAGGTTAGAGCCCCCCTCTCCAACAAATGGGTGCATCAAATGAAAAGACTGGAACATGGGACGAACCCCTCCCCCCACACCCAACTTAGGTTGGGCCACACAGCATAAAAAAATTCCCTACGCGGTAATCCCAGGATCTAGCTCAGGAAGAAGGCCGCGAGGATTACCACTAGACGTGCTGGTGCGGAACTTGATGAAGCGCATCGGGGCAGTGCAGTCCTCGATCTGTTCTAAGCTGATCCCACGAACAGCTCCCCAGATCCGCAAACTCCTTCTCCTTGAAGCTTCACACGTGCAACTCCTCTGCCGGTATCCACCCGTACGAGGAGGAGCACCGACGGTAGACTTCTAGATCCAGTATGGTGTCTGGACTGAGTGGGGCTAGGGTTTCCAACTCATGGAATGCCCTTTGGGCAGCATCCTCCCCACTTTATATATGGAGTGAGTGTGGGCTTCACGACACTTGCAGCCCACTCACTTGGGCCCTATCTTGGTCACTGTGAGTCCAACTCACTGACTCAGTCCTGGTCCGGTTCGAGTCCAACTCGAACCGACTCCATTTCACTTAGATCACATCCAACTGGCTCCTTGCACTAAAGTGTGTGACCCTGCAGGTTCACGAACACTTATACACGACTAGAGTTACCCATCAAAGTATCATGTTATGGCTCCAAGTCTCACTCGCTTCCATGAACACTTGGTCTCAAGTTGATAACTAGTAGCGGCTCCTAGTAGAACGTGCCAGCTCCCAAGTGAAGTAAAGTCATGGCGACTAAACTTTCAATGTGACTTATGTCTAAGTCATTTTTGCCTCACGATATACCTTGTGAAGCTATAGGAGAGTTGTCATCATCCCTTTAATAGCTCAACTCTCTTCTCGATATGTGATATGTGATTCACCCGACTAAGCCTTAGTTGATCGCCTTGGTTAACACTTAACAGAGTCGCGCATGGACATACTTTCTAAATCATATCATCCGAGAGGGCCAAGAGAATAACTCTCCAAGTCGAGGGAAAAATCATGTCTTGGTTATCCATGTCACGCAGCTTGCTTCTCAGTCGACCCGAACTCTGCCTTTATAACTGCTTTATTACAGGACAACATTTGACAGAACCTAAGTCGGCCGATCCACAACTCGGATCATGCAATAACCTCAGGTCTAAGAATTACATTGATAGAGACATGCAAATGACGACTTTGCTCGTTGTGTCTCACTATGTGCCAGTCTGACTCGCTAAACACTTTAGCAGAGCCCGTGTAAGTCGGATTAGCATCACCCTGCCCATGACAAGTGGAACGGAGTCATCAGCCGACTTGCACATTATTCTAAGTCATGTGTCCAATATAACCTCGATGACTAAGGACAAAATAGCATGAACAACATAAGCATATAGCTCCACAACCGAATCACCTATTCGATGATATATGCAAGAGTTCATACAAGGTCAACCTTACTTTATGAATACATTAGAAAATACATCATCTATGATTGCCTCTAGGGCATATTTCCAACAACTTATACCCTTGGTGTAGTGTTAGACACATGTTTGAGAACTAGCTATGGGGGATTGGTGATGAGGACATCCCTACCGAACTACTACCTCCTTCAGTGCAAGATGAAGAAGATATTATTGTGAAGCTCAAGTCCAATGAAGTCAGGATTGGACCTATGACAAGAGCTCGAGCGAAGATACTAAAGCAACATGTGAGCTTGTTCTTAAATTATACTTTGATTGATGAGAATTTTATACTGCCTAAATCCTTTGACTTGTGTATGATTAGGTACGAGGATAAAGGAAGCATCGCACGAGGAGGAGGAGAACAGCTGGACATGGTGCTGGACATGAAGACATCCCATGGACGCATGAGGGAGAGAGGGAGGCATGCGCGAAGGAGGAAGAAGAAGAAGTCCAGGCCGGCGCCACGCTCGGCGACACCGGCCGCCACGCTGGCCAGTCCGGTGCCACGCCCGGCGCCACCGGCTCACACGCCGGGTGATCCAGCGCCTGCCGGCTCCTGCACCGGTGCACACCGGGCATCGATCTAGGGAGTCTGGCGCCCCCATCCGGTGCCAGTCCTGGTCCCTGCTGGAGCGTCCGGCCCCTGGCCCGGTCGACCGGACCCCACGCCAGCCGTGTCCGAGTCAGTCTCGACCAGATCCCGATCTAGGTCAGTTTGTAATCGTATTTTTCGACTTCTGGTCATCCTGAACCCCTATATAAATGCCAAGGACGCCCCCAAAACAACCTTAGACCACATTTAAGATAAACCCTAGTTCATAGTTGATTGCTTTGCAACTCTATCGAATCTATACACCAATTCGCATCGATCTGGTGTTTTGCTACTGAAAGTTTGTGTGATGTGTTGTTCCATTGGTAATTACACTACTAGGAAAAGGGCTACCGCCGGCGAACCAAAATTGCCCATTGCCGGCGCACCACGAGCCCGCCGGGGCGAACGCGCCGGTGATAAATGGTCACTGCCGGTGCACCAGGCAGTGCGCCGGCGATAGATGGATACTGCCGGCACTCCTTCGACGCTTCGCCGGCAAAGAACATTTCCACCGGCGCACCATCGGGTGCGCCGGCAGTAGGTGAGTCCAGCACCGGCGAATTCAACGTGCGCCGGCAGTAGGGCCATTTAGGTGCGCCGGCAATAAAATCGAAAATTCTTTTTTCAGCTTTTTTCCAGCATATTACAATACATATTTGAGAGACAGCAGTATATATTTACAACGCAGTTCATATTTATACAGTATTACATGTAATATGAGAAGCACATAGAGAGTCAAGTTTCATTTCGGTATCAGTACACAAATACGCAAGTCTCGTTTCGGAATGTTGATTCATACAACATATGTGCATATGCAACACCGAACGACGAAGTTTCACAAAGTTAGAAGTCTTGGTACATAGTCGTCACAAGTATCGTCATACACCTCACAATGTAGGTCCTAACCTAAACTACAATCACATAGAACATGACCAACATGGTCATGATGACCATCATCACGAAGGCCATGGTCTTCATCCGGTTCCTCCTCATGTCCCTCATCTCTCCCGCTAGATAACGGGCGTATCTTCCTTCCGCCTCCACCCTAGTGGGGTATCCCTTGTAGTTGTTGCCGCTGAAACGGTGCACCTGTCTCCGACAGTCCTCCCGCCGTCGTAGACTCCAGGAACCCTCCCCTTGTACACGACATATGTCGTCGGCATCTCCATTCACAAGACAAGTAAAACGTTAGTACCAATGCAATGAACAAGTGCCAACTCAAATAAGAGACAAGTAGTATGAACTAAATAGCATGTGCCTCATACTTTGTTGGTCGAAATAAATAATAACATACAGGGATGGGGTCGAGTGAGGCTAGGTAGGATGCACAATAGATTGATATTTGTGGCCATCACACCAAGCCTCACCGGCCCCACCCCGGAGTGTACAAGTGACCGAACATTTTAATCATCGGCCAATGCAATTAAGAAGTGCGAACTCAAATAGAAGACAAGTAGTACGAATTAAATAGCGTGCCTCATACTTTGTCGGTCGAAACAAATATTAACATCCAGGGATGGAGTCGGTGAGGCTAGGTAGGATGCACAATAGATTGATACTTGTGGCCGTCGCACCAAGGCTCACCGGCTCCACCCCCGAGTGTACGATTGACCGAACATTCTAATCATCGGCGAACTCCAAATACGAGGCAAGTAGTGGTCGAGTAAATGCAAATAATTATTAAGCTATGTACGCCATAATCTTGAAATATATAGCAAAGTAAATGAAACTACGGACACATGTTCACATGCACATTCATACAACTAAATAAAAGCAACTAGTCGATTCTATGGGAATATATAGCAATTATTACAGTACGGAAGTTCAAGGACATATCGTTCAAGCTTTAGCAAGTGTTCCCGTCGTAGGATCAAGGTTGTACGCCTAGGGGGAATGGACGGCAGCCCTCAAGCGAGTTGAACAGCCTCTCATCACGCGACATCTCCAAGCGGAGTTCTATCTCGTCATTAGGTGGTAGACCATAGCCGTAGAAGAACTCGCCGGACCTATTGGTGACATCCCGCAGGATTATCGTGCAAATGAACCGCTGGATGCGACCCCAGCTTCTTTCTAATCTCTCTATCAGGGACATCCGCCATGTTTGCAAACCTGTTTCTGAGATTATCTGGCAGCAACATGTCATCTGCGTACTTTATGTACTCCTGCATCTGAAGGATGGCGTACCACTCCTGAGGCAGGGGAAGTTGGTTGTGTGGGTTAAGACCAAGCCTCCTCGGGATTTCCTCTCTACTTTGAGGGGGCCTGCCTTGTTGGCGAAGCCGGTGAGAGCATCATTGAGAAGGGCCCCGATGTGGGAGTAGTCTTTCTTGCGGTCCCTACCCGAGTCGAGATAGACTGCATGCGAGTGTTGCGGGTGCACGACGATGAGGGTGCAGAACTTGTCTCTGCGGAAAACACACGGATTAACCTTTGGAAATGCAAATGGAGATATAGGATAGAATGGTGATGGGGGACTAGCGAGTGATTACTTACTCGGGAAGTAAGGGATGAGAATGGCGCCCTTCTTAATGTTCGCCAGCATGAAATCCTCGACCTGCCGGGTGGCAATCGCGCGATCCCCGTGGTTGCGGATGATGCTCTCCCGCATATAGAAGGGGTCCATTATGGCGATGGTCGGCGTCCCCTCCTTAACAATGCTGGCGGACAAGCTAAGAGAAACTAGGCGAACCACACTAAAGTGGAGCGCTTGCATGCGATAGATGCTGAAGATGTCGTTGAACCGGATGAAGCACAAGTCCGCGGGGTACTTCTCGACGAAGTTCATGCCGGTTGGCACCTTCGCCACGAAGAGAGGGTAACCGGGATCTTTTGATTTGAGAAGAAGGTTCTCCAAATGCAAGACAGTCTCATGCAAGCTCCTCATATCCGGGTGAGTTTCTTCACGACATGCTCCGGCAGCATCGGTTGACCCAAGTGATGCGAGAGGTCGCCAATTGTTTGGCAACTTGTCAAGGAGTGGGACCTTGTCCTTGGATTTGGCCGCCGCCGCCTTGTCTTGGGCGTCCTTCTTATTTGCCCTCTTCCTCTTCTTGGGTTGTAGTGCTTGGACCATCCATCGCCGTAGTGGCCGTAGCACGGAGTGTGTTTGGGCTCAACATATTTTTGACGGCGGTGGTGGCGACCTCCTTAGGATTTTCCTCCTCATCAGCCGTTTCTTGAGAATCGAACAGCTTCTTGGAGCACACATATTTCAAGCCCGGCGCATCCTCATGGACAACTTGTGAAGACGTAGGAATATCCCATTGGAAGTTGTCACGTTCATATTCCTCGGCCTCTGGCGCAGCTGGCTGTTGTGGTGGGGCGCTGACCTCTGGCGCAGCTGGCTGTTGTGGTGGGGCGCTGACCTCTGGCGCAGCTGGCCGTTCTGGTGGGGCGATGACCACGGGCGCCGCTGGCTGTCGTGGAGGGACGCTGACATGTGGCGCCGCAAGGTGCTTGTCTTTGCTTGCCGTCGACCCCGAGTAGGTGTTGATCCGAATTAGGGTCTTCGGCCATAGCAGTAACCAACCCTTCGGTGAGGCCAGATTCAACGGGCTATCGTCATCGGCACCATGCGGTTGATTAGGAGGAAACAAATCCTCATAGCCCGGTAACGCCCGATCCACTTCAACCCGGTAAACGTCATCCGCCATATCTCGTGTGTGCCACTTCTTATCCAGGGGCCGAATGATGGACCCCCTCGCGACGTCTTTGAGTTCGTCGTTTACTCTCATCAAGAAGGTGCATGGCGTCGAGAGCGCCTGCGAGAACATGTGTATGGCGTTAGAGAGAGGGCAAGGATGACGAAACTAATATATTAACTTGATGTACACATTAGTTAATTACCGTGAGGGCGTTGAGCTCGGCTAATGTCGACGGGCCAGCACATGCGGCGGCGGGCGTGCAAGTGACGGAGGGGCTGCTACCCGGCATCGACGGTGAATCCCTAGCACCAGCGACATTGCCGCCAGCCGGAGGTGTCTCCATTATAACATTGTCATTGCCGGCGGACGGTGGCACCATCGAGTTGCTGCCGTCGAAGCTAACCACTTGCATTTTCGGGGGGGGGGGGCTTGTTTGCCACCCTCATACCACGCGTGTAGAGCGTCGAAATCTGCTTGGACCGAAGCGGCGACTTCAGCTTTGACTTCAGGTACGAGCGTAGCTTTGAGTTGCGGTACCGGCTTGCGGTACCAAACCAGCTTGGACTTGGGCTAGGATTGAGTCCCTCATTTCCTCCGCCTCCCGCTGCTTCCTCTCACCGCGCGCATTTTTATCGGCCACGGACGACAAGCCGTAGTGACCATGCTTGTAGCCTGTACCGGCGCCAGCCACACGGCCTCTATGCGGCCTTCTCGTCGGTGCATGCTCATTAACGATGTTTAGCGCCCGTACGAGAGGCTTGTCCCGAGCTACCCCGCCCGTCGACGCCCGGGAGGAGGAGCCTTCGTCACATTGAGAAAGTCTTTGTCTTTCTTCTTCCTGCGGAAGAAACGCGAACCATTTAGAAATGTTGCTACTATTATATGAACGATACTTGATCTAATTAAACCGGTAAATTGCTTACCAGTTTTTTCTCCAACGCCAGGACCTTCTGGTCGTTCGTGAACCAAATTATGACGGTTACGACCTTCGGGTCCGTGACAAGTTCCCCGGTTAGTTTCTTCTTATGGTACCGGGACCTGATGAATCTTCTTTCAAGCGGGTCCTTGTACTTGAGCCAGGGGTTCTCAATGCCGGCATTTACATACGCCTCGTCCTCCTTCGCCCAATAGGGCTCCTTTCCCTCGTACCCACGGCTCCCAAGGTTGTGGTTGCCGATGTTAAGCTCCCGCATTTCCTTCCCCCACAACTTGCGATTCTTGGTTGCTTGTAGCTCTTCATTGGCCACAAAAGCATCAAAGTCCGCCCGGGTGACATGCGGAAAGGCGGAGTGGACCTCTTCGAAACCTTTGCCCTCGGCAATCAGCTTCCGCACCATGTACTTATAGCTGCCGAGGTGTTTGGTGAACTTCGGGAGGGCTTGTGAGTTCACAATGTTGTTGGTTTGATGACTGGAGGCGTAGTCGCCTAGGAACTTGTATCGTGCGTGCAACCTCGCAATGAGCTGGGCTCGCAAAGGCGCTTTGCTCTCAGCTCGGAGGTCCGTCTCGTTGAGATTGACGACCTCTCGGAGGATACATGCCGGTTGGTTGCCGTACCCCTTGGCAACATCCTTAGGCTCCACCGGCAAACCACCGGCGGGGTCCACCTCTTTGATCGTGTCTCTGCCGGTGCCGACCGTGTTTTGGTGCCTTGCCTTCCGCGGCCTCTTGGCTCCACTTGTCCCGGTGCCACTACTCCCGGCGGCGCCGCTAGGATCGTCGCCGCTTGTCTCGCCGCCACCCCCGGCGGCGCCGGTTGCCTCATCGCCGCTAGGCTCGTAGGTACTACCCCCGGCGGCGGCGCTTGCCTCGTTGCCGCTCGGCTCGTCGGCACTACCCCCGGCCGGCATCCTCCATCTCATGGTCCTCGTCGCCGCCAACACCGGCGGCCTCGGCATCCTCCTCCGTCCTAAAGAAGTGCCTATTGTAGTGCTCCTCTAACTCTTCTTGAGACGACATGGTGGCTTGCACTAATAGAAGATGAAAAAGAGTTAGAATTCACGGAAAAATTCGGCATGACCTTTGCTAAAAATTGGTCATGCCGAGTGCTAGAATTGCCGGAACGGAAATGAATCGACATTCCGGCACTCAATAGCAACTCAATCGCTGTGTAACAGAAATGCAATTCACATATATATAGCCATGAACACCATAACCATCACCATAAACGAGAGACAATATAACTTGACCATTACCATCAGTAATAGCACTACAGTAGCATTACAGTAGCACTTAGCATTACAGTACATGAATGTAAATCAAATTCTCACACTCAGACAACAACAGAATTTCATCATGCTACTCTCGGCTACATAATTAAAACAAGTGCCCTGCATTTTATCACCATAACCATTTTACATCAACACCATGCTAGCCCTGCATTTTACAAACAGAGCTTGTACCCACTTATAATTTTACATTTTACATTTTACAAACAGAGCTTGTACCCACTTATAATTTTATCATGCTAGCCCTGCATTTTACACCATAACCATTTTACATCAACACCATGCTACTCTCTGGCTACATAATTAAAACAGTGCCAAACAGATAAGGAACATAGCACCAGTTTTCATTTGTGGATTATCAGAAAGCTCCAACTATAAATCAACTAAATGAACCTGTCTTATAGACATTTTGATCCAGCATTTTGAAGCAGTGGCAATTTATGGCAAGGATCAAGAATGTGTAAACCAACATAAATCAACTAAATGCAATTTACTGCATCTGGTTCTACTTAATTCATAATGTCATAGCTATGATAAGTTTCATTGCCAGTAGCATGCATTTCAGTAGCATCTGGTTCTACTTAATTCATAAATTCAGTAGCATGCATTTTATTTTCTTTTTTCAACAGCACTTGTTCTTTTTATGAACTAAACCTACTGCTAGCACTTGTTCTTTTTAAATTAAGTAAACCTACTGCTAGTGAACATCAAAATTCATTTGATAGCACTTACAGTAGCACTTAGCATTTGATAGCACTTACAGTAGCATAAAGTAGCATAAAGTAGCTAGCTACTTCATTTGCATTTCATCTAAACCAACTAAACCAACATATATAAAGTTCATTTTCAACTTTATTGCTATATCATTTAAAGCTACTGCATCATTTTATTTCTAGTTGAAAAATTACAGAGAGCATTTCATATATATAGCATGAACCATTATTAAACCAGAGAATAAATGCAGTAGCATTCTTTTCTCCTATGAACTTTATATGAATTGGCAGTACCATAACCAAAATGCTAGCATTTTTAAACCAGAGAACACCAGTCAAGATGCTAGCATTTTCTGGGCATTTTATAAATGGTTTGGTGAGCTAAACCTCGCTGCTTCTTTACCTAGCAAACCAGAGAATGCATTTAATCAAGAACTAACATACTGCTAGCATTCATTTTCCTTTTTCAAACCAGAGAACAAATTAACCTATGAATTTTTGCATATCACTAAATGAATTTTATATATCAACCAATTCTTGGCAGTAGGGATTTAAATGAAGAACCAACATACCGCCTAAGTGTCTAGTTTCTATTTTCATCATAAACCAAATTCTTGAGAACATGTTTAAGATTTAACTAAACCAATTTATCTAGCAAAACATACTGCCTAGTGTGTAATTCAACATACTGCCTAGTGTGTAACCAATTTTCATTTTCATTTAATGAAGAACCAACATACTCGCCTAGTGTGTAATTCAACATCTTTATTTGCAACCCTAGTGTGGGTGAAACCCTAGCAGTGACATGGCAGCCAGGGCATTTTCTATGAACTAGTGGCCAACCAGGGCATCAAATTTGCTATGAACCAGAGCATCAAATTCAATTTGCTATGAGTAATACAAGAATCGGCGCAAGAATTCAACTACTGCAAGAACAAAAATAAGATGCTCCTAGTGGGATTGGGGGCGGAGGAGGAGAAGGAGAAATTACCTGACTAGCAGTAGGGGGTCGACAGCGGCGGGCTAGCGGCAGGTCCGGGGCTCCCCTGCTCCTGCTCCTCCTCTCTGTAGCGGCGGGGTAGCGGCAGGTCGATCTGGGGCTCCCCTGCTCCTGCTCCTCCTCTCTGTAGCGGCGGGCGAGCGGTGGATCCGGGCCTTCCACGCGGCGGCGTACGGGGCAGGTGGTGGGGGCTGGTGGAGGCTCCGGCGTGCAGCGAGGAATCTTGGTGGCGCTCGAGATCGATGGTGGCGGCGACGCTCGAGATCGACGGTGGCGGCGCGGTTCGATCGACTGGGAATGGGGAGGGAGAAGAGAGGATCGCGCAGCGTTAAGTCCCGTGTATAGCTGGGCTCACCTTATTGCCGGCGCACCACATGTTTGGTTCGCCGGGGACAACTTTACCCCCGGCGAACCAAACAGGTGGTGCGCCGGCAATAAGGTGAGCCCAGCTATACCTGGGACTTGTCCCCCAACCTGGCTGGCCATTTCTTTTTATTCTTTTCTTTATTTCTTTTCACTTTCTTTTTATTCTTTTATTTTTATTCTTTTCTTTATTTCTTTTCACTTTCTTTTATGTTTCTTTTCTTTTCCCACAAATCCTATACTATTTTATTTCCTTCTCTTTTCAAGATAATAACCAAGCAATATGAGTTATGCATTGCAAAAAATATGAGTTATATACATGCATGCATACAATATTGACGAACACAATATTAATTATTCATACATAAAATATTGGCCATGACCATATGAGTAGTTATGAATTACACAAAATATGAGTTATAGATTGCAAATAAAGTTTTACATCATCGATTGAGAAGAGTGTTTCGCTTTCTTCTTGCTTTTCTTGCTCGTCGTTGAATAATTTAGCCCCGTGTCGTGACTTCTTCTTTTGAAGGGTCGACCTGACCTCGGTAGCGTGGTCCTGCTTCTTCTTGTGGTGTATGTTGTCATCTCTTCGTCCTCGGATTCTTCCATCATTGGGTCTCCGACTTGTCCTTCGAAGTCTTCCTCGTTGGCGACTCCATCCATTCCGACGATGGTCCTCTTGCCTCTCCTCACGATAACACGGCTAGGCCTGGATGGGTCGGTTATGAAGAAGCATTGGTGCACGTGTTCTGCCAGTACCCATGGCTCATTCTACGCGGTGGCATTCGTGGACTTTGATTTGTTGGCTTCGGGTAGAAACATGGTGGTGAAATACCGGTCTTCTTTTCTGACGCTCTTAGCCCATCTGATACGAAACATCGGCACTTTCTCCCCAGCGTAGTTAAGCTCCCAGATTTCCTCGATTCTTCCGTAATAGTCTGGCTGCTTAATCCTTTTGCGCTTCTGACCGCCGTCCGCCTCCTCCTCCGACTGTCCCTCTTGGGCCGGCGGGATCTGAAGCTCTTCCCTGATGCTCAAAACTTTCAGGTCGTGTCTTGCTTTCGGCCCATCTTTGGTCCGGTCCAGGCATGTTGAGAAGAGTGCCAAGCAAGCTCTCGCACACGTTCTTTGTAATATGCATGACATCAAGGCGAGTGAGGTGTATCGAGAATTTTCCAAGTACGGCAAGTCCCAAAACACGGACCTCCTTTTCCATACACCAATGAGCGGCGTCGTTTCCTTTTTCTTCTTCTTCTCTCCGGGCTTTTGACGAATCTTTCCCGGCGCAGGGCACTCCTTCCAACCTTTCGCAATGTATCGATCTCTTCGCCGCTCTTCTTACGTGGAGGTCCTCGGGGTTCATTTGTACCATCGAACGGATCTCCACGCTTTCTCCACGGGTCGGTCTTCTGTAGCCACCTTCGATGCCCCATGTAAACTGTTTTCGAAGAGCCGGGATCCTTACCAAGCTGCAAAAACATCGTCTCTTCCATGCACCCGACACATGCCTTGTGTCCATGGCACACCCGGCACGAAATGTAACCGTATCCGAGGTAGTCCCGCACCGTCGTGATCAACGCGGCTCTCAAAGGGAAATATTCTTCCGCGACGGCGTCCCATGTATCTACCCCTTCCTCCGCCCACAACGTTTCAAGCTCCTCCTTTAATAGTTCGAGATACATGTTGATATCGTTTCCTGGCTGTGTCGGCCCTTGAATTAGCATACTCATCTGTATGTACTTCCTCTTCATGCACAGCCAGGGCGGGAGGTTGTAGATCCATACAAACACGGGCCATGTGCTATGTGTGCTTCTCTGGTTTCCGAACGGATTGAATCCGTCCGTGCTCGCACCCAACCTGATGTTTCTGGGATCTGCCCCAAAACTTCCGAATTCATTGTCTAATGCTTTCCACTGGCTTGCATCCGAAGGGTGCGTCAGAGACCGGGTGCTCAATCCGCTCTTTATCATTCAACACCGCCTCCTTTCTTTCGCGTGCCGCCGCATGAGCTTTGCTTCCTTGCGGTCCGCGTAGAACCGTTGAAGCGGGGGGCGAGCGGGAAGTACCACACAACTTTCCGAGGAGCTTTCTTCTTCCCTTTCTTGTACCGTTCAGCTTCACACACAGGACATTTGGTCTTGTCCATGTGCTCCTTGCGATACATGATACAGTCTTTGATGCAGGCGTGATACTTTTCGTGGGGTAAGTCGAGAGGGCACGTGATTCTCTTGGCCTCGGCTAGACTACCGAGACACGTGTTCCCGGCAGGAAGGAGATCTTTCACGTATTCCAGGATGTCGTTGACGCTTGTGTCCGTCCATCCGTGTTTCGCCTTCATCTGCAGCGACATCGAGAGCTACTCTCAAGCGAGACTCCCCAACCCGCGACCCGAGTCGTACAACGGAGTATTCGAGTCTATCTCGAGTTGCTCAAGCTTTGATTTCCGCTTGGCGCCTTTCGTCTTTTCGAGAAGCAAATCTTGAAGATGAGGGTCCCGCACGACTGAAGCTAGCGGCACCTCTTCGTCGTCGTCAAGGTTATTGTCGTCGTCAAGGTTATTGTCGTCGTCAAGGTTATCGTCCCGTGCGACAAACTCTTCATCGTCATCAATATCATGATGCCCTCCTTCTTGCCGGCCATTTTTACCACCTGCCGCCGTCGCCCCATTGACCTCCGCGCCATCATCACTCATCCATTGAGTGTGTCCATGCATGAAACCATTAGTGAGCAGGTGCCCCTGCAATTTGCCTCGAATACGGGTCAAACCATTTCCCTCGTTTGCATCTCCGGCACGGACACAATACCTCCGTGCGGTTATTTTCATACATGTCGATGATCGCGTGTTTCAGATATCTCATCACGATGCTTTCACTCATCTCGATAACCATTATCGCCCGCATGGTAAGATTACATAATTCATTAGAACCATGCATCCGTCGGTAGTTTTCACGGAAAATTTCGGCATGACCTTCCTACACGGTAGGACATAGGAGCGCCGTAAATGTGCCGAAACGGAAACTTAAAGAATCAACATTTCGGCGCAACGTTGGCAACTCATTTTCAACGCCAACACACACAAGCACACAAGCACAACATATATATATGCCACACACGAGAGCTTTTCTTCAAATGTCCAACATAAGTCGATTTCATTCCTCAATTATTTGTTCATTAATCACCTATTTGTTTGATATATTCGTCAACGAGATCGAGACGTCGCGCCGCTACCACGGCGTATGGAAGCCAACTTTCTAGATCTAGATCTAGATTGAGCGGTCAATGCGTGATAGATAGATCTAGATCTACATAGGGATGTGGGAGATGCATGTAGGAAGGGAAGATTTGCTCAAAAAATATGATTTTGTTTGGTCAAATTGGCTAAAGTTGGGGTAGAAATGGGCAAATATTAGGTGGGTTGGGAGAAGGGTCGGGTTGTGTGGATGAGGAGTGTGAGTGTAGTGGCTTGTGAGTGCTGGTTGGTGGCTGTAATAAGTCCCGAGCTATCGCCGGCGCACCAGGACTCGGGTGCGCCGGCGATGTATAGCCCATCCGGCTATATCTGCTCCAGCACCAGGCCCACGAAGCATTGCCGGTGCACCAGCCCAAGAGCGCGCCGGTAATAGAAAAATTACCGCCGGCGCGCCCCTGGGCTGGTGCGCCGGCAATGCTTCGTGGGCCTGGCCGAGTTGGGGGGAGGTGTTGCCAGGAAATAGCGCCGGCGCGTCGTGTCAGCTGGTGCGCCGGCAGTGGGACGGTATCGCCGGCGCGGCGGTTTCCTAGTGCGCCGGCAACAAGTTCCACCTGCGCATGCCTATGGTGGTGCGCCGGCACCACTTGCCTCCACCTATAGGCTTTTCCCTAGTAGTGTTAGAAGGTTGCAGTTTACCGCTTCGTGGTCGGAGGCTACGTGCGCAAGTGTGTGGAGTTGCAAATATCTTGCAGGGTTGAGAGTTGTTGCATTGGCGACAGGGACCAATCGAGAGACTCGTTCTGTCATATAAGTTATCATCCACTTCATCATCGTGTTATCTCCGTTGTGTTCATTGGGTTCATCACCATCCACCGTGTTTACCGAGAAGATCGGGCAACCCCTTATCATCTTGGTATCAGATTTCAGTGTTTCCTCGGTAAGCCATCCACAATCCACCTCATAGTTGAGTTGTGAGTGTTTTCCTATTGATACGTCTCCGACGTATCGATAATTTCTTATGTTCTATGCCATATTATTGATGATACCTACATGTTTTATGCACACTTTATGTCATATTCGTGCATTTTCTGGAACTAACCTATTAACAAGATGCCGAAGTGCCGCTCTCGTTTTCTCGCTGTTTTTGGTTTCGTAAATCCTAGTAACGAAATATTCTCGGAATTGGACGAAACGAAGACCCAGGGGCCTATTTCGCCACGAACCTTCCGAAGACCGAAGAGCATACGAAGTGGGGCCACGAGGTGGCGACACCACATGGCGGCGCGGCCAAGGGGGGCCCGCGCCGCCCGTGGTGTGGGCCCCTCGTCGGCCCCCGACTCGCCCTTCCGCCTACTTAAAGCCTCCGTCGCGAAACCCCCGAGGCGAAAAACCACGATACGGAAAACCTTACCGAGACGCCGCCGCCGCCGATCCCATCTCGGGGGATTCTCGGAGATCTCCTCCGGCACCCCGCCGGAGAGGGGATTCATCTCCCGGAGGACTCTACACCGCCATGGTCGCCTCCGGAGTGATGAGTGAGTAGTTCACCCCCGGACTATGGGTCCATAGCAGTAGCTAGATGGTTGTCTTCTCCTCATTGTGCTTCATTGTTGGATCTTGTGAGCTGCCTAACATGATCAAGATCATCTATCCGTAATTCTATATGTTGTGTTTGTCGGGATCCGATGGATAGAGAATACCATGTCATGTTAATTATCAAGTTATTACATATGTGTTGTTTATGATCTTGCATGCTCTCCGTTACTAGTAGAGGCTCGGCCAAGTTTTTGCTTTTAACTCCAAGAGGGAGTATTTATGCTCGATAGTGGGTTCATGCCCGCATTGACACTCGGGACAAGTGATGTAAAGTTCTAAGGTTGTGTTGTGCCGTTGCCACTAGGGATAAAACATTGGCGCTATGTCCGAGGATGTAGTTGTTGATTACATTACGCACCATACTTAATGCAATTGTCCGTTGCTTTGCAACTTAATACCGGAGGGGGTTCGGACGATAACCCGAAGGTGGACTTTTTAGGCATAGATGCAGCTTGGATGGCGGTCTATGTACTTTGTCGTAATGCCCAATTAAATCTCACTATACTTATCATGTCATGTATGTGCATTGTTATGCCCTCTCTATTTGTCAATTGCCCGACCGTAATTTGTTCACCCAACATGCTTTTATCTTATGGGAGAGACACCTCTAGTGAACTCGTGGACCCCGGTCCATTCTTTAATACCGAAATACAAATCTGTCGCAATACTTGTTTTTACTATTTTCTCTCGCAAACAATCATCTTCCACACAATACGGTTAATCCTTTGTTACAGCAAGCCGGTGAGATTGACAACCTCACCGTTTCGTTGGGGCAAAGTACTTTGGTTGTGTTGTGCAGGTTCCACGTTGGCGCCGAATCTCCGGTGTTGCGCCGCACTACATCCCGCCGCCATCAACCTTCAACGTGCTTCTTGGCTCCTCCTCGGTTCGATAAACCTTGGTTTCTTTCTCGAGGGAAAACTTGCTGCTGTGCGCATCATACCTTCCTCTTGGGGTTGCCCAACGAACGTGTGAAATACACGCCATCAAGCTCTTTTCCGGCGCCGTTGCCGGGGAGATCAAGACACGCCGCAAGGGGAGTCTCCACTTCCCAATCTCTTTACTTTGTTTTTGTCTTGCTTTATTTTATTTACTACTTTGTTTGCTGCATTATATCAAAACACAAAAAAATTAGTTGCTAAGTTTTACTTTATTTACTATCTTGTTTGCTATATCAAAAACACAAAAAAATTAGTTTACTTGCATTTACTTTATCTAGTTTGCTTTATTTACTACTGCTAAAATGGCCAACCCTGAAAATACTAAGTTGTGTGACTTCACTAGCACAAATAATAATGATTTCCTATGCACACCTATTGCTCCACCTGCTACTACAAGCAGAATTCTTTGAAATTAAACCTCGCTTTACTTAATCTTGTTATGCGAGAGCAATTTTCTCGGTGTTAGTTCCGATGATGCTGCTGCCCATCTCAATAATTTTGTTGAACTATGTGAAATGCAAAAGTATAAAGATGTAGATGGTGACATTATAAAATTAAAATTGTTTCCTTTCTCATTAAGAGGAAGAGCTAAAGATTGGTTGCTATCTCTCGCCTAAGAATAGTATTGATTCATGGACTAAATGCAAGGATGCTTTTATTGGTAGATATTATCCCCTGCTAAAATTATATCTTTGAGGAGTAGCATAATGAATTTTAAACAATTCGATAATGAACATGTTGCTCAAGCTTGGGAAAGAATGAAATCTCTGGTTAAAAATTGCCCAACCCATGGACCGACTACTTGGATGATCATCCAAACCTTCTATGCAGGACTAAATTTTTCTTCGCGGAATTTATTGGATTCAGCTGCTGGAGGTACCTTTATGTCCATCACTCTTGGTGAAGCAACAAAGCTTCTTGATAATATGATGATTAATTACTCTGAATGGCACACGGAAAGAGCTCCACAAGGTAAGAAGGTAAATTCCGTTGAAGAATCCTCTTCCTTGAGTGATAAGATTGATGCTATTATGTCTATGCTTGTTAATGGTAGGACTAATGTTGATCCTAATAATGTTCCGTTAGCTTCATTGGTTGCTCAAAATTCTAGACCACATCCTCGCTAATGGTAATTCTTATGGTAGATATGTTTCATCTAATGAGGAAAAGATGTTAGAAATTGAAAGGTCCACCAAGAGCTTTATGCAATCACAATATGAGCAAAATAAATTGTTTACTAAAACTATGAATGAGCAATCTACCTTGTTGAAGAAAATAGGAAATCAACTTGAAAATTTGAATATGGAGATTTCTCGGGTTGCAAACTAAACTTGCAAATGTCGAAGACCGAATCTCATACATGTCTCGCATCACAATCTTCTTTAATTAATAAAATGGCTGCTAAACCTGAGGATATTGAAAATAAAATTGTTACTACAGCAAATGCCATCCAAGTTAGAATTAATGAGAATATAAGATTAATGGCTGAACTGCGTGCTAGGTGGGATAGAGAAGAAAATGAAAAACTAGCTAAAAAGGAAAATGTAGCTAAAGTTTGGACTATTACCACCACTAGCAATGCTAATGATTCACATGTTGCTGCACCTCCTACTATCAATGGTAAAATAATTGGTGTTGGCAATGCTTCTACTCCTAGTGCAAAGCGCGCAAAATTACCTCGAAATCGCTAAAACCGCCGAAACCGCTTGTGATAAAACCGCTGAAATTTTTTCCAACCTTGGGGATGATAATCCCATTGCTTTAGATTGTAATGATTTAGATTTTGATGATTGCCACATCTCTGAAGTTATAAAGTTCTTACAAAAACTTGCTAAGAGTCCCAATGCTAGCGCTATAAACTTGGCTTTCACAAAACATATTACAAATGCTCTCATAAAAGCTAGAGAAGAGAAACTAAAACTTGAAACTTCTATTCCTAGAAAGCTAGAGGATGGTTGGGAGCCCATCATTAAAATGAGAGTCAAAGATTTTGATTGTAATGCTTTATGTGATCTTGGTGCAAGTATTTCGTTATGCCTAAAAAAGTCTATGATATGCTTGACTTGCCACCATTGAAAAACTGTTATTTGGATGTTAATCTCGCCGATAATGCTAAAAAGAAACCTTTGGGGAAAGTTGATAATGTTCATATTATGGTTAACAATAACCTTGTCCCCGTTGATTTTGTTGTCTTGGATATTGAATGCAATGCATCTTGCCCCATTATATTGGGAAGACCTTTTCTTCGAACCGTTGGTGCCACTATTGATATGAAGGAAGGTAATATTAAATATCAATTTCCTCTCAAGAAAGGTATGGAACACTTCCCTAGAAAGAGAATGAAGTTACCTTATGATTCTATTATTAGAACAAATTATGATGTTGATGCTTCGTCTCTTGATGTTACTTGAGATACACTTTCTGCGCCTAGCTGAAAGGCGTTAAAGAAAAGCGCTTATGGGAGACAACCCATGTTTTTACTCCAGTATTTTTGTTTTATATTTGTGTCTTGGAAGTTGTTTACTACTGTAGCAACCTCTCCTTATCTTAGTTTTATGTTTTGTTGTGCCAAGTAAAGTCTTTGATAGAAAAGTAAGTACTAGATTTGGATTACTGCGCAGTTCCAGCATTTCTTTGCCGTCACGAATCTGGGTCTACCTCCCTGTAGGTAGCTCAGAAAATTAAGCCAATTTACGTGCATGATCCTCAGATATGTACGCAACTTTCATTCAATTTGAGCATTTTCATTTGAGCAAGTCTGGTGGCCTAATAAAATCCATCTTTACGGACTGTTCTGTTTTGACAGATTCTGCCTTTTATTTTGCATTGCCTCTTTTGCTATGTTGGATGAATTTCTTTGATCCATTAATGTCCAAGTAGCTTTATGCAATGTCCAGAAGTGTTAAGAATGATTGTGTCACCTCTGAACATGTGAATTTTTATTATGCACTAACCCTCTAATGAGTTGTTTCGAGTTTGGTGTGGAGGAAGTTTTCAAGGATCAAGAGAGGAGTATGATGCAATATGATCAAGGAGAGTGAAAGCTCTAAGCTTGGGGATGCCCCGGTGGTTCACCCCTGCATATATTAAGAAGACTCAAGCTGTTTAAGCTTGGGGATGCCCAAGGCATCCCCTTCTTCATCGACAACATTATCAGGTTCCTCCCCCGAAACTATATTTTTATTCCGTCACATCTTATGCACTTTGCTTGGAGCGTCGGTTTGTTTTTGTTTTTGTTTTGTTTGAATAAAATGGATCCTAGCATTCACTTTATGGGAGAGAGACACGCTCCGCTGTAGCATATGGACAAATATGTCCTTAGGCTCTACTCATAGTATTCATGGCGAAGTTTCATCTTCGTTAAATTGTTATATGGTTGGAATTGGAAAATGCTACATGTAGTAACTCTAAAATGTCTTGGATAATTTGATACTTGGCAATTGTTGTGCTCATGTTTAAGCTCTTGCATCATATACTTTGCACCCATTAATGAAGAAATACTTAGAGCTTGCTAATTTGGTTTGCATATTTGGTTTCTCTAGAGTCTAGATAACATCTAGTATTGAGTTTTGAACAACAAGGAAGACGGTATGGAGTCTTATAATGTTTACCATATGTCTTTTATGTGAGTTTTGTTGTACCGTTCATCCTTGTGTTTGTTTCAAATAACCTTGCTAGCCTAAACCTTGTATCGAGAGGGAATACTTCTCATGCATCCAAAATACTTGAGCCAACCACTATGCCATTTGTGTCCACCATACCTACCTACTACATGGTATTTATCCGCCATTCCAAAGTAAATTGCTTGAGTGCTACCTTTAAAATTCCATCATTCACCTTTGCAATATATAGCTCATGGGACAAATAGCTTAAAAACTATTGTGGTATTGAATATGTACTTATGCACTTTATCTCTTATTAAGTTGCTTGTTGTGCGATAACCATGCTTCGGGGACGCCATCAACTATTCTTTGTTGAATATCATGTGAGTTGCTATGCATGTCCGTCTTGTCCGAAGTAAGAGAGATCTACCACCTTCATGGTTGGAGCATGCATATTGTTAGAGAAGAACATTGGGCCGCTAACTAAAGCCATGATTCATGGTGGAAGTTTCAGCTTTGGACATATATCCTCAATCTCATATGAGAATAATAATTGTTGCCACATGCTTATGCATTAAAGAGGAGTCCATTATCTCGTTGTCCATGTTGTCCCTGTATGGATGTCTAAGTTGAGAATAATCAAAAGCGAGAAATCCAAAATGCGAGCTTTCTCCTTAGACCTTTGTACAAGCGGCATGGAGGTACCCCATTGTGACACTTGGTTAAAACATGTGCATTGCAAAGATCCGGTAGTCCAAGCTAATTAGGACAAGGTGCGGGCACTATTAGTATACTATGCATGAGGCTTGCAACTTGTAAGATATAACTTTACATAACTCATATGCTTTATTACTACCGTTGACAAAATTGTTTCATGTTTTCAAAATAAAAGCTCTAGCACAAATATAGCAATCGATGCTTTCCTCTTTGAAGGACCATTCTTTTTACTTTTATGTTGAGTCAGCTCACCTATCTCTCTCCACCTCAAGAAGCAAACACTTGTGTGAACTGTGCATTGATTCCTACATACTTGCATATTGTACTTGTTATATTACTCTATGTTGACAATTATCCATGAGATATACATGTTACAAGTTGAAAGCAACCGCTGAAACTTAATCTTCCTTTGTGTTGCTTCAATACCTTTACTTTGATTTATTGCTTTATGAGTTAACTCTTATGCAAGACTTATTAATACTTGTCTTGAAGTACTATTCATGAAAAGTCTTTGCTTTATGATTCACTTGTTTACTCATGTCATTACCATTGTTTTGATCGCTGCATCCACTACATATGTTTACAAATAGTATGATCAAGGTTATGATGGCATATCACTTCAGAAATTATCTTTGTTATCGTTTTACTCGCTCGGGACGAGCAGTAACTAAGCTTGGGGATGCTTGATACGTCTCCGACGTATCGATAATTTCTTATGTTCTATGCCATATTATTGATGATACCTACATGTTTTATGCACACTTTATGTCATATTCGTGCATTTTCTCGGAACTAACCTATTAACAAGATGCCGAAGTGCCGCTCTCGTTTTCTGCTGTTTTTGGTTTCGTAAATCCTAGTAACGAAATATTCTCGGAATTGGACGAAACGAAGACCCGTGGGCCTATTTCGCCACGAACCTTCCGAAGACCGAAGAGCATACGAAGTGGGGCCACGAGGTGGCGACACCACATGGCGGCGCGGCCAAGGGGGGCCCGCGCCGCCCTGTGGTGTGGGCCCCTCGTCGGCCCCCGACTCGCCCTTCCGCCTACTTAAAGCCTCCGTCGCGAAACCCCCGAGGCGAAAAACCACGATACGGAAAACCCTACCGAGACGCCGCCGCCGCCGATCCCATCTCGGGGATTCTCGGAGATCTCCTCCGGCACCCCGCCGGAGAGGGGATTCATCTCCCGGAGGACTCTACACCGCCATGGTCGCCTCCGGAGTGATGAGTGAGTAGTTCACCCCTGGACTATGGGTCCATAGCAGTAGCTAGATGGTTGTCTTCTCCTCATTGTGCTTCATTGTTGGATCTTGTGAGCTGCCTAACATGATCAAGATCATCTATCCGTAATTCTATATGTTGTGTTTGTCGGGATCCGATGGATAGAGAATACCATGTCATGTTAATTATCAAGTTATTACATATGTGTTGTTTATGATCTTGCATGCTCTCCGTTACTAGTAGAGGCTCGGCCAAGTTTTTGCTTTTAACTCCAAGAGGGAGTATTTATGCTCGATAGTGGGTTCATGCCTGCATTGACACCGGGACAAGTGATGTAAAGTTCTAAGGTTGTGTTGTGCTCGTTGCCACTAGGGATAAAACATTGGCGCTATGTCCGAGGATGTAGTTGTTGATTACATTACGCACCATACTTAATGCAATTGTCTCGTTGCTTTGCAACTTAATACCGGAGGGGGTTCGGACGATAACCTCGAAGGTGGACTTTTTAGGCATAGATGCAGCTTGGATGGCGGTCTATGTACTTTGTCGTAATGCCCAATTAAATCTCACTATACTTATCATGTCATGTATGTGCATTGTTATGCCCTCTCTATTTGTCAATTGCCCGACCGTAATTTGTTCACCCAACATGCTTTTATCTTATGGGAGAGACACCTCTAGTGAACTCGTGGACCCCGGTCCATTCTTTAATACTGAAATACAAATCTGCCGCAATACTTGTTTTTACTATTTTCTCTGCAAACAATCATCTTCCACACAATACGGTTAATCCTTTGTTACAGCAAGCCGGTGAGATTGACAACCTCACTGTTTCGTTGGGGCAAAGTACTTTGGTTGTGTTGTGCAGGTTCCACGTTGGCGCCGGAATCTCTGGTGTTGCGCCGCACTACATCCCGCCGCCATCAACCTTCAACGTGCTTCTTGGCTCCTCCCGGTTCGATAAACCTTGGTTTCTTTCTGAGGGAAAACTTGCTGCTGTGCGCATCATACCTTCCTCTTGGGGTTGCCCAACGAACGTGTGAAATACACGCCATCACCTATCCAGAAAAAGCCAAAAATATTAGGGTTTGCCATGGTTATCACCAGAATTTAACTGGATCAAGAGATGGGCCGTAATTGAGATGGGCTTAGAGGATATGCACATGAAATGTCTTTGCGGCCTCGTGCGAAAGTGTGGGCTAGATTGCCCTTGTATTTGTACATTATGGTAGATTTTGTTAGGATTAAGAGATAGAGTTTAGCTCGTACACGGTTAGGTTTATTTCCAAATTAGAAAGTCCACGGACTATAAATATGTACCTAGGGTTATTGAGAAAGGAGGATGATCACGTTCACAACAAACCAATCTAGGTGCATCGCCACCCCTTGTTTCGAGGGTTTCTTCCGGGTAAGCAACATGCTGCCTAGATCGCATCTTGCGATCTAGGCGATATCGCTTATTCGTTGTTGGTGTTGCTCGTACTGAAGCCTTTTTGATGGCGAGCAACACCCTTATCATGGATGTTTTGGGGCTGATGTCGATACTTTCATGATATGCTTGCTTAGCTACGCTGCCCCTCAATATCTAGCTGCCTTTGCACCTATCTTGGGTGTAAGGGCAGCATCTTGCTTGTTCTTTATTTAGTAGATCTGATCCGTTATAGTTATTACTTGTTCTCCAAGGATTGGTTTCCTATCCGCATGGTTAGGCCTTGCAAACGGTTTGAACGATCCGATAGTGCGTAAGGTATGGTTTACTAGTCTTAGAGGGATTGTTCCGGGGATCGACTTCGTGTTTGTTTTTAGGCCTCTTTAGGACTGGTTTTCCATCATCTTACGTATCTGCTAGGCTCAACTACGTGTAGGATGTTCCGGTTATGCGGTGAAAACCCTAGACTGTCATAGATTGGTTTAACTTTATATTGATAAAGCAGGATCCCCATGTTATCGTAAATCCAACGTGAACCATGGGGTAATCGGCTCTTTGAGCCGATCCACAGGGTAACCTAAGAGCCGATCGGGGCTCGTATTTAATGTTTACGTGTTTGCCATGCGGGAAACAAATCGAAGCAATCCATCACC
The DNA here is from genome assembly GCF_022539505.1 of Lolium rigidum. Lineage (NCBI taxonomy): Eukaryota > Viridiplantae > Streptophyta > Magnoliopsida > Poales > Poaceae > Lolium > Lolium rigidum. Next base: position 285,249,982 of record NC_061510.1, read on the forward strand.
TTCCCGACCAGGTATAGGTCAGGTGGCACGCCCTTGCATTAGCCGGGACGTGTGCCGGAGCATTGCGGGCCGTCGCCCGAGGGACCAGGGGCCCTCCGAGCAGTCCCGGGAGCCTCCCGGCTCTCCGTGTTGCTCGTCGGTGCTCGCCGGTGGGTTTTGGCAGGCAACACATTCCGGCACGCCCGGTGGGACATTCTACAGCAACTATGTCAAAATCTGCAGCTGAGGTGGCGGACGAACCAGTCACGTACGCAGATCTGCCTGAGGAGCACAAGAAGAAATATGATGAGATTAAAGCCGTCTTAGAAGCCGATCTCATCGGCTCTTTCGCGAAGACCCGTTCACATGGCATCAGGTGGAAAGGGTTCTCCCCCGAAGGCGTTCTTGATGAAGTAGACCTGTCTACCCCTTCGGAGGAACGCACCAGAGCTCTGCGCCAGGAAGTTAATTACATGGTGGCTCATTCTCTACACCGCCATTCTGAGAGCTTGGTGAACGCTTTCGAGCGCGTTGCGGTTCGCGTGGTTCAGAAATCATGAAGCATCAGTACTCTCCGTCAGGACCTACCCTAGGGACTCACCAGGGAGAAATACCGTTCCAGACCAGACCGCCGCTGCCATTCGCGCTTGCAGCTCCAGAGCTACAGGGTTCACCGGCGTACGTCGTCTACAAGGTTGGAGGCGATCCCGGCGATTGCCAATTCCTGTATGAGCCGCCTAAAGAGATCCCACATGGATACGTGTGCACATACGTGCCGGACCGCAATACCTTGGCGCGCACGAACCAGATTGCACCAGCAGGGACTTCTGGAGCAGACGCCGAGAAACAGGCATGGCTAGCTAAATATGCCACCGGAACGAGTCATGAAAGCTCGGTCCCTGCAGCTCATACCATGGAACAAATCAGTACCATCTTGAGAGACCAGTTCGGCATCCTGCCGAAGAGGAAAACAATCGGCTATTCCAAGCCGTACCCCGACGAGTATGATTTGATCCCGCTGCCACCCAAGTATCGGCTCCCCGAATTCTCAAAATTCAATGGATCGGAAGGGTCTAGCTCAATTGAGCACGTGAGCCGATATTTGGCACAGTTGGGCATGATCTCAGCATCAGACCCATTACGTGTAAGGTTTTTTGCACAATCTCTCACGGGATCAGCCTTTGGGTGGTACACCTCGTTGCCACCAAACTCAGTCCGGACGTAGAAGCAACTGGAAGAACAGTTTCATGTTCAATATCACTCATAAGCTACTGAGGCTGGCATTGCCGATCTAACGCAGGTGCGGCAGAAGCGGGGAGAAACGGTGTCGGAATACATTCAACGTTTCAGGACTGTCAGGAACCGATGTTATTCGATTCGTTTAACTGAGAAAGAAGAAGTCGATCTGGCAGCATTGGGCCTCGCTACGCCGATCAAGGATCTGGCTTTCCAAGTAGAGTACAGTTCACTGACGCACATGGTCCAGAAATTAACATTGTACGAGCAGCGCCACCCTGAATTGTACCAAGACAAGTTTAAACGGCCGGTAGGCCTGGTCGAGACAGAAGAAGCTGAGGATTCTGCAGAAGACCTGGAAGTAGCCATGGCTGAATGGGCTCGGGGGGCAGCTCCCGTGTCCTGCAAATGGGTGAAACAACAAGGACCTGCAAAAGGGTTTGACTTCGATGTGAGCAAAGCTGAGCAAATATTCGATTTATTGCTTAAAGAAAAACAGTTGAAGTTACCCGTAGGCCATAAAATCCCTACGGCGCAAGAGATGAATGGGAGACCATACTGCAAGTGGCATCACTCGTTCACCCATATCACCAATGACTGCAAAGAGTTGCGTCGGCAGATCCAAATGGCGATAGAACAAGGCCGTTTGATCTTTGGGCAATTTGCCATGAAAGTGGACACACATCCGTTTCCTGGTGTCAACATGCTGGAACTCAATCACTCCACGAGGCGTCGTCTAGATTTCTCATTCGACGTCAACATGGCAGGGCCTGTATACCACCATGGCAAGGATAAAGAAGAAAGCGGTCACTCCCGTGGCAAAGAAAAGGAGGAGGCCGGCCCACGCGACCGGCCCCGATATGACAACAGACAGTACCTCACCGAAGAACAAGTGAGAAGCGTGCGATATCAACGACTACTCTCCGTGCATCTCCTTAACAAGTATGAGCGTCAGTATGACCGACGTCGGCGGTACGACAGAGAAGACGAAAGATATCGTCGGTCTGACGTAGACAATGGAAGATATCGTCGGTATGATAGAGACGACGAAGGATATGAGCACCGCGCTAAGGGGAAGTCTAGGGAGCAGGAAGATATGGATAGACACTGGGACTGTCCTTTCTTTAAGCACTGCTGGGATTCAGGAATGAGCCGATTGCCTACAATCGACAACTGCCCGGAGTGTAGACAGCAGAAGAAGGACGCAGGAGAAGTTTCAGTTTTCAAGCGTCTAGGGCCTCTCCCATCTCAGAACATACGAGCTGAGTCATCTCAAGAAGAAGACTTTGAGGAGTCAGAAGATGAAGAAGAGGATAGGTACCACCGGCCAAGGTGGTGCCCTGATGGACTCAGCCACTCCCAAAAGCGTAGGGTTCAGCGGCTACGTAGCTTGGAGCAAGCCGAGGCGCAATACCTGCACACGTTGAGGAAAGCGCGGCCCGATCTGGCCGTGAAAATTCAGCAAACTTTGGACGAGGAGAGTCGTCCACAGAAGAAAGAATGGCGCCCCAGGCAAGTAAAAGCCGATGCGAGTACATCGGCTGGTACAAATATGGTGTTCATACTTCCGTCGGAGTTTCGTGCTCCAGGAACCGAAGAAGTGCCGATAGCACAGTTTGACTGCGGTCCACGGCCAGTTATATTTGAAAAGCCACGAGAGAAGGGCTACAAACATATGAAGGCCCTGTACCTAAAAGGTTATATCAATGGGCAGCCTATCGGCAAGATGTTGGTTGACATGGGAGCGGCAGTCAATATCATGCCATACTCCATGCTACGGCGTTTGGGACGCTCTAACGCAGACCTGATCAAAACCAACGTCACACTAAACGACTTCAACGGCCAAGCATCAGAGACGCAAGGCGTTCGAACGTGGATCTAACCGTAGGCCGAAAACCATCCCTACATCATTCTTCATCGTCGACAGCAAAAGCACCTACGCTGTCCTGCTAGGGAGGGATTAGATTCACGCCAACTGCTGCATTCCATCTACAATGCACCAGTGCCTGATACAATGGTATGGAGATGAAGTGGAGGTCGTCCATGCAGACGACTCGATCTAGGTCTCAATAGCCGGCATGAATATTTGGGACTCAAAAGACCAAGAGCCGCTCTCTGGAGTCCGTTTGGACGGCTGTGATCGCATCGAAGTTACAAAAAACGGGGTGAGGCTGGTCTTATCCACCGGCCTGACAGAGTAGCAAGAGCAACATCAATCGACGTACGTGGCAAGGCCGATCTCTGCGATCGGCCCCAAAAAATAAAAAGCAATGATCTCACCTCAAGCATGTCACGTCGTCGTAGTAGGGAAACTCCCTCCCGTAGTGGAGCACAGATAAGTTGTAAACCTTCATCGAGCAATACAATCAAAAAGGAGGCCGATTCCAGCAATCGGCCAAAATTATCCTCGCCATACGTTCTGCCTGTGTTCAGCATCGATCTAGCACGCGACGGAAAGCTAGGGTATGGGTTTACATCGGCTGATGAGCTAGAAGAGATTGACATTGGTCGTGGGGATAAGCCACGACCAACATTTATCAGCAAAAAGTTAGATCCGCATCTGAGTAGCCTGATGATAGCTTGGTTGAAAGAACACCAAGGCGAACGATCTCACACAGATGGCGTCAGGCTACAAGGACGTAGCAGGTGGAGCCGATGTTCAGGTACAGTTCCTGGAATCGGATAACTGGAGAGCCGATATCTTCAATTACTTGAAAGATTCGGCTCGGGGGGGCCTAATATGGGATAACGGACAATGAAATATGGGGCCGATGCACGAAATCGGCCAGTAAAAAATATATATATACAAAACAACAGGATACAAGTACAGCCGATGCACAGACATCGACTTCAGACTAAAAAGCCGATGCACAGCCATCGACTCTAGAGGTACAAGCTCAATTGAGCAGTTATCAGGTTACATAGAGAGGCTCTACTGAAGGAATGCCTCAAGGGAATGGAGGGCGTCAGCACGAACACGATCCACCTCGGCGATCTTGGCCTCATCATCTTCGTCCTTGCCTTTCACCAGCTGCTTGTTCAGGGCACGTATTTCGGCCAGATCAGTCTTCAGTTCAGCTTTGAGGCCTTCTGCTTCCTCGTGGGAGTGGGCAATAAGAGCTTCCTTATCTTGGATGAGCTGTTTGGTTGCCCGGACCCTCTCTTCAAGGTCCTCCAACTCCTTTCGCAAGGTCTCAAGTTCAGCAGGTCTTGACGAGAGGTGTCGGCTTTGGCGTCCAAAGCTGCCTTTTTCTCATTAAGCCGCTGACATTTGTCTGCAATATCGGCTTTCAACGGAAGCTGGGCGTGGCGTAGGTCGATTCTCTGACGAGCCAATTTCACCCTTGACCTGTAGGCAGACAGAGTCACAACTGGCCAGAGTTTCACCTACAACGTCACCGGGAGATGAGGCTGGATGTCTTCAAGAATGCTCTTCACTTCCTCGGGGTCTTCAACCAATGTCCCAATTGAGGAGGAGAGCAGGGCCTTGAGATGCTGGAGTTGACCATGTGTAGCGCGGGGTCCCGACTCTTCACTTGCTTTAGAAGTAGCTGGTTCGATGGATTCAGGGTCGAACGTTAGCAAGCTTGAGAGGTCATAACCCTGACAAACAACAAGAACAACGTCAGTATACGACGAAAGAGAAGGGTAGAGCTAAGGAAAGGGAGTGTACCTCTCCTAAGACCGGAGGAACAGTCCGATGAAGAGGTGATCGGCTCTTGTGTTTCTGCTATGGGCTTGGCCAAGTTGGCAACCTTGTCGGCCTACACTTTTAGAAGTTGCTAGGTCCAGGGTGGCGGATGGCATCGTACCTCCTCGACTTCCCCACTAGAGGTGTCATCAGTCTGCAAAGGAAGTGGTTAGCCGATGAGAACAGCAATGGGTTAGCATGAAATATGAGCCAAGGAGAGTATGGAGGGTAATTACATTCGAAATCTCCTTGTTTAATGAAGAGGTTTGCGGTTCCTTGCGAGCACTCTTGATGCATCGGCTCTTTGTGCGAAGACCGCCCTGCCCTGCTTTGATTGGAGCTTGGGAAGCAGCAGGTTCAGGAGCTGACCTTTTCTTGGAAGCCGACGGTGGCAAGTTTGGCTGGCTCTACGTGGTGGTTTTCCCAGAGTTGCCCGAGCTCGAGTCCCTTCGACTGGACTGTGTCTCCTCGCTGGAGTTTTCTTCAGTAGAGGCCTGTAAAAGAAATACAAGCATGTTGCAGAAGCCTAGAAGGATAGATGAAATCAGCCAAGGCATGGATCAGCTTACGTGCAAACTTTCTTGAGCTGGAGTAGGGTTTTGGCGCTTCAAGGTCTTCCTGGCAGCTACTTTCCTCACTGCTGTTCTCGCCTTGACTGAGGCTCGGGGGGCAGCTGGCCCAGAAGATACTCTGCTCTTGGAAGCCGATTTTGGTGAAATCGGCCTGGCTCTGCATCACAACCTTTTTCAAGGGTGGTGAGTTTTTGCGAAGAGGACCACCGGAGCTGGTGGGAGGAATCCGAAGGGGAGCCGTCATCATGTACGGTGTTCTGGACCGTCTTGTTGCCTGCAAGGAGACAGAGCAAGGTTATAAAAGAAAAGAAATCATTGTAAGCCACTTCAAGATAATTCGTGAGTAGTGGTACCTGTTCTGCAGGGATATCATAGTCAGCATCAAGTTGTTTCAGCAATGGTCCCAGAGCTCTCCTGAAGGCATGAGTCTTCCACATTGACCACCAGGTCTCAAAACCATCGGTTGATGAGGTAAAAGAGAGGTTGTGAGGAACTCGGGATGGCTAGAGCATCAAAGAAAGAGTAACACCTCCGACCGGTGAGGACATCGGGCAGCTCAGCTCTACTACTGTTAAGTGGTGGAGGAAGAAATGGGGAGATACCTGCCCAAGACCAAGCTGCCGGGCTGCTACGACCGGCTGATAAGACTCATAACCAGGTTTGATGATCCTGCTTGAGGTGCTCATGCCAACTGGAATGAAGCAGGGACGGATCATGATGGAATACAATTGCCGGGTGCTGGCGTCATCGGCAAAGCTGTCTAGCCTGAAGGAAACTGGATTTTCAAAATTTTCACACTCCGTATAAGGAAAGAAGAGAGGATTGTCCAGGCCTTGGTAGAAAATTCTGAACCACTCCAATGCTTCCTTGAGGGTCGGTTTACTACCCGGAAGGCTATATAGAGCTTGGCCGTAGCTAGTGCACCGGATTGGCTTCCCGTTAGTATCCGGAAAGGTGCAAGTGGCCAAAGGTGGAAAGTTTGGGACATGGTTCTGGAAATACAGCTGAGCCCATAGCTGAATAAACCACCAGGGACCTCCTGTTTTGACTGTCTTTTGGGAAAACAGTTTGACAGACATTAGTTGGAGATATCGATAGACCTCTCCAAGGAACAGTTTGCCAATGCCAAGCTGGGTGCCTCTGGCAAGTTCATAGGCCAAGGAAAGGTAATTCTTGGTTGGAGCAAGTGAAGGGCCACAGAATATGAAGTGTTCCAACCAGAAATTCAGGAAGGCCGTGTGTTCTTTCTCTGTTACACGTCCTTTGTTTTTCATGTGGCGTCGAAGATAAGCACCCCAGTTTGTGCACTCTGTTTTGGAAGAGAGTGTGAAAGGGACCTTTGGCAGCATAAAAGCAGAGGGGCTTGGGGATGCAATGTCTAGACCAGTGATCATGGCCACGTCTAGTAGGGTTGGTGTCATGGGGCCATGGCCAAACATGAAGCAATTCAAAGCATCAGACCAAACCTATACCTGGTCAGGAAGGTGTTGGATGCCAGCTCCAACCAATTCTCCGGCACGCACGTCCGATGCTGATGCAAGGGCATGCCACCTGACCTA
>NC_061510.1:285257118-285312725 GCF_022539505.1 Lolium rigidum
GAGGAGGAGTAATTCTCCCCCCGAATTGGCCGAGGGCTCCCATCGTAGGCTATGTGGTTCATCTCTCTCTTTGTGATCTAGTTACTTCCGCGATGTTATTAAAGTACTCTATTCCTCCTTCATGATGTAATGGTGATGCTTGTGTGCATCATGTAGTTCTTGGCGAGGGTTATGATTGTAATCTCTTGTAGATTATGAAGTTAATTATTGCTATGATAGTATTGATGCCATCTATTCCTCCTTCATAGTGTGATGGTGACAAAGGTGCATGCTATGTTAGTACTTGGTGTAATTCTGCAATGATCTATTATGCACGTACCTTTCCGGTATAAGTGATTTACATGATCTCATGGTCATAAGGACTAGGTAACTATGTATCGAAAGCTTATAGCAAATAACTTAATGACGAGATATTATGCTACGCTTAATTGGGTGTGTCCATTACATCATTCATACAATGACATAACCTTGTTATTAATAACATCCAATGTTCATGATTATGAAACTAATCATCCATTAATCAACAAGCTAGTTTAAGAGGCATACTAGGGACTTCTTGTTTGTCTACATATCACACATGTACTAATGTTTCGGTTAATACAATTATAGCATGATATATAAACATTTATCATAAACATAAAGATATAAATAATAACCACTTTATTATTGCCTCTAGGGCATATCTCCTTCACGCCCACCATTCTGCTTGGGCGTGGTGGCTGCAGGTGTGGTCTTGGCGGATGGTGTTGGGGGACGGGGTCCACCACGACCGGCCCCATAGGCTGCTGTAGGTGCAGGAGGTGCAGCAATATGTGCAGCAGGAAAATGCGAGGAGCCACTGGAGCGACGCTGAGCCAATTTGCGCTGTTCTGTAGCCTGAAGTTGCGAGAACAAGTCACGAATTTGTATAGGAGTGGTACGATTCGTAACCACTTGGTACAAGGCATCATACTCCTCATCAAGTCCAGCAAGTATGTATGAGACAAACTCCGCATCGCGCAAGGGCTCGCCAATGTTGGTGAGGGAATCTGAGAGGGCCTTCATCTGATGAAAATAAGTGTTGACGGTCTTGTTTCCTTTCTTCAATTCAGCCATCTCCTGTCGGATTGCAGAGGACCGAGCAATGGAGGTGGACGCAAAGGCTCCACTCAGGGTCTCCCAAGCCTCGCGAGAGGTACCCGAGAACATGATCATGCCTAGGACGCCTTCAGTCATCGAGGAGACGAACCCGGAGAGAATAGCCTGGTCCTGCTGAGTCCAATGTTGATGAGCCGGGTTAGGTGCATGATGCATGGCACCGGCATGAGAAACAACAACATGAGGGCTAGGACACGGAAGAGAGCCATCAACATATCCCATGAGCATGTGGCTGCGGAGAAGAGGACCGACTTGTGCACGCCAGAACAAATAATTTTCGCTCGTCAGTCTGATGGTGATGGACGAGGTAATGGTGACCACCGGTGGCAGACTGTGTGCTGGGAACGGCTGATGATGCATCGGCGGCACTGACATAGATGGTGTGGCAGGGCCCGGAGGCGGTGTTGGAGTAGATTCGTAGGGCAGGGCTAGCGCCGTTGTCGGCGCCGGTGAGCCAAACCCAAACGAGGGTGATGTCACGGGCGGAGGCGCGTAGCTGCCCGGCGCCATGGGCGGAAGCACGTAACCTCCTGGCGCCATCATGGAGTAACCGGGATAGCCAGGGTAATATCCTGGATAGGCAGGGAAGTTCATCGCGTGGCCCTGCCCAGACCCCTGGCCAAGAGAAGCGGCGAGACGTGCAGCATCGGTGTAGATCGACGGCGGGATCACCGGTGGGGGTGCTGTAGCGTTGGTGATGGTGGATTCTGCAGTAGACGGGCCCACGGCCATGGCGGCACTTGGAGGAGCGGCCGGCAGCTGCTGGGCGTCGACGGGATTGACCAGCGGAGCTGGAGGCGTCGGGGCCGCGCTTACGATCGGGGCCGCACTCACGATCGGGGCCGTGCTCGCGATCGTCGGAGAAACGCCCGGCAGCGTAGCAGGAACCGTCACCGACGGGGAATCGGATGGAGACGAGGCCATCGCGGCCTGTGGGAACGGCGGCGCGGAGAACGCCGGCGGCAGCAGCGGAAGATTGCGACGAGCTCGACCTAGGTCAGGACGAGGGCTCTGGTACCATGAAAAGTATCGACGAAAAACAAGATATGCGGCCTACCCCGATGTGCCTCATCGGGTAGGGTTCGTTATATTTATATTGCATAATGTTTGATTACAATATGGACGTATACAAAACGTGTACGAGTATAATTCTAACACCCCGCCCATGCAAGCTCGAAGATGGCGCGAGCGCGTGCAGCCACGAAAAGCGGCGGCAGAAGTTTCGTTACCTCCCACTGATTTGAACCCCTTATATCACCGCTCGGCTCACCGCCCACAATCTCATCTCCATTTCCCCCCATTCGAGCTCTCCGTCCCAGCGCAGAGGTTCACTGACAGCCAGGTAGGAGACGGAGACTACCCTGGTAGGCACTGGGCAGCCGTGGCAAGCGGGCTTCCACTTCTTCTCCGAGGTCGGCAAGCGGTTCTTCTCTGATGGCGGTGAGTCTTATAACCCTAGCTATGTATGATCTGTGAGCATGTCATAGATCGGAATAGTTGATTCGGCGCAAAACGAGGAGCAGAAAACAAAATCTGTACAGTACTTAGATCTGATCCATTTTAAACATCAATTGTACCTGTTTCAGTATGTTTGGATCGACCCGGGGATATCGAAATCGGCTAAATCGGTCTGTGTGCATGTATGTTCGTGTCAGGTAGCCTAGCGACCCCATGCATTTTATTAGTCTTCTATCTAGTTAAATATATGGGTTTTCCAAAAAAAAAAACTTGTCTTGGATGTACAGATCAGCCGCAAACTTGTAAAATGGGATGCAGTGGTCGAAAAAACTATCATGAAGGTGCACATTGAGGACAAGTTCTTGGATCAGTAGATCCCATTTTACAAGTTTTTAGGTGGGATGGGGTATTTGCACATGCACGGCAAGTTCTTGAGTGCCTTGTATATTTAACTCGTGCTTGTAGTCATCGCTAAGTGGTTCAGACTTATTTATAATTTTATAACTTTTTCGAGCTTTTCTGTACTGCTGTTGATAATTATAAATATATCGGTAGAATTTCGTAAAAAAAATATTATTATCTACTACATTCATGAGCGGATGGACTTTTTAGGAAACTAGAGGCTGGATTTGTGTTTTACGAAAGGAGCCGGAATGTCATTTTGGCTTCCCAGCACTATCTCTTGACATATTAGAAAAATTAAAAATTTATACAGTTTTCGAAATGTTATGAAATAAAATTCTAAAATTATCTAATGATATATCTCACTAACTTGCAAAATCTCAGTTTCAAATATTTTATATTCTAAGCTACGCTTCTGTTATTTTTGTGTAGCCCAAACTACACATTTTCCAATTGAAAATTTACACGTTTATTGTGAGATAAATTATTAGCTACATCATAATCTATTTTCAGAATTGTTAAACTAGAAATATCAATTTTTAAATATGAATTTTTAAATTGAGCGGACTTTTTATTATCCTGCGGCGCCCATACTGGAACCCATACTGGAAGTAGGTCGTAGGCCCCGGCCCATCCCGTGGTAATCAAATCTCTCGAGTCCTTTGGACTGGATCGGAAACCACCGGCCCAGTCTGAACTAGTGCTGGCCGTCTTCCAACTTCCTCACCCTCCAAAAAAAAAAAAGCACTAGTGGAAAAAGGGGAAATTGAATAAATAGTAATGTTTTAACATCCCATTGCGAGAGGATGACTTGTTGCAAGTGATATTTGGTACAGAAAAGAGGAAATTGACTAGTGGAAAAAGGGGTTTCAGTTCCAGTTGATAATGCCCTTTAGTTCCGGTTAACCGGAACTAGCCATTCAGGACTAAATGTTCTCGCCTTTAGTCCCGGTTGTAAAACAAACCGGGATTAAAGGTCCCGTCACGTGGGCTGCTGGCGCACGCCGGGGCGAATGACCTTTATTCCCGGTTTGTAGTACAAACCGGGATTAAAGGCTATTTCGTCAATTTTTATCCAATTATTTTTCTAATTATTTTTCACTCTCTCATTTTTTTATTTTTTTTCAGAATTTCTAGTATTTTCGTTATTTGACAAGTTTAGTTTCTAACTACACTTAACCTCTAGTCAAATTACTTACTCGTGGTTAAACTCATGCTAGGTCACCCATCCTCCCACTACTCCAACACTAGCATGTTTATCTTCTGAGTTCCTTCCCATACCAGTTCAAGTGCTCCGCGTGCATGTTATTGCTACCAGTATCATATCAATTCTATTAACATGTTGGTCGATGTCACACTTATTTATTATTTGAATTTCAAATAATTCTTTTAATAAACAAAAGTAATGATGTAATAATAATCCTGAACAAATAAATACACATTAAGTTTTTAAATTTGTATTATTTGTATTTTAAATTTTTAAATTTTTTTTTTGCCAAACCTAAAACCTAAAAATTTGAAAATCTAAAAATTGGCTAACCTCCTTTATGGTTAAGTAACATTAATCTTTATGCAGGATGCAATTATTAATTTAAAATTTGAAAAATATAAAATCTTGAATTTTTGGCAGAAACTAAAATCTTCTTGCTTTCATATTTCCATTTGAAACTTTGAGAATCTTAAAATTGGCTAACCGGGTAAGTCCCGGTGAATTCGGATGTAACTTTTTCCCAAAATCATTTTTATATATTATACTCTTTTTTTCGACGTCGTATCCATTTTACCTTTTTGCAAACTTTGTTTTTGCATAAAAAGTTAAAATTCAAATTTTTTAATTTCCCCTAATAGTAGGTTGCATAACATACAAGAATCCCAAAAGATTTAATTTTTTAAATTTCCTATCATTTTCTTTTGTATTTTACAAAGCTAAAAAATGTGATGGGGCCGGGGTGCATACGTGTTGAAGGCTAATGGTTGTTAAATTATGGGAGCCCATGTGTGGCACGGTCCTCTTAAGAACATTCACAGTAGGGTGACGTCAGGCTTATTTTACGGTTACCATATCTAATTTGTGTTTAGTTGGAGAGGAGAGAACAAAGAAATAGAACGATGTATTCTCTTAGCTAAAGATGATCTCTTATATAAAATAAGAGAAGATTATTTTCTTTATTGTATCATATGTCTTTTCTTACTAACATAATTTTCTACTAAAATTTATTTAATTTATTATTAGTTATTACTAGGGGTGAAAATAAGAGATAATGCATGGCCTCTTATATCTTTTGTCTTCTCTAGATGACGTGTGGTGCTAAGAGAATGTGTGACTTTTCTACCATTGCACATGTCCTAATATTAGGCATGCCAAACATGTTAAGTTACCAATAATCTGGCAAATACCTTACGTGACTAATAGTCCTTTATTAAATCTTGGTCGTAAATTTTAACTAGGTATTCATAAGAGTAGTCAAAATATGAAGTTGGCATTGAGCAAGAATTGAGTTTCTATTTATAGTAGACATACGAGTATCCCTTAAATATCATCTTAAAAACAACCTCAAAATTGCAAACAATCTTAGGGGAGAAAGTTTTTGAATCGCTGATTGAATATGTCATTACTCTGAATTTAATAAGTAGATATGGATGATCATTCATATCAGTGGACATAGTATTTTCTAACTCCCGATCGATTTGATGAAAAAAATCCGATATATGTAAATAAATAAACCGTTGAGCAAGAATTGAGTTTTGATTTATAATTAGCCGTAGGGTTCTACCTTGAAGTTTATCTGAAAAATAATCTCGATATTGCAAACTATCTTATGGGTAAAAGTTTTTGTATCAATGACTGAATACGGCATTACACTAAGTATAATAAATAAATATGGATGACCAGTGCTAGTTGACAGAGAATTACCTAACTCTTGATTGATAAATTTTCAGATATATGTAAATAAATAGTAATTGTGATCCAGCAATTTGTGCCACTAAAGCAAAAGATATATTATTTTCTCACTCACCTGAAAAGTTTGTTTAGACATATCTAAAAATATATATTCACCAAGTTGTAACAGTTTATTCAACCAATAAGAACATATAATATTTGTTTTGAGAGTTCAAAAAAGTGAAATCTTTAAAAGGATCTCAACATCGAATTGAAAATTCTTGCCTCGACCAAGAACTAATAAAATTCTCGGGCATCTGAGAATTAGAGAGGAGAGCATGTGGACGGAACAAAAACGAAGAATCAAGGTGCAATCATGGATGGCATAATCAGCAGAAAACAAAAACATTTTGCATAATGAGCGGCTACCAGACTCGGTACCAGCACGCAACCATACATACATGGGGAAGAGAATAGAGAAGAATGGCTGACTGAGTCGAGTTGGTTGGTCCAATCATCCCAGCGGCTAGTTGCATCCGCATACCGCCGTTTCGGCTCCGTTGTTTTTCAGTGTTCACCACGTTGGTATTCGCAGCTTCCAACTTGCGAGCGAAGAAGAGCTGGAAACTGCGATGGACTGGCAACTTGGCGAGGTCTTTGTTTGTTTCTTGCATGTAGCTGCTGCCATGCTGGCCTTGCTGCCTGCTGGATATTTTTTTCCCCTACCCTCGCATTGCACTAATCTGGTCGTCGGCTCGTTGGTAGCCGTGATCGTCTACTTTTAGGGCTTGTCGCTTTCCTTTGGATTGAACCGGATGGATATGGATTTGGGTCAAATTCTATCTAAGTCAAAATTTCTCCTAATATTTTTCAAACCTTAACTGAACAAGACCTCAATGCATTGTTCGGTCAATCCACTTGCCTACTGAATTGGAGTGGTTTGGAGAGATTAGAGCATCTCCAGCCGCGTCCCCTAAAGCGTCCCTCAAGCGGCGCCGGATCGAGTGTTTATGGGACGTGTTTTGTTTGTGTAGTGTTTGAGGACACCACTTCCAGCCGCGTCCCCCAAACGCCTCCTTCAAACTTTTTTTAATATTAAAATACTCTTTTTTATTTTAATAGAGAGAAGAAACACGGAAATTCAATTCGGCTTTCGGGTGCGTATGCTCCCTCTACTAAAAAATTATATTTCGAAATGTCAAAAAATTTGGACAAAAAATTCTACATGTACATCTTCATAATATACGTGCGTTCTTCAAGTTTCACGAAAAACCAATATTTTGTGTGGTATATATAAAAAAGAGAAAGTTTATCTTGTGAAAAGCATTATTTTTAGCACTGAATTTTGCCTTTTTACACACGTCACATGATAAGTCGTTTTTTATGAAACGACTTTGTGAGCACGTAGACGTTGAAGATGTACGTGCGAACTTTTAGTTTCAATTTTTATTAAATTTAAAATATATGTAAGATGCATTTCGAAATATAGAGAGCATATGGACCCATGTTCCAAAACACCGCTCCCGAAGAAACATTCGACAAACTAATATATAATTGGGAACATTATTTGCACAAACTAACACATAGTTTGGAACATGGTTTTCACAAACTAATACATATATACTTTGAACCATGGTTGACACAAATTAAAACATTAGAAAATGAGAAACCTAACTAATGTTGGCATCGCAGATTTCGTGTGTTCGCTGCGAAGAAAGAACACTCTCATGCACTCTCAGGCACCCAAGCTGGAGAATCCAGGTGGTGATGATAACACTGTTGGTCATTTCGAGGAAGAACATCAAAAAACATGCATGCCTATTTTCGCTGCAAAGAAACAACACTCAATCGTCCTCCTCATCGTTGTCGCCGACGCGTCTCGTCGAACACCTTGACGCTCATATCCCCCTCGTTTCAGGTAGGAGAATGTGAGCACGCAGCCGGTTTTGAGGTCGTAGTAGCGCGGGAACTTCTCCCAGCCAGTGTGGAGGTACTTCTTGCCGCGCCCGTTGATGTCTACGGGTGCTTCTATTCTTGTAGACAGTGTTGGGCCTCCAAGAGCAGAGGTTTGTAGAACAGCAGCAAGTTTCCCTTAAGTGGATCACCCAAGGTTTATCGAACTCAGGGAGGAAGAGGTCAAAGATATCCCTCTCATGCAACCCTGCAACCACAAAGCAAGAAGTCTCTTGTGTCCCCAACACACCTAATAGGTGCACTAGTTCGGCGAAGAGATAGTGAAATACAGGTGGTATAAATAAGTATGAGCAGTAGCAACGGTGCCGGAAAAGTGCTTGCTGGCGTGTAGTTGATGGTGGTAATATTGCGAGCGATAGAAACATAGTAAAACAAGAAACAAGCAAGCGATAGCGATATTTAGGAACAAGGCCTAGGGATTACACTTTCACTAGTGAACACTCTCAACATTGATCACATAACATAATAGATAAATGCATACTCTACACTCTCTTGTTGGATGATGAACACCACTAATTGCGTAGGATTACACGAACCCTCAATGCCGGAGTTAACAAGCTCCACAATATTCAATGTTCATATTTAAATAACCTTAGAGTGCATGACAGATCAACACAACTAAACCAAGTACTAACATAGCGCACACACTGTCCACATTACACTATGAAGGAGGAATAGATCACATCAATACTATCATAATGATAATTAACTCCACAATCTACAAGAGATCATGATCATAGCCTACGACAAGAACCACACGGTGCACACACTAGTCACCTTTACACCATGCAGGAGGAATAGACTACTTTAATAACATCACATGAGTAGCACACAACTAGTAGCGATACAAAGCTCATCATATGGATCTCAATCATGTAAAGCAGCTCATGAGATCATTGTATTGAAGTACATAGGAGAGAGATTAACCACATAGCTACCGGTACAGCCCCGAGCCTCGATGGAAAACTACTCCCTCCTCATGGGAGACAGCAGCGTTGATGAAGATGGCGGTGGTGTCGATGGAGGAGCCTTCCGGGGGCACTTCCCCGTCCCGCGGCGTGCCGGAACAGAGACTCCTGTCCCCCGCATCTTGGCTTCGCGATGGCGGCGGCTCGGGAAGATTTCTCGTACCGTGGCTTTTTCGTCTCGAGGTTTTAGGTCCGGGACCTTTATATAGGCGAAGAGGCGGCGTCGAAGGTCGAAGGGGCGACGACACCATAGGGCCGCGCGGCCGGGGGTGGGCCGCGCCACCCTATCATCCGGGGCCCTGTGGCCCCCTCCGGCGGCTCTCGGGTGTTCCGGATGCTTCCGGGCAAAATAGGAACCTGGGCGTTGATTTCGTCCAATTCCGAGAATATTTCGTTACTAGGATTTCGAAACCAAAAACAGCAGTAAAACGAGAATCGGCACTTCGGCATCTTGTTAATAGGTTAGTTCCGGAAAATGCATAAATATGACATAAAGTGTGCATAAAACATGTAGATATCATCAATAATGTGGCATGGAACATAAGAAATTATCGATACGTCGGAGACGTATCGGCATCCCCAAGCTTAGTTTCGCTCGTCCCGAGCAGGTAAACGATAAACAAAGATAATTTCTGGAGTGACATGCCATCATAAACTTGATCATATTGTAAACATATGTAATGAATGCAGCGATCAAAACAATGGTAATGACATGAGTAAACAACTGAATCATAAAGCAATGACTTTTCATGAATAGCACTTTCAAGACAGGCATCAATAAGTCTTGCATAAGAGTTAACGCATAAAGCAATAATTTAAAGTAAAGACATTGAAGCAACACAATGGAAGATTAAGTTTCAGCGGTTGCTTTCAACTTGTAACATGTATATCTCATGGATAATTGTGAATGCAAAGCAATATAACAAGTGCAATATGCAAGTATGTAGGAATCAATGCACAGTTCACACAAGTGTTTGCTTCTTGAGGTGGAGAGAAATAGGTGAACTGACTCAACATAAAAGTAAAAGAATGGTCCTTCAAAGAGGAAAGCATCGATTGCTATATTTGTGCTAGAGCTTTGGTTTTGAAAACATAAAGAGAGCATAAAAGTAAAATTTTGAGAGGTGTTTGTTGTTGTCAACGAATGGTAGTGGGCACTCTAACTACCTTATCAACCAGACCTTCAAGAGAGGCTCCATGAAGGACGTTATCTCTACCAGCAAGGTAGATCGTCCCTCTTCTCTTTTGTTTACACATGTACTTTAGTTTAGTTTTTCTTTATTTATGGATGACACTCCTCCCAACCTTTTGCTTACACAAGCCATGGCTAACCGAATCCTCGGGTGCCTTCCAACAATCACATACCATGAAGGAGTGTCTATTTGCAAAATTAAGTTGCTTACCGATGAATCGAGCAAAACATGTGAAGAGAATTATTAATGCAAGTTAATTAATCGGGCCGGGAACCCCATTGCCAGCTCTTTTTGCAAAATTATTGGATAAGCGGATGTGCCACTAGTCCATTGTGAAAGTCTGTCAAAAGTAAATGACAAGATCGAAAGATAAACACCACATACTACCTCATGAGCTATAAAACATTAACAAAAATAAGAGGTGATAAATTTTGAATTATTTAAAGGTAGCACTCAAGCAATTTACTTTGGAATGGCTGAGAAATACCATGTAGTAGGTAGGTATGGTGGACACAAATGGCATAGTGGTTGGCTCAAGGATTTTGGATGCATGAGAAGTATTCCCTCTCGATACAAGGTTTAGGCTAGCAAGGTTATTTGAAACAAACACGAGAATGAACCGGTGCAACAAAACTCACATAAAAGACATATTGTAAACATTATAAGACTCTACACCGTCTTCCTTGTTGTTCAAACTCAATACTAGAAATTATCTAGACTTTAGAGAGACCAATTATGCAAACCAAATTTTAGCAAGCTCTATGTATTTCTTCATTAATAGGTGCAAAGTATATGATGCAAGAGCTTAAACATGAGCACAACAATTGCCAAGTATCACATTATCCAAGACATTATAGCAAATACTACATGTATCATTTTCCAATTCCAACCATATAACAATTTAACGAAGCAGCTTCAACCTTCGCCATGAAAATTAAAGGCTAAGAACACATGTGTTCATACGAACCAGCGGAGCGTGTCTCTCTCCCACACAAGCATTTATTCACACAAAAACAAAAACAAAAGCACACAGACGCTCCAAGTAAAGTACATAAGATGTGGCCGAATAAAAATATAGTTTCAAGAGAAGGAACCTGATAATTTGTCGATGAAGAAGGGGATGCCTTGGGCATCCCCAAGCTTAGATGCTTGAGTCTTCTTGAAATATGCAGGGGTGAACCACCGGGGCATCCCCAAGCTTAGAGCTTTCGCTCTTCTTGATCATAGTATATCATCCTCCTCTCTTGATCCTTGAAAACTTCCTCCACACCAAACTCGAAACAACTCATTAGAGGGTTAGTGCACAATAAAAATTAACATGTTCAGAGGTGACACAATCATTCTTAACACTTCCGGACATTGCATAAAGCTACTGGACATTAATGGATCAAAGAAATTCATCCAACATAGCAAAAGAGGCAATGCGAAATAAAAGGCAGAATCTGTCAAAACAGAACAGTCCGTAAAGATGGATTTTATCGAGGCACCAGACTTGCTAAAATGAAAATTCCCAAATTGAATGAAAGTTGCGTACATATCTGAGGATCACGCACGTAAATTGGCTTAATTTTCTGAGCTACCTACAGGGAGGCAGTGTCGAAATTCGTGACAAAGAAAGAAATCTGAAACTCGCGCAAGAATCCAAATCTAGTATGAACTTTACTATCAAAGACTTTACTTGGCACAACAAAACACAAAACTAAGATAAGGAGAGGTTGCTACAGTAGTAAACAACTTCCAAGACTCAAATATAAAACAAAGTACTGTAGCAAAATAACACATGGGTTATCTCCCAAGAAGTTCTTTCTTTATAGCGCCATTAAGATGGGCTCAGCAGTTTTTATGATGCACTCGCAAGAAATAGTAGTTGAAGCAAAAGAGAGCATCAAGAGGCAAATTCAAAACGCATTTAAGCCTAACATGCTTCCTATGAAAATGAATTTTGTAAATAAACAAGTTCATGAAGAGCAAAGTAACAAGCATAGGAAGATAAAACAAGTGTAGCTTCAAAAATTTCAGCACATAGAGAGGCATTTTAGTAACATGAAAATTTCTACAACCATATTTTCCTCTCTCATAATAACTTTCAGTAGTATCATGAGCAAACTCAACAATATAACTATCACATAAAGCATTCTTATCATGAGTCTCATGCATAAAATTATTACTACTCCCATAGGCATAATCAATTTTATTAGTTGTAGTGGGAGCAAATTCAAGAAAGTAGCTATCATTATTATTCTCATCAAGTGTAGGAGGCATAGTATAATCACAACAAAATTTACTCTCCATAGTAGGTGGCACCAAAAGACCACTATCATTATAATCATCATATATGGGAGGCAAAGTATCATCAAAGAAAATTTTCTCCTCAATGCTTGGGGGACTAAAAATATCATGCTCATCAAAGCCAGCTTCCCCAAGCTTAGAATTTTCCATATCATTAGCAACAATGGTGTTCAAAGCGTTCATACTAATATTACTACCAAGCATGCAAATAAGGTTCCATAGGTTTTTTAATTTTCGCATCAAACCATCTATGTCTTAAATCAGGAAATAGAATAAGAAGCTCACTGTTGTCCATTATGCCAAACTAGTGTAAACAAGAAACAAAAAGATGCAATTGCAGGATCTAAAGGAAATAGCTTCGAGTACTTACAACGGCGAAAATAGCTTAGTAGCCGAGATCCGGAGTGTGAGTACCTTTTACCTTTCCTCCCCGACAACGGCGCCAGTAAAATAGCTTGATGTCTACGGGTGCTTCTATTCTTGTAGACAAGTGTTGGGCCTCCAAGAGCAGAGGTTTGTAGAACAGCAACAAGTTTCCCTTAAGTGGATCACCCAAGGTTTATCGAACTCGGGAGGAAGAGGTCAAAGATATCCCTCTCATGCAACCCCGCAACCACAAAGCAAGAAGTCTCTTGTGTCCCCAACACACCTAATAGGTGCACTAGTTCGGCGAAGAGATAGTGAAATACAGGTGGTATAAATAAGTATGAGCAAGTAGCAACGGTGCCGTAAAAGTGCTTGCTGGCGTGTAGTTGATGGTGGTAATATTGCAAGCAGTAGAAACATAGTAAAACAAGTAAACAAGCATCGATAGCGTATTTAGGAACAAGGCCTAGGGATTACACTTTCACTAGTGGACACTCTCAACATTGATCACATAACGTAATAGATAAATGCATACTCTACACTCTCTTGTTGGATGATGAACACCACTAATTGCGTAGGATTACACGAACCCTCAATGCCGGAGTTAACAAGCTCCACAATATTCAATGTTCATATTTAAATAACCTTAGAGTGCATGATAGATCAACACAACTAAACCAAGTACTAACATAGCGCACACACTGTCCACATTACACTATGAAGGAGGAATAGATCACATCAATACTATCATAATGATAATTAACTCCACAATCTACAAGAGATCATGATCATAGCCTACGACAAGAACCACACGGTGCACACACTAGTCACCTTTACACCATGCAGGAGGAATAGACTACTTTAATAACATCACATGAGTAGCACACAACTAGTAGCGATACAAAGCTCATCATAAGGATCTCAATCATGTAAAGCAGCTCATGAGATCATTGTATTGAAGTACATAGGAGAGAGATTAACCACATAGCTACCGGTACAGCCCCGAGCCTCGATGGAGAACTACTCCCTCCTCATGGGAGACAAGCAAGCGTTGATGAAGATGGCGGTGGTGTCGATGGAGGAGCCTTCCGGGGCACTTCCCCGTCCCGGCGGCGTGCCGGAACAGCAGACTCCCGTCCCCGGATCTTGGCTTCGCGATGGCGGCGGCTCCGGGAAGGTTTCTCGTACCGTGGCTTTTCTCGTCTCGAGGTTTTAGGTCCGGGACCTTTATATAGGCGAAGAGGCGGCGTCGGAAGGTCGAAGGGGCGACGACACCATAGGGCCGCGCGGCCGGGGGTGGGCCGCGCCAACCTATCATCCGGGGCCCCGTGGCCCCCTCTGGCGGCTCTCGGGTGTCCTGGATGCTTCCGGGCAAAATAGGAACCTGGGCGTTGATTTCGTCCAATTCCGAGAATATTTCGTTACTAGGATTTCTGAAACCAAAAACAGCAGAAAACAGCAACTGGCACTTCGGCATCTTGTTAATAGGTTAGTTCCAGAAAATGCATAAATATGACATAAAGTGTGCATAAAACATGTAGATATCATCAATAATGTGGCATGGAACATAAGAAATTATCGATACGTCGGAGACGTATCACCCGTCGAAGAGCACGTCCACCGGCCGCCGGAAGCAGTCGCAAGCAGACCCCCGCAGATGCAGCGAGGCCAGCTTGTTGTCGGCTACGAAGTCGGCGAACTTGTCGGCAACCTCTAGATGGCGAGTGGGTCGCCCTTGAGGACGACGACGAACTCGAACAACACTTCATGCTCCTCCTCCTGCAGGTCCGACGAAGGTATGATGAGCATAGCAGTAAGTTTTCCCTCAGCAAGAAACCAAGATTTAATCGACCAATAGGAGAAAGGCGTGACTTCTGAAGGTGTTGCTGGATGACTATTGGCAGGACGCACTATCAACGTCAGCAACAACGTGGAACCTGCACACAGCATAATTGTAATATTTTGACCCAACTCATACTGAGGTTGTCAATCTCACTAGTTTTGCTGAATCAAAGAGTTAACCGTATGGTGTGGAAAACGATGTTTGCAGTGAATGAAAAGAGAACAGTGCTTGGAGTAAGTGTTGACGTCAGAAACCCCCTGGCGGGCAGAGACGGGCAACACCGTAGAGCCGGGAACAACTAGGGCTGCGGCTGTCCCCAGTCCCTCAGAGCGACGGCCCGCAAAGCCTCCTGGTCGCACGCGCCGATGTTTATCACAAGGGCGTGCCACCTGACCTATACCCGGTCGGAAGGTGTGGATGATGCCTCGCTTAGTTTCCGCAGGGCACCGGTGCGTAGTTGACGTGGGAGTTAGAAATCTTTGTGGTGTAACTTTTCTTCGGTCCTCGAGCAACGGCGCCGTAAAAAGAGCTTGATGGCGTGTATTTCACACGTTCGTTGGGCAACCCCAAGAGGAAGGTATGATGCGCACGACGAAGCAAGTTTTCCCTCGTAAAGAAACCAAGGTTTATCGAACCAGGAGGAGCCAAGAAGCACGTTGAAGGTTGATGGCGGCGGGATGTAGTGCGGCGCAACACCGGAGATTCCGGCGCCAACGTGGAACCCGCACAACACAACCAAAGTACTTTGCCCCAACGAAACAAGCTGAGGTTGTCAATCTCACCGGCTTGCCGTAACAAAGGATTAACCGTATTGTGTGGAAGATGATTGTTTGCGAGAGAAAACAAGAAACAAGTATTGCAGCAGATTTGTATTTCAAGTATTTAAAGAATGGACCGGGGTCCACAGCTCACTAGAGGTGTCTCTCCCATAAGATAAAAGCATGTTGGGTGAACAAATTACAGTCGGGCAATTGACAAATAGAGAGAGCATAACAATGCACATACATGACATGATAAGTATAGTGAGATTTAATTGGGCATTACGACAAAGTACATAGACCGCCATCCAACCGCATCTATGCCTAAAAAGTCCACCTTCGAGTTATCATCCGAACCCCTCCAAGTATTAAGTTGCTAAACAACAGTACAATTGCATTAAGTATGGTGCGTAATGTAATCAACAACTACATCCTCGGACATAGCGCCAATGTTTTATCCCTAGTGGCAACAAGACAACACAACCTTAGAACTTTCATCACATCGTCCCAGTGTCAACGTGGCATGAATCAGTAATCGCCCAGGGTAGTACCCCTATTAGATTTGTTTGTTCTTTCTTTTGTGCATCATCATGGCATCATGCATCTTATCATCCATGTGTTCACAAAATAAAAACTATTTTATAAACCCAAACTATTTTGTTTCCCCTTCTCATATGGTTTATCTAATAAACCTCCTCTATGTCTTTTCATTTAACAAAACCTTAAAACCAAGACTATTAAATAAATAAAATATTTTCCAAATTATTTTCTGCTGCTTGGGTTTTATATGAAATGGATTTGTAAACCAGTTTAAAAATTAAAGAGAAAAATGGTTTTCTAAAAACAAAACAAACCCCTCTTCTAACCTGGATCCTATCTCCCCTGTGGCCCAACCTTTTTCTTCCTTTCTTTCCCTTCTCCACCGAGCAGCCCGACCCACCCCGGTGGCCCATCTCCACCCAGCAGCAAGCCCACCTCCTTTCTTCTCTTGGCCCGTACCCCTTCGGCCCCTCCTTTCTTTTCCCGTCCTCGTCATCCAGGATAGGGACGAGAGGAACACGCACATGGCGTGGTGGAGACAGTGGTCCTTCCCCTCTCTCCATTCTCACCTGCTCTCCCTCCTCCCTTTTAATCCCCACCACCAGCGCCAAACCCTAGCCCTCTCTCCCATCTACACCGCCGCCACCTACCTCCCTCCATCCTCTTCTCTGTGAGCAACAAAACAGGGGAAAACCCCACTGCCACGACCGTCCTCGCCATGGCGCCGCTGCTCCAGGGCTCCCCTTGCCACTCCGAGACCACCCACAGAACCGCCTCGGCGTCCTCTATATCGTCCCCAAAGGAATCGAGCCGGGGTGCTCTTAATCGTCTCCAATTCGCCGTTTCCCCCTCTGAACTCCGGCGAGATAACCTTCAATTCCGGCCACTCCGGCAACCCCCCGGACTCCGCACCACCACCATCGGTCTCCCCGCGTTCAGCCGCATCCCCGACGCCATCTTCCCCTTCCCGGTTCGCCTTGAAGCGTCGGATTGATTCACAACCTCTGCCTCCACCATTGCTGTAATGTTCAAGCTCGTCACTGGCACCGCTTGGTTCTAGTTGTCATGGACCAGGATGTCGACAAGATCTGGAGCAGTAGCCCAGTGGTAACAACCTTGATCCGTGAACCATATGGCCTGGGTTCGAATCCCCATCTGGGTGATTAAATCACAGTTTTTGCTATTTTATTCTCCAGATCCGTGAATGGGCCTTGGCCCAGGTTCCCCTCCCGGCGTCAGTCCTCTATCCTGCGCCAGCAGCAGCCCAGATCCGGCCCAGAAACAGCGCAGGTTCAGCCCCATTCGTTTCTGTTTTGTTTTTGCAGGAATTGTGTAATCTTGCAAAAATTATATCTTCTAAAATATAACTCGAAATAAAAAGTGTTATATATGAAAATTTCTCAGAAAAATGTGCTGAACATTAATATGCCATCCATATGCCTGTTTGCATCTCGCATCATGTCGCGCGTTGATAGTTGTGCATTTCCACCTCACATATATGCGGAGTATTTTGGGTTTCCAACTATGGTTTTCCCCGCTCCGTTTAATATTGAAGTAGCGCACCCCTGCCATGCCATGTTATGCCATGCTAATAAACACTTAACTTTGTCGGTAGAAAATGCAACTCTAACCTAATTTGTTTGTCCGGGGTCCGACACCGATTAATATGGTTAAGTGCATCGCATCATACATGCAATGTCATGCATATCATCTTGATCATGCTCGGATCTTCTTTATCCGTAGTAGTAAGATTGCATACGTTGTGTGTTCCAAGATTTGCTTCTTCCTGGATAGGATCCCGAAGTGTTGATGTGAGATACGACGAGTTCTCCGACAAGTTCTTCTCGTAGCCTTTTCACGATGCGAGCCCACCCCTTCACCTATTTTACTTTTACATGCTCTTTTGATCTATTGCTATCCTTATGTTGCGATCTCCGTTGTATCACGTGTCCTATCCACTCGTTACCTATATGTCCGAGATACACCTCCTCGCCCTACCTATTGTTTGTTGTTTGCCAGCTTTGCGAGTCGTAGGCGAGTTTAGGGTCTTGTTGATATCTCGAGATGTTCGGGATATCTTGTTGGGAGGTTTTCACATGCTTTATCAGTTGTTGGAGATACACATGCTTCACTTAATTGTTAACAACTAAAATTGTAAGCAGAGGCATCTGTGAGTCCCTTTGCGAAAGCATCGGAACTTTGACTCGCTAATGTCCCCTAGGACCCGAGTTCTTGTTACCTGTTCCGAGATTGAGCGCTCTACCCGTACGTGGGGGAATGGGACCCCCATCACCCACTACCTTTCCTCGAGTCTGTTTATTGGGAGCCACAACCTTGGTTTTATTTGCCCATATGCACGATGCACGATTTACTTCCCGTTGCCTTCGGGTGTTTATTACCGTACCGTACTCATAACGCGGATAGACTTATCTTGTGCCCGGTCGTAAGTGCCCGCCCGGACTATGTCGCAAACCTCCGGGTCCGTATCGGAGTACGGCCGAACTTCGTCACGGGTAGCTTAGTTGGGTGGCTCCCATTAAACTTTCTCTTGCATTGGGAACGGTCTTGATGTGAGACTCCACCTGTAGTAAGTGGGTTCGAGCATGCGTATGGTTACATTTGGGCAACCCTCGCAGGGTGTACATCTTATCGATAAGCCGTGTCCGCGGTTATGGACGACTTGGAATTGTATAGCTTGATCATAGAACAACTTACACCTTATTTCCGGTTGCTAATAATTTGCTAATAAAACATTTTCAAAAAAAGTGTGTGTGCCTTTGCCAGTACCTCTTTGCGAAGGGAGATCGCATCGGCTGTGTTATGTTTGCAGAGTATAGAACTGGTACCTTGTGCGCTCTCTTATCTTCTCTGAGTAGACGGATGTTGTAGCGAGTCTCTATTGGATAGTAGCTTTGCTGCCGCTAAACTCCACATATAGCCGGGTGAAGTTTATACCGCCCACCGCCGAGCATAGCCGGTCTTGTCTCGCAAGTACGTGCCAATGGTACTTACCCTCGCCTTCCTTTCTTTTTGTCTCCTCCCCTTTTGTCCGCAACCGATGGCCCGACTTTGACAGTACGAGATGACGACGTTAGCAAGGTTACCCTTCCGCTTGGCCTCGGGCAGGGTTATGGACGCCATCGGTTATCTTCGGGACTCTTAGTCCAATTTGTATCTTGTCCGTACTCGGACGTATTCGATCTTCCGTATGATTTGGATCTTTGTATTGTATATTTGTATCTTGACTCGTTGGAGTCGTTGTTGTAATATATGTATCTTGTGGGCTCTATTGTAATCCCGTTGTAATGTTACCGCTCGTGTTAATTCCT
This sequence comes from Lolium rigidum, assembly GCF_022539505.1. Taxonomy (NCBI): domain Eukaryota; kingdom Viridiplantae; phylum Streptophyta; class Magnoliopsida; order Poales; family Poaceae; genus Lolium; species Lolium rigidum. The sequence goes on from NC_061510.1 coordinate 285,276,257, forward strand.
CCGGCATCACGTGTGTGATTCGTCGCGCACGTCGTGTCGGAGGGCGTCTCTGAATCGATATCATGCGGATTTCGGCGGGATCGCTGGAATCCTCATGGTACCGGTTCCGGGGCGTCACAAGTTGGTATCAGAGCCTCAGGTTGTCGATACCCCACTAGTCCAGTCTGTAGGATAACCTTGCCAACGGACGTTGTGTCTAGTGTCAAAACTATTTTCTGAAACATCGTTGGATAGTTCTGACTAGCTCTGTTTTTCTCCTTACCTAAATTCTTTCTCCTCTTACCTATGCGAGTTTTGAGTCTTCTCTCTTATCCGAGTTTTCCGAGTCTTAGGTTTGACGCGGGTTGGACGATCTTTGCCCCTCACCTGTTAGGTCCGATCTTCGAAGGATCCCGACGGAAGCGCATCATCAACACCGGAACAACGACTTCTTGTTAGTGGTGTCGACCAATCTACGTGGAGCAAGAATTCTTGTTAGTGGTGTCGAGAAGATCAACACTTCGCCAGAAGAAGGTTCCACGCCAGGTACACGTGAATATCAACATGGCGCAAGAAGATCCGATAGTTCACCTCTCTCCCCCGTACCTTGAGGTGGGATCTCGGGCCGCGATCCCTTGTTAGTGGTGTCGATTGTAACGGCCCAGGGTAGTACCCCTATTAGATTTGTTTGTTCTTTCTTTTGTGCATCATCATGGCATCATGCATCTTATCATCCATGTGTTCACAAAATAAAAACTATTTTATAAACCCAAACTATTTTGTTTCCCCTTCTCATATGGTTTATCTAATAAACCTCCTCTATGTCTTTTCATTTAACAAAACCTTAAAACCAAGACTATTAAATAAATAAAATATTTTCCAAATTATTTTCTGCTGCTTGGGTTTTATATGAAATGGATTTGTAAACCAGTTTAAAAATTAAAGAGAAAAATGGTTTTCTAAAACAAAACAAACCCCTCTCCTAACCTGGATCCTACCTCCCCTGTGGCCCAACCTTTTTCTTCCTTTCTTTCCCTTCTCCACCGAGCAGCCCGACCCACCCCGGTGGCCCATCTCCACCCAGCAGCAAGCCCACCTCCTTTCTTCTCTTGGCCCGTACCCCTTCGGCCCCTCCTTTCTTTTCCCGTCCTCGTCATCCAGGATAGGGACGAGAGGAACACGCACATGGCGTGGTGGAGACAGTGGTCCTTCCCCTCTCTCCATTCTCACCTGCTCTCCCTCCTCCCTTTTAATCCCCACCACCAGCGCCAAACCCTAGCCCTCTCTCCCATCTACACCGCCGCCACCTACCTCCCTCCATCCTCTTCTCTGTGAGCAACAAAACAGGGGAAAACCCCACTGCCACGACCGTCCTCGCCATGGCGCCGCTGCTCCAGGGCTCCCCTTGCCACTCCGAGACCACCCACAGAACCGCCTCGGCGTCCTCTATATCGTCCCCAAAGGAATCGAGCCGGGGTGCTCTTAATCGTCTCCACTCCGCCGTTTCCCCTCTGAACTCCGGCGAGATAACCTTCAATTCCGGCCACTCCGGCAACCCCCGGACTCCGCACCACCACCATCGGTCTCCCCGCGTTCAGCCGCATCCCCGACGCCATCTTCCCCTTCCCGGTTCGCCTTGAAGCGTCGGATTGATTCACAACCTCTGCCTCCACCATTGCTGTAATGTTCAAGCTCGTCACTGGCACCGCTTGGTTCTAGTTGTCATGGACCAGGATGTCGACAAGATCTGGAGCAGTAGCCCAGTGGTAACAACCTTGATCCGTGAACCATATGGCCTGGGTTCGAATCCCCATCTGGGTGATTAAATCACAGTTTTTGCTATTTTATTCTCCAGATCCGTGAATGGGCCTTGGCCCAGGTTCCCCTCCCGGCGTCAGTCCTCTATCCTGCGCCAGCAGCAGCCCAGATCCGGCCCAGAAACAGCGCAGGTTCAGCCCCATTCGTTTCTGTTTTGTTTTTGCAGGAATTGTGTAATCTTGCAAAAATTATATCTTCTAAAATATAACTCGAAATAAAAAGTGTTATATATGAAAATTTCTCAGAAAAATGTGCTGAACATTAATATGCCATCCATATGCCTGTTTGCATCTCGCATCATGTCGCGCGTTGATAGTTGTGCATTTCCACCTCACATATATGCGGAGTATTTTGGGTTTCCAACTATGGTTTTCCCCGCTCCGTTTAATATTGAAGTAGCGCACCCCTGCCATGCCATGTTATGCCATGCTAATAAACACTTAACTTTGTCGGTAGAAAATGCAACTCTAACCTAATTTGTTTGTCCGGGGTTCCGACACCGATTAATATGGTTAAGTGCATCGCATCATACATGCAATGTCATGCATATCATCTTGATCATGCTGGATCTTCTTTATCCGTAGTAGTAAGATTGCATACGTTGTGTGTTCCAGCATTTGCTTCTTCCCGGATAGGATCCCGAAGTGTTGATGTGAGATACGACGAGTTCTCCGACAAGTTCTTCTGCAGCTTTTCACAGGCGAGCCCACCCCTTCACCTATTTTACTTTTACATGCTCTTTTGATCTATTGCTATCCTTATGTTGCGATTCTGTTGTATCACGTGTCCTATCCACCTGTTACCTATATGTCCGAGATACACCTCCTCGCCCTACCTATTGTTTGTTGTTTGCCGCCTTTGCGAGTCGTAGGCGAGTTTAGGGTCTTGTTGATATCTCGAGATGTTCGGGATATCTTGTTGGGAGGTTTTCACATGCTTTATCAGTTGTTGGAGATACACATGCTTCACTTAATTGTTAACAACTAAAATTGTAAGCAGAGGCATCTGTGAGTCCCTTTGCGAAAGCATCGGAACTTTGACTCGCTAATGTCCCCTAGGACCCGAGTTCTTGTTACCTGTTCCGAGATTGAGCGCTCTACCCGTACGTGGGGGAATGGGACCCCCATCACCCACTACCTTTCCTCGAGTCCGTTTATTGGGAGCCACAACCTTGGTTTTATTTGCCCATATGCACGATGCACGATTTACTTCTGTTGCCTTCGGGTGTTTATTACTCGTATCGTACTCATAACGCGGATAGACTTATCTTGTGCCTCGGTCGTAAGTGCCCGCCCGGACTATGTCGCAAACCTCCGGGTCCGTATCGGAGTACGGCCGAACTTCGTCACGGGTAGCTTAGTTGGGTGGCTCCCATTAAACTTTCTCTTGCATTGGGAACGGTCTTGATGTGAGACTCCACCTCGTAGTAAGTGGGTTCGAGCATGCGTATGGTTACATTTGGGCAACCCCTGCAGGGTGTACATCTTATCGATAAGCCGTGTCCGCGGTTATGGACGACTTGGAATTGTATAGCTTGATCATAGAACAACTTACACCTTATTTCCGGTTGCTAATAATTTGCTAATAAAACATTTTCAAAAAAAGTGTGTGTGCCTTTGCCGGCACCTCTTTGCGAAGGGAGATCGCATCGGCCGTGTTATGTTTGCGAGTATAGAACCGGTACCTTGTGCGCTCTCTTATCTTCTCCGAGTAGACGGATGTTGTAGCGAGTCTCTATTGGATAGTAGCTTTGCCGCCGCTAAACTCCACATATAGCCGGGTGAAGTTTATACCGCCCACCGGCGAGCATAGCCGGTCTTGTCTCGCAAGTACGTGCCAATGGTACTTACCCTCGCCTTCCTTTCTTTTTGTCTCCTCCCCTTTTGTCGGCAACCGATGGCCCGACTTTGACAGTACGAGATGACGACGTTAGCAAGGTTACCCTTCCGCTTGGCCCAGGCGGTGGTTATGGACGCCACCGGTTATCTTCGGGACTCTTAGTCCAATTTGTATCTTGTCCGTACTCGGACGTATTCGATCTTCTCGTATGATTTGGATCTTTGTATTGTATATTTGTATCTTGACTCGTTGGAGTCGTTGTTGTAATATATGTATCTTGTGGGCTCTATTGTAATCCCGTTGTAATGTTACCGCTCGTGTTAATTCCTCTGGCATCACGTGTGTGATTCGTCGCGCACGTCGTGTCGGAGGGCGTCTCTGAATCGATATCATGCGGATTTCGGCGGGATCGCTGGAATCCTCATGGTACCGGTTCCGGGGCGTCACATGAACCCACTATCGAGCATAAGTACTCCCTCTTGGAGTTAAAAGTAAAAACTTGGCCAGAGCCTCTACTAGAAACGGAGAGCATGCAAGATCATAAACAACACATGTATAATAACTTGATAATTAACATGACATAGTATTCTCTATCCATCGGATCCCGACAAACACAACATATAGAATTACGGATAGATGATCTTGATCATGTTAGGCAGCTCACAAGATCCGACAATGATAGCACAATGAGGAGAAGACAACCATCTAGCTACCGCTATGGACCCATAGTCCGGGGGTAGACTACTCACTCATCACACCGAGAGCGACCATGGCGGCGTAGAGTCCTCCGGGAGATGATTCCCCTCCCAGCAGGGTGCGGAGGCGATCTCCTCGGATCCCCCGAGATGGGATCGGCGGCGACGGCGTCTCGCATAGGTTTTCCGTATCGTGGCTCTCGGCACCGGGGGTTTCGTCACGGAGGCTATTTGTAGGCGGAAGGGTAGGTCAAGAGGCGGCACGGGGGCCCCACACCACGGGCCGCGCGGCCAGAGGGGGCCGCGCCGCCTATAGTGTGGCCCCTCCGTGGCCCCTCTTCGTCTCTCCTTCGGACTTCCGGAAGCTTCGTGAGAAAATAGGCCCCCGGGCTTTAATTTCGTCCAATTCCGAGAATATTTCGTTACTAGGATTTCGAAACCAAAAACGACGAAAACAAAGAATCGGCACTTCTGGCATCTTGTTAATAGGTTAGTTCCGTAAAATGCACGAATATGACATAAAGTGTGCATAAAACATGTAGGTATCATCAATAATATGGCATAGAACATAAGAAATTATCGATACGTCGGAGACGTATCAAGCATCCCCAAGCTTAGTTCTCGCTCGTCCCGAGCGAGTAAAACGATAACAAAGATAATTTCGAAGTGATATGCCATCATAACCTTGATCATACTATTTGTAAACATATGTAGTGGATGCAGCGATCAAAACAATGGTGATGACATGAGTAAACAGGTGAATCATATAGCAAAGACTTTTCATGAATAGTACTTAAAGACAAGTATTAATAAGTCTTGCATAAGAGTTAACTCATAAAGCAATAAATCAAAGTAAAGGTATTGAAGCAACACAAAGGAAGATTAAGTTTCAGCGGTTGCTTTCAACTTGTAACATGTATATCTCATGGATAATAGTCAACATAGAGTGATATAACAAGTACAATATGCAAGTATGTAAGAATCAATGCACGGTTCACACAAGTGTTTGCTTCTTGAGGTGGAGAGAGATGGGTGAACTGACTCAACATAAAAGTAAAGAGAATGGTCCTTCAAAGAGGAAAGCATCGATTGCTATATTTGTGCTAGAGCTTTTATTTTGAAAACATGAAACAATTTTGTCAACGGTAGTAATAAAGCATATGAGTTATGAAAGTTATATCTTACAAGTTGCAAGTCTCATGCATAGTATACTAATAGTGCCCGCACCTTGTCCTAATTAACTTGGACTACCTGGATTATTGCAATGCACATGTTTTGACCAAGTGTCACAATGGGGTACCTCCATGCCGCCTGTACAAAGGTCTAAGGAGAAAGCTCGCATTTTGGATTTCTCGCTTTTGATTATTCTCAACTTAGACATCCATACCGGACAACATGGACAACGGATAATGGACTCCTCTTTTATGCATAAGCATGTGGCAACAATTATTATTCTCATATGAGATTGAGGATATGTGTCCAAACCGAAACTTCCACCATGAATCATGGCTTTAGTTAGCGGCCCAAAGTTCTTCTCTAACAACATGCATGCTCCAACCATGAAGGTGGTAGATCTCTCTTGCTTCAGACAAGACGGACATGCATAGCAACTCACATGCTATCCAACAAGGAATAGTTGATGGCGTCCCCAGAAACATGGTTACCGCTCAACAAGCAACTTAATAAGAGATAAAGTGCATAAGTACATATTCAATACCACAATAGTTTTTAAGCTATTTGTCCCATGAGCTATATATTGCAAAGGTGAATGATGGAATTTTAAAGGTAGCACTCAAGCAATTTACTTTGGAATGGCGGATAAATACCATGTAGTAGGTAGGTATGGTGGACACAAATGGCATAGTGGTTGGCTCAAGTATTTTGGATGCATGAGAAGTATTCCCTCTCGATACAAGGTTTTAGGCTAGCAAGGTTATTTGAAACAAACACAAGGATGAACAGTACAGACAAAACTCACATAAAAGACATATGGTAAACATTATAAGACTCCATACCGTCTTCCTTGTTGTTCAAAACTCAATACTAGATGTTATCTAGACTCTAGAGAAACCAAATATGCAAACCAAATTAGCAAGCTCTAAGTATTTCTTCATTAATGGTGCAAAGTATATGATGCAAGAGCTTAAACATGAGCACAACAATTGCCAAGTATCAAATTATCCAAGACATTTTAGAGTTACTACATGTAGCATTTTCCAATTCCAACCATATAACAATTTAACGAAGGAGAAACTTCGCCATGAATACTATGAGTAGAACCTAAGGACATATTTGTCCATATGCAACGACGGAGCGTGTCTCTCTCCCATAAAGTGAATGCTAGGATCCATTTTATTCAAACAAAACAAAAAAACAAAAACAAACCGACGCTCCAAGCAAAGTACATAAGATGTGGCCGAATAAAAATATAGTTTCAGGGGAGGAACCTGATAATGTTGTCGATGAAGAAGGGGATGCCTTGGGCATCCCCAAGCTTAGACGCTTGAGTCTTCTTAATATATGCAGGGGTGAACCACCGGTGCATCCCCAAGCTTAGAGCTTTCACTCTCCTTGATCATATTGCATCATACTCCTCTCTTGATCCTTGAAAACTTCCTCCACACCAAACTCGAAACAACTCATTAGAGGGTTAGTGCATAATAAAAATTCACATGTTCGGAGGTGACACAATCATTCTTAACACTTCCGGACATTGCATAAAGCTACTCGGACATTAGTGGATCAAAGAAATTCATCCAACATAGCAAAAGAGGCAATGCGAAATAAAAGACAGAATCGTCAAAAAAGAACAGATCCGTAAAGATGGATTTTATTAGGCCACCAGACTTGCTCAAACGAAAATGCTCAAATTGAATGAAAGTTGCGTACATATCCGAGGATCACTCACGTAAATTGGCATAATTTTCTGAGTTACCTACGGAGAATTAGACCCAGATTCGTGACAAAGAAAGAAATCTGTTTCACGCGATAATCCAAATCTAGTACTTACTTTTCTATCAAAGACTTTACTTGGCACAACAAAACATAAAACTAAGATAAGGAGAGGTTGCTACAGTAGTAAACAACTTCCAAGACACAAAATAAAAACAAAGTTCTGTAGGTAAAAACATGGGTTGTCTCCCATAAGCGCTTTTCTTTAACGCCTTTCAGCTAGGCGCAGAAAGTGTAACTCAAGTGTTATCGAAGGGTGGTGCATCAACCTTACCTTGGGCTTTACCCTTAACTTTCTTATTGTTTTTCCTTCCCTTCGGTTTAGGGAATATATGATTTCCCCCTGACATAGAGGTGAATTTCAGAGTGCCTTTTCCCACATCAATGACTGCTCCCAATAGTTTCAACAGGGATCTCCCAAGTATGATTTTTCCTGTTTCAATAACAAGATAATCAATGGATATTGTTCTTCCAAGAATGGTTGTATGCACACCTGCAGCTACTCCCTTAGGAATTATAATAGAGTTATCAATGAGAGTTATCTCTTCTCCTCCTTCATCGACTCCCCAAAGTTTCAAAGATTTATAAATGCTTTCGGGCATAAGGCAAAATTCATACATAATATCACAAGGTAGGCATGAAGAGTTCGATCACCGATAACAATTTTAACAGCGAGGATCCCATAATGAAAGTTCGAGTTCACTAAAACTTGATCAAGACGGTTACGAATGTATCCATAATTTTCATTTAAGCGAGATGCACTTGTCTCAAGAGTATTTAATCTATTATGAATGCCGATAAGGGCTGAATCAAAATTATTAACTGAATCATGTGATGCAACCAACTTCTTTATGGCATTAAAAGCTTGATCCCCATTGCAATGGAGGAAATCTCCTCCCACTAAAGTATCCAAAGCATATCTATAGCGAACCACAAGACCAAAATAAAAATTACTAAGGAGCAAACTTAGAGTCATTTGAGGTTCAGTTTCACGATAAGAAGTGAAAATTCTAGACCAAGCATCCTTAAAACTCTCCTCATCCCCTTGTTTAAAAGTGAAAACTAATTCTTCAGGCGAAGAAGTAACAGGTTCAGAGCTAGACATGGTAACAAAAGTAACTAAATATTTTTTGTATTTTTAATATAGAGTGCAATACAGTAAATAAAGCAAACTAGATAAAGTGAATGCAAGTAAACTAATTTTTTTTGTGTTTTCGATATAGCAAACAAGACAGTAAATAAAGTAAAACTAGCAACTAATTTTTTTGTGTTTTGATATAAGTGCAGCAAACAAAGTAGTAAATAAAATAAAGCAAGACAAAAACAAAGTAAAGAGATTGAGAAGTGGAGACTCCCCTTGCGGCGTGTCTTGATCTCCCGGCAACGGCGCCGGAAAAAGAGCTGGTGCGTAGTTGACGTGGGAGTTAGAAATCTTTGTGGTGTAACTTTTCTTCGGTTCCCGGCAACGGCGCCGGAAAAAGAGCTTGATGGCGTGTATTTCACACGTTCGTTGGGCAACCCCAAGAGGAAGGTATGATGCGCACGACGGCAAGTTTTCCCTCGAGAAGAAACCAAGGTTTATCGAACCGGGAGGAGCCAAGAAGCACGTTGAAGGTTGATGGCGGCGGGATGTAGTGCGGCGCAACACCGGAGATTCCGGCGCCAACGTGGAACCCGCACAACACAACCAAAGTACTTTGCCCCAACGAAACGAGTGAGGTTGTCAATCTCACCGGCTTGCTGTAACAAAGGATTAACCGTATTGTGTGGAAGATGATTGTTTGCGAGAGAAAACAGTAAAACAAGTATTGCGGCAGATTTGTATTTCGAGTATTTAAAGAATGGACCGGGGTCCACGAGTTCACTAGAGGTGTCTCTCCCATAAGATAAAAGCATGTTGGGTGAACAAATTACGGTCGGGCAATTGACAAATAGAGAGAGCATAACAATGCACATACATGACATGATAAGTATAGTGAGATTTAATTGGGCATTACGACAAAGTACATAGACCGCCATCCAACTGCATCTATGCCTAAAAAGTCCACCTTCAGGGTATCATCCGAACCCCTCCGGTATTAAGTTGCTAAACAACGGACAATTGCATTAAGTATGGTGCGTAATGTAATCAACAACTACATCCTCGGACATAGCGCCAATATTTTATCCCTAGTGGCAACGACACAACACAACCTTAGAACTTTCGTCACTTCGTCCCGGGTGTCAATGCGGGCATGAACCCACTATCGAGCATAAGTACTCCCTCTTGGAGTTAAAAGTAAAAACTTGGCCGAGCCTCTACTAGAAACGGAGAGCATGCAAGATCATAAACAACACATGTATAATAACTTGATAATTAACATGACATAGTATTCTCTATCCATCGGATCCCGACAAACACAACATATAGAATTACGGATAGATGATCTTGATCATGTTAGGCAGCTCACAAGATCCGACAATGATAGCACAATGAGGAGAAGACAACCATCTAGCTACTGCTATGGACCCATAGTCCAGGGGTAGACTACTCACTCATCACACCGGAGGCTACCATGGCGGCGTAGAGTCCTCCGGGAGATGATTCCCCTCTCGGCGGGGGTGCGGAGGCGATCTCCTGGATCCCCGAGATGGGATCGGCGGCGACGGCGTCTCGATAGGTTTTCCGTATCGTGGCTCTCGGTGCCGGGGGTTTCGTCACGGAGGCTATTTGTAGGCGGAAGGGTAGGTCAAGAGGCGGCACGGGGCCCCACACCACGGGGCCGCGCGGCCAAGGGGGGGCCGCCCCGCCCTATAGTGTGGCCCTCCGTGGCCCCTCTTCGTCTCTCCTTCGGACTTCCGGAAGCTTCGTGAGAAAATAGGCCCCCGGGCTTTAATTTCGTCCAATTCGAGAATATTTCGTTACTAGGATTTCCGAAACCAAAAACAGCGAGAAAACGACAAGCGGCACTTCGGCATCTTGTTAATAGGTTAGTTCCGGAAAATGCACGAATATGACATAAAGTGTGCATAAAACATGTAGGTATCATCAATAATATGGCATAGAACATAAGAAATTATCGATACGTCGGAGACGTATCGGGCACACACGTAAACGTTAAATACGAGCCTCGATCGGCTCTCGGGTTATCCTGTGAATCGGCTCAAAGAGCCGATCCACCCATGATTCGGACGAGGTGTCCGAATATATGGTGGTCTCGCTTGATCAAGGTAAAGCTAATGAGATCTACGACGATGTAGGGTTTTCACCGCATAATCGGATCGTCCTACTCCGGAGTTGGGCCTCGCGGCCACGCACGGTGATCGTAAGCCGATCCTAAACAAGGCCTAAAAACCAACACGAGGTTGATCCCGGAACATCCCGCTTAGGGCCAACGAACGACACCCTACGTGCCGCTGGATCCTCCCCCTTTGTAAGGCCTAACTATTGCGAGATATTAAACTAATCCTTGTAGAACAAGGAGTAATCGTAACGGATCAGATCTACTAAACTATGATCAAGCGGGGTGCCGCCCCTACACCTAAGATAGGTGTAAGGGCGGCTAGACATGCAAGGGTTGCACTACGAAAGCATGTAATATGAAGAACAATGCTAACCCTAACATGTCTAAGATAACTACGTTGCTCGCCATAAAAAAGGCTTCAGTACGAGCAATGCATGAACAACGTGGGCGGGCTTGGCTTGCCTAGATCGCAAGATGCGATCTAGGCAGCATGATGCTTACCGGTAGAAACCCTCGAGATGAAGGGGTTGGCGATGCGCCGAGATTTGTTTGTGGTTGAACGTTGGTTGTTGTTTATTCCATAAACCCTAGGTACATATTTATAGTCCAGGGGACTTTCTAATGTGGGCGTGCACCAAACCGTGCACGAGTAAGATTCTAACTTCTAAACTAAGATGCGATCTAATATGTTACAGATACACGGGCAATTAAGCCCAACTTGGTATAAAAGGCCGATTCACGTATTTCTTCCATGCATATTCTTCAAATCTATCTTGATCGCGGCCCACCTCTGACTCGGTCAAATTCTGGTGATAACACATGCCCCCCTGGTTTTGGAAATGACATTTCCAAAATCATTATGCCTTTCCTTCGTCGGGTCATGTCGTGGCAGAAACGTCGCAGTATCCGTCATCATGATGCCTTGCCTTCTCAACTTCTCCGCGTGACCTCGGCAGCTTTTTCTCTTTCTTTCGGGCACCACTTCCTCGGAACCGCCGTGGCATTGAATTCCCACTATATCCCCTTTTATTTAACCGTTCCGCACAGTTCAACCCTGCATATCCTTTGCATTAGCATTCCAAAAGCCGTCCTGCGCCACCATGTCCTCTTCCTCCTCTGCTTCATCGGATCTTTCCACCAAGTCCTCTTCGTCTCGCGCGCCGACGCCGGAGCCGAACCCGGCGGAGATCCATGCGGCCAACATCCGCCGTGCCATTGAGGCCGGGGAGGAGCCTAGCCATGACTTCTCCCTCTGGTCGGAGGACGACAAATCCTCGACAGACGGGGAGAGTGACCTCCGCTTCCTCGCCGACGGGGAATCGGAGAAGGAGAGCGACGACGATCGCTTCTCCTGGGATGACTTCACCACCTCCGAGGAGGTGAAGGAGGAGGAAGAGGAGGAGGACGACGACGATAGCTTCCCCGACGAACCGCCGGCCAAGCGCCATTGCCCCTGGCCGGGGAACCTGAGTGACTTCGACAGCGATGACGACGACGACGACGAGGAAGATGAGGACAATGAAGGTCCTGCCGGCGGCCGCTGGAGCAGCGACGACGAGCCGGCCGGGAGCAGCACCGACACCGGTGATGACGGCGATGATGAGGGCAGCGACGGCCCGTAGATAGGACATCTAGCATAGGACCAGTAGCAGTAGATGGGGCCATGTATCCCCTAGTACTTCCTTTTGAGAGTAACCAGCTCCTTATTGTAAGAAATCTATCAATGAAGAACCTTCCTCAATCTGATTTTGCCGATTCCTTTAGCTCATCTTAGCCGATTTCTTCTCATACTGATTTTGCCGATTCGTCCCCTTTGCCAATGCGTAGCGAGCCGATAGCAACGCATCGGTCCTTCGACATTTACCCTTCCATTCTTCAACTGATGATTCTCTTTCCGGTAGATACTGCGGGATTTCCAAGAGAGCCCTTAAATTCCTCCCACCGGTTTCAGAGATCCTTTTTAGCGAGCGCTTATTATTTTGTGAAGAAGGTTGCAACGAAGATCAGCCGATGGTACCCCAATCGGTTCCTCAATAGAGCATCTACCGAGCTCGTTGCCCCCGAGTCTCGGCCAAGGCAAAACGGAGACGAGGATACGCCAATTGGCTGTATGGACTCGGGCTTGATTATGCCCGAGGGAGCCTTTTATGCAGAACCAACCGATTTGAGCATAAATCGGCTTCCCAGGGCAGAGAGCCTTCAAGGGGAGCTGCCCCCCGAGCTTCTTCAGTTCTTCCTGCACCTTGCCGGCTAGATCTCCTGCAATCCATCCTTGACCTGATCTGCACGTCCAGGCTGCTCCTGGCCTTGTTCTTGAAGACTTGCCAATGGGAATTAGGGGTCCTTGAAGGGAAGACCCACTCCCTGCTCCATTGATCCTTAAGTCGATGTCTGCACATCGGCTATGCTCGAAATTTTTTGAATTTTCGGCCGATTTGTGTATCGGCCCCCATACTCCAATACCCATCATCAAAGGATGAGACGTTTCTACTGCATATCCTCGTGTCCACCTGGGTGCCCCCCGGAGCCGATTCTGTCAAGAGAATTGATGGTATCGGCTCTGTTGGATAATATGTCGAACCCAGACAAAATGGATGGTGAGGATAATTTTGGCCGATTGCTGGAATCGGCCTCCACGTTGCTTGCTCGGTGAAGGTTTTGTAAGTTCCTTCATAAATTTTTGGGGCCGATCACAAGGATCAGCCTCGCCATGTTTGCTCCTTGAAGTGCTCTTGCTACTCGTTCAGGCCGGTAGACAGAACCAGCCCAATCTCTGACTTTATCATGTTGGTGAGCTTGCTCGTCGTCCACCTTGGATGTATCGTGTAACCGTGGAGCACCGAGCTTTGTCGGAAGAACGAGCACCATGTTTGTGCCGGCCGATGTTTCATCATCGGCTTTCCTTTGCTTGGGGCGCCACTCCATTTTTCGTGGACGACCCTCTTCATCCAGGGTTCGCTGAACCTTCGCGAGCCGGATCAGGCCTTGCTTTCCTCAATGTATGCAAGTATAACCTCTCGGCTTCTTCCGGGCCGCGCAATCGTTGAACCCTGCGTTTGCGGGAACGAGCTGAGTCCATCGGGGCACCACCTTGGCCGGTGGTACTGTCTTCTTCTTCTCCCTCGTCTTCGAATCTTCGAGATCTTCCAACCGAGGGGACTCGGCTCGTTTGCTCGTGGCGGGAGAGGTCCCAAGCGCTCGAACACGGACACGTTGGCTGCCTCCTTCTTTTTCCGGTTGCATTCGGGCAATTGCCGATTGTTGGCAATCGGCTCATTCCTGAATCCCGGCGAGTGCTCGAAGAAGGGACAATCCCGGTGCTCTGTCCTCGTCGTCTTGCTCCCTTGCCTTTTCCTTGGCACAACGCTCGTGCTCCCCTCATCGAGATTATGCGACGATGTCTTCGGCTTCTCTAGCCGGCCGATTTCTTTCATCATCATTGTTGGACCGTCGGCGTTGGTCGTACTCGACTCACATATTTGTTGAGGAGGTGATCGGAGAGAGGTCGCCGATATCTTATGTTCTTCACTTCTCCCTCTCGTGACGTAGCGCTTGCCGTCTTGGCGGAGCCGATCGCGTGGAGCGGCTTCCTCTCGTATCTTTGCTATGAGAGCAGCTTGCCCTCATCTCCATCCTTGCCGGCGTGGTGTCCAAGATCTACCATGTTGATATTGCACGGAAACCCGGCTGGCACCACGCATGGCAAGCATACTCCACCATGTTTACGGCGGGGAAGGGGTGTGTGTCGACCTTCATGGCGTATTGGTTGAAAATCAACCGTACGTTTTCTATCGCCATTTGGATCTGCTGCCGCCACACCCTGCAGTCGTTGGTGGTGTGGGAGAACGTGTTATGCCATTTGCAGTACGGCCTTCCGTTCAGCTCTTGCACCGTGGGGAACTTGTGGCCTTCGGGCACCTTTATATGCTTCTCCGTGAGTAAGAGATCAAAAATCTGCTCAGTTTTGGTCACGTCGAAGTCGAACCCTTTTGGAGGGCCTTGTGGCTTCACCCATTTGCAGGTCACGGGGCCCGTCGCTCGAGTCCATTCAGCCACTTGCTACCTCCCGATCTCCCATGGCACCTTCATCTTCGTATGCCTCAACCACGGTCACCACCCGCTTGAATTTGTCCTGGTAAACATGCGGGTGGCGCTGTTCATATGCTGACGACTTCGCACCATGTGCGCTAACGATGGGTAGTACGCTTGGGAGGCCACGTCCTTGATTGATGATGAGAGACCCACCACCGCCAACTCGACTGCTTCTTTTTCACTTATGCGAGCCGAAAAGCATCGGTTCCTAATGGTCTCGAAGCGCCGGACGTATTCCCGCCATCGTCTCCCCGCGCTTCTGTCATACTTGCGCTAGATCGGCAAAACCAACATCGGAAGCCTCTGAGTGATATTGCTCATGGAACTGTTCTTCCAACTGCTTCCAAGTCTGGATGGAGTTCGGTGGTAGCGATGTGTACCACCCGAAAGCCGATCCTGTGAGGGACTGTGAGAAGAACCTCACGCGCAACTCATCTGACGCTGAGATCGTGCCCAGCTGTGCCAAATATCGGCTCACATGCTCGATGGAGCTGGACCCATCCGATCCACTAAACTTTGTGAAGTCCGGGAGCCGATATTTGGGTGGCGGCGGGATCGGTTCGTAGCTGTTGGGGTACGGCTTGGTGTAGCCGAACGCCTTCCTTTTCGGCATCATACCGGACCGATCTTTCGGAATTGCACAAATCTGATCCGCTGTGATGGCTGAAGGTGTCGAACCACGAAGATTCGCCGGGGTGGCATACTTAACCAGCCATGCTTGCTTTTCCGGTTCTAAGCCAAGCTGCAGGAGCTGGGCTTTGGAGGTTTGTCGGGGTGGCGTACTTAGCCGGCCACGATTGCTTCTCGGGATCGGCTCTCGACGTTCCTCCTGCCGTTCCGGAGGCCCCCGATATTGCAGCACTGGTTCGAGAGTGCCCGGGCGTTGCGGTCCGGTACGTAAGCGCACGAGTATCCGGGCGGGATCTACTTGGGTGCCTCGGGTAGGAATTGGTAGTCACTAGGATCACCACCAATCTTGTAGACGACGTATGCCGATGAGTTCGGCGGTTCCGGTGCTGCCCATGCGAACGGCCGGGGGCCGGAGCGGCATCTCTCCTTTGAAAGTCCCCGAGCCGGTCCCGACGGGGAGTACCGGTGACTCATGATTTCCTTGACGACGCGCGGAGCGACACGCTCCAAGGTGTTCACCGGGCTCTCGAGTGGCGGTGCGGCGAATGAGCCACCATGTAGTTGATC
Organism: Lolium rigidum; assembly: GCF_022539505.1. Classification (NCBI taxonomy): domain Eukaryota; kingdom Viridiplantae; phylum Streptophyta; class Magnoliopsida; order Poales; family Poaceae; genus Lolium; species Lolium rigidum. Next base: position 285,292,053 of record NC_061510.1, read on the forward strand.
TCCTGCCGCGGCGACCTGGTGCGTTCTTCGACGGGGCGGACAGGTCCACTCCATCGAGCGCGCCTTCGAGTGTGAAACCCTTCCACCCGACGCCATGGGAGCGGGTTCGGTGGAAGGAGCCGATGAGTTCGGCTTCGAGGGTTGCCTTGATCTCGTCATGTTTCTTCTTGAGCTCATCGGGCGGATCCTCGTACGTGGCCGGAGTGTCTTCCGCCATCTCGGATGTAGATGGCGATGTTGTGGATGTCGAAGGCGGTCCCACCGGGCGTGCCGAGAATGTGTTGACGTCGAAACCCCCGGCGGGCGAGAGACGGGCAACACCGTAGAGCCGGGAACAACTAGGGCTGCGGCTGGCCCGGTCCCTCGGAGCGACGGCCCGCAAAGCCTCCTCGGGTCGCACGCGCCGATGTTTATCACAAGGGCGTGCCACCGACCTATACCCGGTCGGGAAGGTGTGGATGATGCCTCGCTTAGTTTCTGCAGGGCACACACGTAAACGTTAAATACGAGCCTCGATCGGCTCTCGGGTTATCTCGTGAATCGGCTCAAAGAGCCGATCCACCCATGATTCGGACGAGGTGTCCGAATATATGGTGGTCCCGCTTGATCAAGGTAAAGCTAATGAGATCTACGACGATGTAGGGTTTTCACCGCATAATCGGATCGTCCTACTCCGAGGTTGGGCCTCGCGGCCACGCACGGTGATCGTAAGCCGATCCTAAACAAGGCCTAAAAACCAACACGAGGTTGATCCCCGGAACATCCCGCTTAGGGCCAACGAACGACACCCTACGTGCCGCTGGATCCTCCCCTTTGTAAGGCCTAACTATTGCAGATATTAAACTAATCCTTGTAGAACAAGGAGTAATCGTAACGGATCGGATCTACTAAACTATGATCAAGCGGGGTGCCGCCCCTACACCTAAGATAGGTGTAAGGGCGGCTAGACATGCAAGGGTTGCACTACGAAAGCATGTAATATGAAGAACAATGCTAACCCTAACATGTCTAAGATAACTACGTTGCTCGCCATAAAAAAGGCTTCAGTACGAGCAACGCATGAACAACGTGGGCAGGCTTGTGCTGCCTAGATCGCAAGATGCGATCTAGGCAGCATGATGCTTACCGGTAGAAACCCTCGAGATGAAGGGGTTGGCGATGCGCCGAGATTTGTTTGTGGTTGAACGTTGGTTGTTATTTATTCCATAAACCCTAGGTACATATTTATAGTCCAGGGGACTTTCTAATGTGGGCGTGCACCAAACCGTGCACGAGTAAGATTCTAACTTCTAAACTAAGATGCGATCTAATATGTTACAGATACACGGGCAATTAAGCCCAACTTGGTATAAAAGGCCGATTCACGTATTTCTTCCATGCATATTCTTCAAATCTATCTTGATCGCGGCCCACCTCTGACTCGGTCAAATTCTGGTGATAACAGTAAGTAAACAGAATATGATGATTGTATTAGTGTAAAAAAAGGACCGGGGTCCACAGTTCAATAGTGGTGTCTCTCCATAAAGATAAATAGCATGTTGGGTGAACAAATTACAGCTGGGCAAATGACAGAATAAAGTTCATAAATAGCAAGATGACTTCTATGAGATTTGTTTGGGCATTACAATATAATACATAGATCGTAATCCAACTGCGTCTATGACTAATAATCCACCTTCCGGTTAGCGTCCGCACTCGTTTCAGTATTAATTTACAAGCAACGGATAATCGCATTAAGCAATGTGTGTAAAGTAAACAATAGAATTACCCTTGGATAAAACATTAATATTATTGTTTTCTCCCTAGTAGCAACAACACATCTACAATCTTAGAAGTTATTATCACTCTTCCAGAAAACTAGAGGCATGAACCCACTATCGAGCATAAATACTCTCTCTTAGAGTCACAAGCATCTACTTGGCCAAAGCATTTACTAGCAACGGAGAGCATGCAAGATCATAAATAACATAAGACATCAATCTCAACCATAGTATTTAATATTCATCGGATCCCAGCAAACACAACATGTAGCATTACATAAGGATGACCTTGATTATGATAGGCAGCTCACAAGATCTAAACATGATGCACAAATTGGAGAAGACAACCATCTAGCTACTGCTATGGACCCATAGTACAAGGATGAACTACTGACGCATCACTTCGGAGGCGGGCATGGCCATGTAGAAGCCTCCGGTGATGATCCCCCCTCTGGCAGGATGCCGGGAAGAGCTTCAGAACCCTCCCGAGATGGGTTCTGCAATGGCAGTCGCGACGGAACTTTTCGTGGATAGAGTCTCGGGTCTCTGGGGTTTCCCGAGATCGTGAATAAATAGGCGGAAGGGTGAGGTCGGTGGAGGCCGGGGGGGCTCACACCACCCGAGATGGGTTCTGCAATGGCAGTCGCGACGGAACTTTTCGTGGATAGAGTCTCGGGTCTCTGGGGTTTCCCGAGATCGTGAATAAATAGGCGGAAGGGTGAGGTCGGTGGAGGCCGGGGGGGCTCACACCACCCCTTAGCGCGACCAAGGGTGGGGCCACGCCTAGGGCTGCGTGGACGCCCTGCTGCGCCTCTTCGTCCCCCCTTCGTTCTCCGGCTTCGTTACAGTAAAATATTGACTTTGACTTTTGTTTCGTCCAATTCTGAGAATATTTCCAGTACCACTTTTCTGTAACCAAAAACAACAGAAAACAGGGAACTGGCACTGTGGCATCTTGTCAATAGGTTAGTGCCGGAAAATTTATAAAAATGCAACAAAGTGTAAGTAAAATATAGTGGAATTGGTGTAAAACAAGAATGGAGCATCAAAAATAATAGATACGTTTGAGACGTATCAAGCACCCCCAAGCTTAACTCATGTTCGTCCCCGAGTAGGTAAGTGATAACAAAAATAATTTTTGAGGTGACATGCAACTATCACAATCTTGATCAAGCTTTTGTAAAGCATTGTAAGCTGGAATCAAAGTACTCCAAACATAGACATGATAGATATAATTCTAACAATAGAACTTAGCAACTATGTTATAACATGAGAAGTAACTCAAACAAAATATCATGAATAATTATGCAATGAAAGCAACTGTTTGTTTATGAGCATTGAGAAAATATAGCAAAGTGGCATTCAGCTTGTCCTTTATGGAATAGTAAAACATAAATGTTAGGACACCATTAAAGTTTAGAGGGTGGCTAGATACAAATAATTTAAGAACAAGAAATAGCATAATCATGAATTAATCTATAAGTTTTGGGACTATGCATATTATACTCAGAATGACAACTATGCTCTCTTAATTGGTGCATAAAGCAAGAAGATTAAGACAATCAACATTTTTTATAAAGCTTTCAAAAAGGTACGGTACTTATTAGCTTTGAGCTCTCATTGCCCCTATCATAGGCATCTTGAACGGTTAAAGTTAATTTGAGTGCAAAAATGAGTCATATGCTTGACAAATCATCAGTTGAAAATCTCATGCCCCTTGAATACGAGTACCTACACCTCGTGCTACTCAACTTAGGTCCCAAATAAGTTCTTGTCATTGTAAGTATACATGTATCATTAGAACGCAGCAGGTTTACCTCTTGCCCCATGATATAGAAGTACTCTTTCATATAAGTGCAATCCCACACCAAAATGATAGACAAACAGACAATGAGCATCTCAGGAATTCTTTTATTTACTATGGGTATATCTTGTTATCGAAATGCTTCATAGAATACTCACTATGGAATGTTGTAAACTTCCACCATGAATGATGCAAGGCTTAGGTTAGCGGCCCAACGTTTTTCTAACACATATACAAACTCCATGGACTTACAAGTTTCCATTTTATTTTGCATCGATATGCATCCATAAACAAAAGATCATGACATCAACTAAATAATAAGTGCAATGTTGAAAGCGTGCCCCATGAAAGCATGGTTGTGCTAACTCCCAACTTACAACTTGTAAGCATATAAGCAACATAAGATAGTCACAATGGTTCAAATTTATTAAGTGCAAGAAAGTAAATGTGCCATCAAGTTCGTGAGAGCTTTACTGACTATTTTTCTCATAATCAATTCGAAAGATAGATAAAAACATGATGAATATACTTGGAATAGCAATGGTAATAGGTAGATTGGTGGACACAACTGGAAAACTTTGGTTATTAGTGGTTGGATGCACAAGTAGAGCTTCATACTCAGTAGAGGCGAATGCTAGCAAAGGACTAGGAGCGGCCAATTAAGAGAGCAATAATGGTCATAATCATGCATAGCTACAAAACAATATTAATCAAAGCATAAAGTGATATCACAAGTCAAAAACTAAACGATCATGGAGGATTTGATTGACTGTTTGGTAGTCATAACATGGTGTAGGCATGAGCCAAGTCAACCCAATAAAGCATCAAAGGAGAATATCACAATATTATGCTTCTATGATGGAGATAACACATGATTTTTTCAATGGCACATTAAGAACTCTCAGATATTTTAGACAACTCATGATGCAACAATAAATACTAAGCATATCATAAAAATATCATCCAACATGACATGCCAAAGTCTATGCCACAGTCTAGACAAGCTTACTTTTGCATCACTATTAGCATGAACCTTTTTACTCGTCTCCAACACAAATCAATTTATTTGAAACAAATCTCATAGATAAAAATAAATATGGACCAAAGAGCTAATCATACATGAATAAAGAAAACTAACAAGCTCTGAATAAAAATAAAAAGTGAAAAACCAGAGCTAAACGAAGTACTACAAAACTAGAACACTCGCATAACAGTAAAAGTGAAAACTGAAGTGTTCTATGCAATTAAAACAGAGTGTGTCATTCTCCAAAACAAATATGCTGGGATCCAACCTTATTGTACAACAAACAAAATAAAAGAAAACTAACAACAAAAATATAGATGCTCCAAGAATAACACATATCATATGAAGCAATAAAAATATAGCACACAGAAAGATAACATGTTGCTTTGTTGATGAAGAAGGGTAGGGCAAGTTTACATGTGGCATCATTCTTTAAACTGAAGTAGTCATTATAGCACCTCACGTAATGCATAATTCTTAAAACGTCGCCGGAAACATGGTGCCTTGGACAAGGGATCGATCCAATGAAAGTAGTCTCGCCAGAGTTGCTCATGGCCAGCCTATTGATTGCGGTCCCTCGCCGGACCTCACCCCTTGACCGAGCCCCTGAAATTTTGTACATGGTTCTCGTGATCATGGATGAGAAGGGACACCGCCATCAAGATTTCGGTATCAACATCACACTCATCCGATGATGTGTCGATAACATGGTTGTATAAAAATCGTCCAAACTATCCTCCATGATCTACGATAAGGTAAACCCACTATAAGCAATGATTTTTTGTGCATGTGCGCTAAAAACAGGGGACCGCGAAGCATGCAAACTGCCTTGTCAGCTGGCGAGGATATTGGTCGAATAGGTTGTGGACATCACGGACCATGGGGTAGGCCTCTAGCGTGAAGCTATGCCACAAGACAACAGTGGGAAGAGTCGTGGATGCGTACTGCGCGTTATGTGGCCGAATGTGGCAGAGATGGCGACAGGGTGGGAGCTGGGGTGGCTAGGCGCATCCGTGTGTGTGCCTAGCTGGAGGGCTGATGCGTGTAGTTGACACGTCCGTTGGGAACCCCAAGAGGAAGGTGTGATGCGCACAGCGGCAAGTTTCCCTCAGTAAGAAACCAAGGTTTAATCGAACCAGTAGGAGTCAAGAAGCACGTTGAAGGTTGATGGCGGCGGGATGTAGTGCGGCGCAACACCGGAGATTCCGGCGCCAACGTGGAACCCGCACAACACAACCAAAGTACTTTGCCCCAACGAAACAGAGTGAGGTTGTCAATCTCACCGGCTTGCCGTAACAAAGGATTAACCGTATTGTGTGGAAGATGATTGTTTGCAAGAAAACAAGTAAAACAAGTATTGCAAGTAGATTGTATGCGATGTAAAGAATAGGACCGGGGTCCACAGTTCACTAGAGTTGTCTCTCCCATAAGATAAAATCATGTTGGGTGAACAAATTACGAGTCGGGCAATTGACAAATAGAGAGGGCATAACAATGCACATACATGTCATGATAAATATAGTGAGATTTAATTGGGCATTACGACAAAGTACATAGACCGCCATCCAGCATGCATCTATGCCTAAAAAGTCCACCTTCAGGTTATCATCCGAACCCCTTCCGGTATTAAGTTGCAAAACAACGGACAATTGCATTAAGTATGGTGCGTAATGTAATCAATAACTACATCCTTAGACATAGCATCAATGTTTTATCCCTAGTGGCAACAACACATCCATAACCTTAGGGGTTTCTGTCACTCCCCGCATTCACGGAGACATGAACCCACTATCGAGCATAAATACTCCCTCTTGGAGTTAAGAGCGAAAACTTGGCCAGAGCCTCTACTAATAACGGAGAGCATGCAAGATCTTAAACAACACATAGGTAATAACTTGATAATTAACATAACATAGTATTCTCTATCCAACGGATCCCGACAAACACAACAAATAGTATTACAGATAGATGATCTTGATCATGTTAGGCAGCTCACAAGATCCAACAATGAAGCACAATGAGGAGAAGACAACCATCTAGCTACTGCTATGGACCCATAGTCCAGGGGTGAACTACTCACTCATCACTCCGGAGGCGACCATGGCGGTGAAGAGTCCTCCGGGAGATGAATCCCCTCTCCGGCAGGTGCCGGAGGAGATCTCCGAGAATCCCCCGAGATGGGATTGGCGGCGGCGGCGTCTCGGAAGGTTTTCCGTATCGTGGCTCTCGGTCATCGGGGGTTTCGCGACGGAGGCTATTTGTAGGCGGAAGGGCAGGTAAAGAGGCGGCACGAGGGGCCCGGACGACGGGCCGGCGCGGCCGGTGGCCCGGGCCGCGCCGCCCGTTGTCCGGCCACCTCGTGGCCCCACTTCGACTCTCCTCCGGTCTTCCGGAAGCTTCGTGGCAAAATAGGACCCCGGGCGTTGATTTCGTCCAATTCCGAGAATATTTCGTTACTAGGATTTCGAAACCAAAAACGCAGAAAACGACAGAATCGGCTCTTCGGCATCTTGTTAATAGGTTAGTTCCAGAAAATGCACGAATATGACATAAAGTGTGCATAAAACATGTAGATATCATCAATAATGTGGCATGGAACATAAGAAATTATCGATACGTCGGAGACGTATCAAGGGCCCAGGGCGGATAAATAATCTCATGATGCGGACGCGCTCCCTGTCTGTTGGACCGCAAACCCTCCCCAAATTTGGGTTGTCTTTGCTCCAAAAATCCAAAAACAGACTTATCTGTAAGGCGCGGTGATTTGCGAGTCACACTGTTGGGCCTTCCTATTAGACCCCGTGGAGCACAATGAGCACGATATGTCTATTTGTGGACCAACGTTGGAGATGTCCTAAGCACAAGGCTCCTAGTAATATCCTGAACCAACGAATGCCAAGGAAATTGATCCTACGGCTCAGGCTCGGGCTCAGAGTCTGCGGCTCAGGGTCACCTACGTTAAGAAATATTTGACCATTTATTTTTATCAATAAATATGGAATATATTTCATAGAAGTTATACCATCGACTTGTGTGGCCTATATCTCATATTTTGTTGACCAAATCAATAATCAATTAAAGTATGTGAAGGGCTAATAAGCCGGTACTGAGGAAGTAGAAAAGAATAGATTACCAGGTTGAGGTTGTTTGTGTAATCATCAAAGAAAAGCGTCGCCGTTTTGGTGGTGGTGCTGGTGGTGGTGGTGAGGGGGGGGGGGGGGGGGGACATAAAGGGTGAGGAAGAAGACAGGTGGTGACGATTTTAGACATGCACTAATGTTCTCTCGCACTTTGTGCTCACTTGTGTTGCATCTCGGACGCACTTCTCGATTGGTCACCCATCCTAAAATTTCTCTTCAGCAAGCATGCTTAACCTTGTATTTTTTGAGAATAAGATTCGGTAAAATAAGTTGTAACTTGTTGATATGGGTATCCTATCAATCCTATTATCAATCCATGTACAAGTCACACTCATCACCTTATAGAAGACCGACACCCTCATAAATCAACTTCAAGCCAATAATATCCCCTCTTATCACACGTCGATGTCCCACATGCCCGCGCCCCAAACCTACGCACTCTCCAGTAATTAACCGCAAAGTTCGGTTTTGATACGAAATGTATTAGCCCAACCAGCACGGGGTCGGGGATGTTACCCCTCACAACTCACTAGGATCTATAGATTGGCCAAGCATGGGTAACCTCGGTGTCCACTGGAACGAGCTTCCCAAAATAGAATTTGCAACTTGCTGGTATAAGTATCCTATCAATCCTATTAAACCCTAGGTCAAGATGCCACCGACCTAGGATGATAAGCGTGCATGCGTCGTGGCTCGCTGACCCGTTACACCTCCTGTAAATTATCCCCAATAAAGCACGAAGAAATCAAGAAAATATAGTTATAGTGAATTCAGTTCTGGTGTGTCGTGAGTCTGGCTCTACCCTGGCGGTGGCAGGCGCAACCATTTTCGCAAGAGAAATGTCTAGTCTCTTTATTTCATAATTCTTCTCGTAACTTGAATTTAAATTTAAACAAAAGAGAGTGGATTTGGTGATCAGGGGGATACGTGAGCACCCAGTTATCACCGTTAGATTTGGTCCACCACCGTTGGATTCGGCTACTGACTAACGGCCACTAACGGTCACTCACTAACGGTCACTACCTCTCCGGCCTCCACCTCCACCTCGCTGGCCTCCACCTCGCGCATCTGAGGTCGCGCCGGTGTCTCCCTGGCCAAGCGCATCGCCGTGCACCTTCCCCGCGTCTCTCCGCCCTTCCACTCGACGCGCTGGACCGCGTCGATGCGTGTACAGTGCTAACGTCGTTAGACACGTGTCGAGCAGAGAAGGGGTGCTCACGTATCCCCCTGATCACCAGGCTTCATCTGTTAAACAAAAATCATGATAAGTTCTCATTAATTCAGTACTAACAAATATTATACTGTATATGGTACCAATCTTCTAGTTTTCCAAAAGAGTCTTACATCTGTTGGACTATTACTGATCAAGATTCTTTTGATAAGAAGACAGAGAGACCTACAAATACCGGTTTACTAAATGAAGTGCTGTCTATCGACCTAAGGACCAACGTGGGCTTGGTGTTCACAACCTTGAGGTAAAGAACAGTGCCTGTTCGGTAAACGGTTGGCCAATTTGCTAACCAGAGATGGGGTTTGACTGGCATTACTAAGGAGAAAATCTGGCTCAATGACGATCTCTTAGGTTAATTGGAAATTCAGAGATTCTCACTTTTGGACTGGTCTTATAGTGACAAAGAAATATTTTTCCCTTTTTGGATCTTTCTCTATTAATGGATCTGAGATTAGGTTATGGGAAAATAAATGGCTAGGAAACACCACTCTCCGAAAATAATACCTAGCTCTGTATAATATTGTTGGACACAAAGGTGAAACTTTAGCTAAGGATATGAAATCCTTCCCACTGTGTGTGACGTTTAGAAGGAACCTTGTTGGGGCCAGACTTGTTAATTGAAATGAACTACTGCAATCGTTTAGCTTTCATCCAATTATTGTCATGGTCTCATAACAACCGTTGGAACCCTAATAGAATGGTAAATTCTCTATGGATTCTATTTACAGGGCGCTGATTTAGGCTTTGCAATCGGTATTTTATAATAAGAATGTTTGGAAGATGAAGATACCATAAAAACGAAAAAAAATTGCATGGTATTTTCGTCGCAAGGTATCCTTACGAATGACAACCTAGCTAAACACAATTGGGAAGGAAGTAAGAAATGGGTCTTCTATCATCATGATGAGACTGTAAAACATATATTCTTTCAATGCCATTTTACAAGATCTATAGCATTGCTAATATTTTTGGCAGATGATTTAATAGGGTGGATCATATGTTTAAAATACTTACTGGGATGGCAACACTTGTCGTTATTTGGTCTCTTTGGTTATGTAAAAATAATGTTATATTTAATGATAGAGAATCTTCTCTTATGCAGGTTATCTACCGGGGCAGTAGTTTGCTTCATTCATGGTTGTCTCTTCAGCATATGGAGAATCGTGACCTTATGAAGGTATATACACGATTGAAGTATACGAGAAGCGATTTTATCATCCAACATGAGTGACATCATAGGCTCATAATTAGACCACCATCACTTTAGGCGTCGACACACCATCATGATGTTCCTTGTATCGAGTCTTTTTTACGTTTTCGAATTATGGTTTGTTGAACGGCTCTGTGCATCCTAGCTATATAGATATCAGATGTAATGCTTAAACATTTCAATCAATAAAGTGTTCTTTATTATAAAAATGATAAGAATTATGGAAGGAGGAAGTAGCTCAGAATAAACAATGGCGAAGGAGTAGAAAAGAACGGATTACCGAGCCGAGTTGGTCGATCCAATCATCCAAGTTAGGCGACGGCCGTTTCGGCTGTTCTCCACGCTGGCATTTCACAGTTTGCAAGCGAGGAAGAGCTGGAGACTGCGATGTGATGGCCAGCAACTTGGCGATGCATTGTCTGTTTCTTGACTGCAGCTGCCGCCTGCTGTCTGCTGGATATATTTTTCCTCTTGCCTCGCATTCCACCAATCTGAACTCTGGAGAAAGACTTGCACCCCGGGTCGTCGGCTCGGCTCGTTGGTGTGGGCACATATTGCCGCCCTGAATTATTGCCAGCCTGGGCTAAAGCATCTCCAGTTCTCTATCTCCTCTCTTCCTTCTGTCCCACACCTACAAAAAACGCAGCGCCAGGATTTATATAACACGGCAGGTCGTCGTCTCCACAGTAGAGGACAGAAGACAGGACAGGATTTGGAGAGGTAGCAGCTGACCCCAGCCGGAGAACCGCCCATCCACCATGAGCGACGGCAGTGCTCCTCCTGGAGGTACGTATCCGCTCTTCTGTGCTGTTCTCCTTACTCTGGCTCTGTGAAAGTTTGGTCAACTCGTCGATCCATCCTCATGTGGAAGAGGTGGATTAGCACCACCATGCGATAATCTGAATCCTAAACCGAGTCTTTGTTCGCCAGCCTCAGTTCCATCGAGTCTGGCGGCGGCTTTTGCTAGTATGTAGTATAAATCTGGTGCTTGTCTGTTGCTGTAGGCTACTTCATCGGCCGTCCAGCCAACACCGACGAACACAGCGAACCGCCGCCGCCGGCCACTGAACCTGCTCCAGCCGTGAACCTACCTAATGGTAGGTGCACGCAACGGCAACGCTGCCTTTGATTGTATGTTACGCTGGGCTGGGCCATCATTTTTCTTATTATACTAAATCTCTCCGCATCTTCTCTTGCTCAAACAAGATTACTTCGTCGGCCGCCCGGGGAACCACCAGGCGGAGAAGCCACCGCCAAAGCCGGAACCAGGTTTCTTGGCCAAATGGTACGAGACCCAGTTCATGTGTGTGCTCTCTCTGGTAGAGTTTTCGTGTCGTGTAATGTCTAATGCTTTTTTTGCCTTCGTCTCTGATCTGCAGCTTCCCATGCCTCGCCCCCGGCGACAAAGCTATCAGCTAGACCGACGACGAGCCCAGCCGCGGCGCTCCCTGCTCGTGACCGCGGGAGGACTTGATGTGAAATCGGATCGATATGTCTTAATTATGTGTTGCAGCTACGAGTTCTCGTCGTCTTTGGAAGCTGCTATTTTTTCTTTCTTCCCAACATTTGATTCCTCGGATTCATTCGTGTACTGCCGAACAAACTGCATGTTCAATGAAATTGCCATCCATGTCTGTGAAATGATGTTGATTTGTATATGCTGTATAGTGATGTTGACTGCGGACTTATCCCAGTTGTGTGCTCTGGTGTATGAATAGATCGGTTCCATCTATTGGTGAATTCTTGTTCAAAAAAAATCTATTGGTGAATTGGACAGCTTTGCATCGATGGACAAGTGCCAGTCAATATTATAATAACACGACTTGTTTACGATTCTTCTTTTTAAAATGCCTGATTACCAGCTCAATCATATGGATCTACGCCATCCCCAGCTCATCGATCAGTACTACACATAATGGCAGTGGGACATATTTTATGTGGCCATTTGTATAGGTTGGTCACCTGTTTCTTTTTTCCTGGACTCACATCCAGTTCTTTTGGGACTTTTGGGAATTCGATCTTCATCAAACAGTTCACAATTGTTTCTGCAACTCTTTCTTATTTAAGGATGGCATTTTTTACCCACGGTACAGCTACCCACGGGTGAAGGGGAATGGTGAACTTCATCAAATGAGACGCAGTGGTGAACTTTCTCAATTAAAGTGCAATTCCTAACCATCAAGGGTTGTTGAACATCAATAGCATCCATATAAAATATAGAAACTGTTGAGAAAATTAGCAATTTACCAAGTAATTTAGACAAAAAAGACCGAGAAAAACATGACTAGATTAATGGAAAATAAACAATGTATGTAGGAGGAGAAAGATAATGGAAACACATTCGGAGAGATTGATCCATAAATTATAGGTGCGACACAAATAGAGAGCATGGTGGTGATCTGAACAAGATGAAAGAAAACACCATACAGCTGTGCGCCCGCGTTGGCATTGACGTTGTCGTTTTCAGCCATGTCGTCGAGGTAGAGACTGCCGATGTCGGGGAAGAAGTCCTCGTCGGGGAAGTGGTCGTCGAAGTCCGTGATGAAGTCGGTAGTCGCGCCGATAGCGCTCCCCAAAAACCTTATCGCCCTTCTCCCGTACAGGACTCGAAGAAGCGGGGTTTCGGAGGCCTACCGTCCCGGATCACGGTGCACGCCGCAAGACGGGATGGAGAAGAACCCGTAGCAGCGCGGTGCTATGGAAAGCGTTTGCAAGAACTCCGTACATGAGGCGAGGAGCGACCTCCCTTTATAGGCACGGGCAGGCAGGCGAACGTACGGCGACGGGAGATGAAACGAACAGTCAGTGGGAGGCGAACCGAGTAGACAGCAGCCGGAGCCGAACGGCCCTAATAAAAACCCACTAGCAAAAATTCGTTTCAGCTTTGTGCAACCGTTCAGATTATTTCCCATTCACGCGCGGCAAAAAAAGATAGAGAAGCTCTCGGCTCGAGGCATTCCCGCAACCCGCGGCGTGTCGTGACGAGCGAGCGAGGAGGAGGAGGAGTGCGCGAGGATTCCCTCTTGTTCTCACTCACATACAAGTGCTAGAACATCTCTCCTTATAAACCACTCCAGCTCTCTCTCAACTAGCAATGTGGGACTAAACATTTGTCCCACCTCTTGCCATGCATGAATGGGCTACATGGGCCTCTAGGATTTTCAGAAATTATTGGAATGGAAAAAATTGGACTGGGCTATTTTGGGCCAAAATTCCAACAATCCCCCACCAGATCCCAGAGCCACATGTAATTTTGCCTTTGGTTCCAAAACACTGTTTATATACTGGTACTGCAGTGGAGACTGTTAAGTTGAACTTCCACCTAGAACTCTATGCTACACTAGGCGGCGACTTGCACAGTGGACTATGCCTTGAACCGCAAGTTTGCTGCATCCTAGCTTCACACAAAGCCTTGACCAATACTAGGCTGCCGTGGGACTTCCCGCGGGTGGAGCTTATGCGTCATACTCCATGGCCTTTCATGAGTTTGTTAGAGAGCACCCAACTCTCATAGACCGCGATGGTTAACAATCAAACTCATATAGGTGTGCTCTTCAAAAGATGTTCTGCAGGACAACATCTCTCGCTTAAGATAAGCCACTTAGAACACATTAAGATAAATATCAACCCGCCATGCAGAATAGGAAAGTATTGCATCTTCACGGAGTGGTGTTTATTAAAATATGGATACTTTCCTCTCGATCAACCAACAGCTTGTCTCCCAATTCTAATTCACGGGATCTCCGATCACATAGAGTGGTTTACCACCGTGGAAAACTCATATTGTGGGTCTCATACCCATCTCCTTTGATGCATTATCTATCACATTGCGTGATAGACCCTTTGTGAAGGGATCTCGCTGGATTCTTAGATGTTTGGATGTAGTCCAATGGAATAACTCCGGAGTTTCTCATTTTTCTCGATGCATTTCAATCTCCTATTCACATGTCTTGAGGACTTCATATTATCCTTAGAACTGTTCACCTTAACAATCACTGTTTGATTGTCACAGTTCATTAGAATTGCGGGTATAGGTTTTTCAACCACAGGTAAGTCCATCAAGAGTTCACGGAGCCACTCTGCTTCAACAGTGGATGTGTCTAATGCTGTGAGTTCTGCTTCCATAGTTGACCTCGTTAAAATGGTCTGCTTGCAAGACTTCCAAGAAACAGCGCCACCTCCAAGTGTAAATATATATCCACTCGTGGCCTTTATCTCATCAGCATCAGAAATCCAATTTGAATCACTATAACCCTCTAGTACCCTTGGATACCCGGTATAGTGGATGCCATAGCTCATGGTGCCTTTTAAATAGCGCATAACTCTCTCAAGAGCTTGCCAATGATCATCTCCAGGATTTGAGACAAATCGACTGAGTTTGCTTACAGCAAAAGCAATGTCAGGCCTCGTAGCACTAGTTAAATACATAAGCGAGCCAATTATTTGAGAGTATGTAAGTTGATTTCTAGCAGTGCATCGATTCTTTCGAAGTATCATACTAGGATCGTAAGGTGTTGGAGAAGTCTTGCAATCGCTATACCCAAAACGACTCAAGACCTTTTCAACATAGTGAGATTGAAGCAAAGTGATCCCACCATCATCATCTCTCATCAGCTTGATGTTCAAGATAACATCAGCCACTCCTAAATCCTTCATCTCAAAAGACAGAGATAGAAAGTCCTTGACCTCCTTAATCACATTAAGGTTGGTCCCAAAAATCAATATGTCATCAACATATAAACACATAATGACTCCCTCGCCCCCACCATGGCGATAGTACACACATTTGTCCGCTTCGTTTACAACAAAGCCTGCACTGGTTAAGGTTTTATCAAATTTCTCGTGCCATTGCTTTGGTGCTTGTTTAAGACCACATGAAGACTTCAAAAACTTGCACACCTTTCATTCTTGACCATTTACTACAAAACCATCCGGTTGATCCATATAAATTTCCTCGTCCAACTCTCCATTTAGGAAAGCTGTCTTGACGTCCATTTGATGAACGAGAAGACCATGTGAGGCGGCCGCAGAAAGTAGTACTCGAATAGTGGTCAACCTAGCCACAGGTGAGTAAGTGTCAAAGAAGTCTTCTCCTTCCTTTTGGGTATAACCCTTGGCCACAAGTCTTGCCTTGTACTTTTCAATAGTACCATCCGGCCTTAGTTTCTTCTTAAACACCCATTTGCACCCTACAGGTTTGCAACCATAAGGACGATCGATGATCTCCCAAGTTCCATTGGCTAAAATGGAATCCATTTCACTTCGGACAGCTTCCTTCCAGTAGTCGCATCGGGAGATGCATAGGCTTCGAAATAGAAGTGGGAGTATCATCTACGAGATACACAACGAAATCATCACCAAAAGACTTTGCGAGTCCTTTGTCTCTTGCTCCTTTTAGGAATTTCGTTATCATTTTTCTCGGGATCTTGAAGGTGTTCTAAGGAATAGTAGGTTCAGGAATTGTAACAAATTCCCGACTAGATAAGTTAGGTATCTCCCGATTTGATGAGCTAGAAACATTTTTCATAGGAAAAATATCCTCAAAGAAAGTCGCGTCATTCGACTCCATGATTGTGCCAACGTGCATGTCGGATACCTCAGATTTTACTATTAAAAATCTATAGCCAATGCTACGAAAAGCATATCCCGTAAAGACACAATCTACGAGCTTTTGGTCCAAGCTTGCGCTTCTTGGGGATCGGTACATTCACTTTCGCTAAACAACCCCAAGTTCGTAGGTAAGAGAGTTTTAACCTTTTCTTTTCCCATTCCTCGAATGGAGTAATTTCTTTTGTTCTTTGTGGGAACTCGGTTTAGGACATGACACGCGGTCAACAGTGCCTCCCCCCACCATTCCTTAGAGAGACCCGATGTGTCTAACATGGCATTAACCAGATCTGTTAGAGTTCGGTTCTTTCTTTCGGCTACTCCATTTGACGGGGGTGAGTAGGGAGGCGTCGTCTCATGAATTATACCATGTTCCGCACAAAAGGAATCAAACTCATTGGAAAAATACTCTCCACCTCGATCAGACCTTAGCCTCTTAATCTTTCGATCAAGTTGGTTTTCTGTTTCAGCTTTATAAATTTTGAAGAAGCTCAAAGCCTCATCTTTTGTCTTCAGAAGATACATATGACAGTATCTCGTAGAGTCATCAATCAATGTCATGAAGTATTTCTTTCCACCTTTTGTCAATACACCATTCATCTCACAAAGATCAGAGTGTATGAGCTCTAGTGGTGCCAAATTTCTCACCTCTGCAGTTGTATGCGACTTGCGGGGTTGTTTTGCTGGCACACATGCTAGGCATTTCGATCCTTTGGCATAAGTGAATTTTGGTATTAAATCTAATTTTGATAATCGCGTCATGCAACCAAAATTAACATGACAAAGACGTGAATGCCAGACATTTGATACAAGATCAGACGAAACATGATTCACAACTTTATTACAAACATCCGACAAAGTGATGTACGGAATAAACCTCCGCACTCATATCCTTTACCAATAAAAGTACCAAACTTAGAAAGTACAAACTTATTGGACTCAAAAACAATCTTGTAGCCATCACGACATAGAAGGGATCCGCTAACAAGATTCTTATTTATTGAGGGAACATGATGCACGTTCTTCAGTCGCACGGTCTTTCCCGAAGTGAACTTCGCATCGACCGTACCAACACCATGAACGAAGCATGCGAGCCGTTCCCCATCAGCACGGACCGAGTCCCTCCGATCCGATATGAAGAAAACATGGAAATGTCGGAACAAACATGTACATTAGCGCCCGTGTCAATCCACCAATCGAGAGAATGACATAATGAAAGAACAAGAGGTAATATACCATACCCAACATCCTTCATATCAACATCGCCCATGACAACATTGGCGGTCTTGCCGCCCTTCCCATGCTGGCGCCTGTCATAACGGTTGGGGCAGCTAGGAGGCCAATGCTCAGGATCACCGCACACATGACAGGAACCTTTCTTCTTATCAGTCTTCTTCTTAAAAGTAGTGTACTGTGAGGGCTTGTTCTTCCAGTCGAACTTGCTCTTGCCATCAAACTTGCCCTTGTTCTTGAACTTGTGGGACTGGAAGTTCTTTTTCTGTACCAAGTTGGCACTTGAACCACCCTCGGCACCACGAGCAAGTGTGTCTTTTTCCCTCGCCTTTTCTTTGCGGTGACCCAGCATACCACTGCATGTTGTAGTATACAAGTCGTTGATATGATCTTTGTGAAGGGACTTCTTCACAAATTGCCATATCCCTCAGAGTGGTACAACAGAAACATTGCAGGTCATAACACTCCATACTTTATTACAAACATTGTCTTAACAAGTTGGTATTCTCACAGGTCCTATGAGAACACCCTAAGATACTACTTAAGTACGATTACAACTTATAACCATATATAAAAGAGAGCTCAACAACTTATTTAGGTAAGTTCTACGTTGCTCGGCTCTATGATGCTAGGGTATGTCACTACTCCTCCACCTCCGTGTCATCCGGTCCGTAGACTATCCCATAGTCTACGCCTTCCACTCCGCCGGTAAGATCGGGTTCTTCGTAGACCAGCTCGTAACTTCCTTCCGGTGCTCCATCGTTGATGGCCTCCACTTCCGGATCACAGTCTAGCAAGGGTGTCGAAAGAAAGTGAGTACAGAGGTACTCAGCAAGTTCTAAAAGAGTAAAAAGGTGTTTGATGCACTAGCTACGACCATTGATCAGGAAATCGCAGGTCAATGCATGTTTTGAAATCATTTCTTAAAAAGGTTGCTTTTATTATGAAAACTATGCCCATCAGTCTTCACAGGTTGATTAGAACTTCATGGAGTTCCTTTCCTGCCGCGTTCGCAGTTCCATTCCCAGAACAAGGAGTGACAGCCACAATTTGATACACTCTGCAGAGGTGCGTTACTTTTCCCACAAGAGATTCCACCCCTTTTGCCATCCGCAGGGACTTGCCCCCGTTCACACTTCCTTTGGTGTGAGGCCAGGTATGAAAATCCAAGCCCACACCGCCTTCTCCGCGACCCCGCAAACCCACCCTTTTGTCCACCCGTACACCCCCGGCAGACATCTCCCGATAATACAGCCTTTACTCACGGTGTACTTTGGACAATCCATCATAGATCGTAGAGCCCAACATCACTAATGGATGGGGATTTAAAAGGCTATCCCAACCTACGGCAGTGCCTCCAACACCCCGCCAGCTCTACCAATCCGTTGGCGTGCAGAATGGAAAAGATACGGCTGGCTTCCCCAGAGCCATTATAGATCTTATGGTCAACGCGGTTTGTACGGTGCTAGAATCACTGGACGGCATTGGTAATTAATCCTAGGGTGATATAACCCATTGATGGAACCTCCACCATATCAACACATACCATGGTTCCATTGCCAGCCACATAGTCATATTCATAGTTGGAAAGTAACATTTCATTTGCGATGCAGGAGTGATAAGTATATAGCTTTGCATTAAAGTAATAGAAAATACTCAAGTTGGTATGAGCAAGGGTGAACTTGCCTGTGGACTGCGAGATAGTGTAGTTCAATGCAGTTGATGGAACCTGGACCTCGGGTTCTGTAAGAAGCATCATTGTCCGGTAAAGACAATGTTATAAAATCCAAATAATGCAATCATGGATGTATTATTTTATGTTGAATCCCTTTACCCCGCCGGTTATAGCAATTTAGGGTTGAGTTACGATTTATGTCTTTGACAAGAACTTGCAATAGATTTAAAAGTGTAAATCATTTTAATTCTCATAAAGTACAATAATTCAAAGTAAAACTATTTGACTTGATGGTTTATTCTTCATTCCAAAAATAATTTGAAATAATAGAGTTATCTCTATATTTTCTGGAATAAATAGGGAATATAGTGTCTTTCTTTGAGAAATACCCTTCTTAATAGAAATGACTTGGAACAGTAGAATTTTATTTTGAAATGTTTGAAAATAAGTATTTAAACTTATTTGAGATTTTTCCTTGAATTTTAAATAAAAGGAAATAATAATTTGAAACTCCCAAATCATTATTTTAAATTCTTAAAATTCATAATTTTGAATTTGTTTCATAAATTACATTTCATAATTTATTCTTGTTAAGATTTATTTTTCATTCATTAATCCAATTTTTAATGGATTTTTAGAGTTGTATTTTATTTATTAAAAATTGGTAAAGTTCTGGTCTTTTATTAACTGTTAAAAGACAAAAATGCCCCTGGCCCCTTTTGGGCCCAGCCCATTTACCTAAAGCCCAGGGACAACCCAATAAGGCTTGTCCCTTATGGGTCGGTGGCGCCGAACGGCCCACCTCTCTCTCTCACTCACTCGGCCCTCTCTCTCTCGTTCACCTCTAACCCTAATCTGCTGCGACGCCCGTGGCGATGGCGTCGCCGCCATGGCCGCCGCCTCGCTCCGGCCAGCTCCGAGCTCCCCAGCCGTAGCCACCTACCAAACCAGAACCGCCGCGCGCAGATCTGTTGATCTGTCCGCGTGGTTTTCCCCTTCTCTTCTTCTCCTGGCGAATCGCCTCCGTTCTGGATCTCGTGGAGAATCGCCTCGACGAACTCCGGCGAGCTCTCGTCCTCGCCGACGATGGGTGCGCTCCTGGGGTTGACTCGGCGCGGGTGCCGCTCGCGCACTCGTGCCGTCGCCTCGGTGCTCACTACGGTGGTGTTGGGTTCGCCGGCGTAACGTCGGTGCCTACCCCGGACTTGCACCTGCTAGGGCCGCGCGAGCACCGCCTCGCCATGCCCTAGCTTCGCTTCCGTGCGCAAGTAAGTACTTCATCTCCTCCTTCTCTTCTCGTGCGCCTCCCTTGCTATTGTTCTTCTTCCTCCTCATGCTCGTTGCTCTCCGGTGATCCCGTGATCACACGTAGCTATGCCATAGTTGCTTAACCTTCCAGTTGTCGCTACCTATCGCAAGCTCGTGGCCAATTTACCGCCATCGTGTATCGCCGTTGTTGCTTTGCTTGCGATTCATGCTTTACTTGCTTCTCTCGCTCGCTCCTAGCATGCTCGTCCTTGCCGAGCTCGCCGTGCTTGCTTATGAACTTGCTATGCCATGTTATACTTGATTATGGCTTGCTTGTGCTTACCGGCATATCATGCTTGCTTGTCTAGGTGTACTTGTGATGTATCGTTGACACTTGTGTGTGCCGAGTGGTGCTCGTGATATGCTTCTGTGCTTCCTATGCAAGATAGTGATCCATTGGATCACCCTTTGCTTGTTGGCTATCTTCCCTGTGTAACTTGACTTGATTCAATTGATCCATTTGATTAATTAATTGTCAGTGATGGCTTACTGATTAATTCTGTGGCTAAGTGATTCAATTCCTTGTGATGCTGATGCTCAAGCATCATTATGATGTTGCTTATTCAAGTCAGCCGGACTTGCTCCAGTGGCTATGATGCGTTGATTGAACTCGTGTTGCTTAATAGTATGCTATCAGCCGTATTAAGCATGGATTCGTGATAAACTCATGCTTGAATTAAT